>NC_091828.1:61977500-62277500 GCF_038994185.2 Dermacentor albipictus
AGCCTAACAGCCGAGTGACAAACTCTCTCAAGGAAGTAACTCCAGAAGCGAGCTGTGAATACGTGTTTACCCAGCCTATCTGTGGTGTATATGTAACTAGTTATTTACTCTGTCTCAGGTGTCAGCAGACTGCGCCAGGCAGTTGTCACGTCCTTCCATTCCTTTTTTTTTTTATTCTCAAATAACTGTTTATGTAAACAACCAACTGATTACTACTGCTGGCAGCCGCTGCCGAAAGGGACGCGTTGCCTTCTTGAAAAGAAACGATGTAGCGTCGTAGCTCGCTGCCAAGTGATATCAGCTCGCTCGTCTGTTATCAGCTTGCACTTTTTTTTTTTTTGCAGGCGAACGAAAGCACTCTTCCGGAAGTGCCCGCTCTCGTGTACTTTGATCCCCGTGAAACGTCCGAGCAGTTTCTTCGAGCAGCCAACCTGTAACGCGCGAGTCAGCGAGCAAGCGAGCGGCGAGTTATTGGAACTGAGTGGAAGAGGGCTCGTTATAACCCAGCGATGCATGTTTCCCAACTCGATCCCTCTTTAGAAGAGTATTCTCTTCAGCAGAGCACTTCGCCGGACGAGCACCACATCACAGTCTTGAGGCTCAACAGTTCCGCGACGTTTTGCTCGGTGGGGCGCTACGAGCTTCTTTGCTCTGCATCAAGGTGACTCTTCGATCATTCGCCTGTGAGGCCACCGCACGTTTGCCCCGTAATCTTCCCTTCCAAAAACAAACGCGCGATTACATCTGACCACGTTGCAAGAAGCAACGAGAGCACCGTTCTGAGCGATACAAGTCCTCGACGCACTCCTTGAAGTGTACATATAGCTCGGTAGGCCTCCGGTGAAAGTAGCCAGCCGACAGGAGCCGTATTGTCCACCGAAGAAGGCCTTCCCGCCAGCACGTCAAGGGCTTTACATAGATTTCGTCGATCGCACAATAAACGAGGCTGCTGGGGCGTGAGAGCAGGTGGTGGTGGGGGGGGGGGGGGGGGGTGAACGATTTTTTTTTCATTCGCTTGTATTCCTTCACAATTTGAGGGAGTCACGTAAGGAAGGACGCAACACTCAAATAATATGCGCAGTATATTAGAATAAAAATTGAAAGGAAAAAGTGAACAAACGAACAGGGACACAGACGTGGTAGCTTCCTCTTGAGAGAGAGAGAGAGAGCGGTGTTCCCGTGGAAGCCAAGTGGCCCTATATATATATATAAGCCATTGGACAAGCCCACTTCACCCGCCTCGAGTGGTTAAGGAAAGGGGGAACACACAGAGCACGTGCAACTCCGCCTCTCTCTCTCTCTCGTTTTCTTTTTTTTTTCTTTTTTGCACAGATAAGCTGGGAAGTAACTACATAAACGGGGAAGTAGGAATCTGGGAACAGTTGAATGCCAAGCGGCTTCCCTCAACATCATTGTCACCCTCATCCTCTTCTCCTCTCCATGCCCTCCCGCAGTCCTTCTGTGGCCTGTCGTTTCTCCGAGTACCGTATCCAGGTGATACTATGGGCATAGCGCTATTACTTCAGCGTGCTTTACCGACTTACCCGACCGAAAAAGTGAGGCAGTGTATCTCGGAGATTGATCTTGACAAATACGAAGCAAGGTTTACGAGGAAACGAAAGTAGTAGTTGTTGCTCTACGTGTATAATTCAGTGCAGGAGTTTGTTTGTACTAAGTATAGGGATTAGGTGGACAGAACGAGTACCCGCTGAGAAGTTGTCTGCGACAACATAAGCACGGTTAAAGAGAAACACCTGGCCAATAACGAAGTTATATAACTCTAACATTTATTCGAATTTTGTCGGAAATAGGTGGCTGATATAATCAATCGGGCGTTCATTTATGCTTCACGCAATTTCTCTGTTGGCCCTTGTGGCATATTTCAGCCGCTTATCAATGACAAAATCTTAACTGCGTGCTCCCTTTAATAGAGCACGGTGCTGTTCATCCATCCACTCGGTATGGCACCACTTAATTTTCGAACATCTGTCGCATTACGCTGTCATGCTCCGAAGTACATTTCCATCCATTCACTGTTCAGCCCCCAACCTTCGCCTTATCACTTTAGAAAGCACACGACTGTAGGCTTCAAAAAGCTTTGGTTGTCAGACCGCGTTCAGCGTGTAAATCGAAAATGACCGCCTAGTTTTCTTTTTTTTTTTTTTCTAACTCTGCTCAAGTTCTTCACCGATCACAAAATTGGTCGCCGTCCTGGCGGACATTCTCCACAGCCAACAGTCACCCGGCGCGGCCCAAGCATTGCGTTGACGGTCAGGCACGCCAAAGTGGCCAGGACAAAAGGAATGAGAGAGGGCCCATTGGGATCGCGAAAACACGGTATGCGAGCCCCTGGGTGCCAGGATTTCAATGCAAGCGCGCGCACCCCCGTCGGAACCCATCACAATGGCGCCCCGCTGGGTCGTCGAGCCATATGGCCGCACTATAGATTCCCACTGAACCTGCGCGGCTTCGCGCGCTCGCTGACAGGGGCCGCTCGGCTCGTTTCCGGCATGCGCGCTTCCCCATTGGCTCGTTTCCTATTTCGCGGCGACGTTTCGGACAATCGCGTCGCTCTCCGTAGCGTGCATTGCCGTCCGGTGCACAGTGCCGCGCTGTCACGCTGAAGACCACGCGCACCTGGCCGTTATGTCGTGCGTTCTTCGCAGCCGTATATACTGCCTGCTGTCGAGCATGTCACATGTCTTCTACGTGTTCTTCGTGCCAGGCCAAAAAAAAAAAAAAGAAGTCTGTATGTACACAGGACAATGAGGTCGTTTGTCAGGGAGAACGTGTAGAAACGACTGTTTCTTGAAAGCGCGTCAAATGCTTGCTTGTGAAAAAGTAGCCATCCCGCGCTTGCCCGGTGAGGCCTTTCAATCGATTCAGGCCTTCACTGGACTGATCTCTTATTTGATTGCGTTTTCGAAAGGATGATACGCTACTGCTATCGCTACTGCTAGTACTAATAATAGCAGCAGTATTACTGCTATTTTTGCTACTTGTATTCCCTACTACTGCTGCAGATGTTCTTCCTCTCTCTGCTAGTCCAATTGCCACATATACTATCCTACTCTTCCTACTTGTATTACTAGTACTATTGGAACAACCACCACCCCGCTACATTTCCACCAAAATAAATGTCCCTGACACATTTGGTTCGCAGCACACAGTATTAGTGAATGGTGCTGAAGCTGTGGTAAAGACTCTTTGCTCGGCTTCGTGCAGTCGCTATTCAAACTAAGACACAAAGATAGCCGGGTACTGTGCAGTTTGCGAGTGGTACTCGGTTTGGGAACCACGGCTCGGAAATTCGATTCCAGTGCACCTAAATGTCACTGGCGAATTACATCGCGCGTCCCATTTTCGAAATAGGTGCTCTTTCGTCGAACGCGTGATCGCGTAATTCCGAGTGGTGTAGTCGACCCCGTTCGTTTCTTTTCCACTGCACCAAGAGCAAGGAAATAGCAAGCTGGAAATGTCTGAGCTCACGCACATTACGCAAAGTGCGCGTGTCTATTCCCCCGTTTGTATATTATGGTCGCCGCGCGTGCCTTGAATATGCGTATGTGTACGGAATCAGTAATGATAAAAACACGCTTGGCGTCACTGAGTGCAGTCGTACACGGTAATTAAAACCGCGGTCTCTTCGACAGGACTTCAACTATAGGATCACTTTTTTCGGAAGGATGTTCGTAGCCAGCCACTGATCGACTAGGATCGAGACATCGAGACAGCGTGCGTTGGCTTCACCATGAGCCTTTTCTTTTTAAACGTCCGCTGCCAGGACGGAGGCCTCTCTCAGCCCGGTCTCGCGATAGCTGATCGCAAGTGGCGCCTGCAAAATTCACTAAATTCATGGCCTCATCTAATGCGTGCCCTGGCCATTGGCGGTCATAAACAAAGTTGTCATATAAACATCGCAGGAAGCGGCACTCTTTGCCCCCGGGTAGGTCTGGCCACTTAACAGATTCAGCCACCGAATGCCATTGGTTTCCACTGTGTACATTTTCTGTGTCGTTAATAATTTCTCGTCTGTTTTTTTTTTCCGTCACCTCGTGCTCTTTCAGCCGGAAACCATTATTCGCGAGCTTCTCCCGCATTTATTAATCTTCGCGAAGAATACAAAAGGGTTAGCCGCCACTTCAACGGACGACGACGACAATGTTTCGCCCATTATTTATTTACACCCCCTCCCTGGAATAAGTAAACAAACTAAATTACCCTCACAAAAATGGGTGGACGGAAGGCGTGTAATCTCGCCAAATGAACAAAAAAAAAATAAGAAAGCCACCCATCGATCAAAGGTATGAGCGTCTTCACGCACAAAACACACATAAAGGACGTGTGCCACCCTGCACCGTTGCCCATCACGCGGCTGACGGGAACATTGTCTGCCGTCACACGCACACACACACAAACACACACACGTGGAGGGCCACTTTATTCTATTGTGCGACGCGCGTCTATGGGTTGTTCGATTGTTGGCGCTTCCTCGGGTGCCGAGGCGTCGGAGACGGCCGGCCGCGGGGGGCTGTTGCTTCGCATTGTGCGCGACCGAAGCTCGAGCCCCGAGCGCTGTTGCTCTGCGGCCACAGCAGTCAATGACACGCGACTCCCCTCCGCAATCCCACCGACCCGCACGCTCTCCCTTTGCAAGGACGGCCATAAATTTATGACCCTAATGGGACAGAGCGTTGAGCGGGGTGCCAGTGGGGACCGGGCCATGCGTTCGCCCCGACCACAGAATATCAAACACATTCAATGTACTTTCGGGAGAGGTAAAAGAGAAAAAGAAAGCAGGAAACGGCGGCAACTCCCAAGCTCCCGTTTGTGCCCTTCGTGGGGAGTGGGGAGAGTGTGGGAAGAGGGAGGAGGGGACGCCCTCTTCCGCAAAGGATAAGCAGTCCGTAGCGAACTCCCGTCGTTCAGTGTTTCTATGCGCGCCGAATGCCGCTCGTGTATCATTACGTATGCTCTCGTTTCTGTTCGAGAGCACCTTGGTCTTCCTTGCCCTTTGGTGGGGCCTTCGTCGTTTCCTTGGCAGCGGCGCAGATCACGTGTCCATCGACAGGTCGCAGCCCCTTATAGGTTGGACGGGTGAGGCAGTTAGGGTGCTCGCGGGCTATTCTCCTCTATTCCTGCTCTTTGAACAACAAAATAAAGCAACAAGAACAAATGAAGGTTTAGTGTTGACGCGCATGCACAACACTTCCCCCCTCGTCGGTCGCTCGCCCCCATTTGTGAGTGGTTGGAGTGTCCCTGAAGATTGTGTGTTTTTAGTGTCCCGTGTATTGGGGAACTTATACGCAGAGATATCACGTGGTTTGTACTGAAGAGACGATGAACCCAATGGTGAAAGTAACATTGCGCCTTTGTCTGTCTAAGCTAATCTCCTAATGCAAGAGGATTACACATCATACAGTAGCAACCCATGAAATATGCCAGCAAATAAAGATTTTGCTGACCTCGATGCTGTCGAAGTGCGGGTCTTCTGGGTTCGGAATCCAATGTGTAGAAGGAGTAAGGACATGAAACGCATTATTAGGAAACCGTGGACACCGTTAGCTGCCTAAAGAAAGTAAATAAATGAATAATCGCGACACGGCACATTGTTGTGTTCCGTGTAAGTTATAGCTATCGATTGCCTAATTACGGAGCCGACGACTACCTCCTATAGCGCGGCTGATGTCACCGCGCAGCAAAGTCCAGACGACGCAGTTTTCTTTTATTTATCTATAATTAGAAAACTGAGGCCCGTCTTGAATCTTCTGGCATAAACGAAGCCTCGCGCAGCTTTCTTTCTTTCCTTCCCTCTTTCTTCTCTTCTTCAAGAAAAGAACAATTCACGCAACAAGGAGCTACAGCGTGCTTCAGAAGCACCGACGCCTCGAACCTACCGAGGCAGAGAGAGAGAGAGAAGAATACAGGAAGGCAGGGATGTTAACCAGTCAATAGTCTGGTTCGCTACCCTACACTGGGGGATGGGAGAAGGGGAAGAGAAAGAAGGGAGAGAGAAGGTGTAGGTACGTGTACGGACAGCAATTCAGTTAAAGTCGCTCGAGCAAACCAGAAGTTCTGAGAAAACACAAAAGTGCCTTCACTGCCTTCTGAGCCGATGATCGGTCAGGAGGGTGCTCTAATATTGTCTGTTCACTCAGAGGACGGTCATCTGGTTTCCTCAATGTGTCGGACAAAGACTGTCTTTGTGCTTGAAATTGAGGACAATGGCACAATAAGTGGTCAATGTTCTCCTCGCATCCGCAAACATAACATGCAGGACTATGAGCCATTCCAATTAGTGCTGAGTAGGCATTCGCGAAGGCCACTCCAAGCCATAACCGACACAGAAGAGACAAGGCAAGACCCCCTATAGGCCTATAGCAAGAAAGACCTACACAGAAAACCTAGCCAGTCACTGCACTTTCGTGGCATCGCCTTTCGCGGACACCCCATAAACCCGCCGGCGCCGACTTGCCCCTTTGCTATGCGCTCAGTTCCCCGCTCGGCGCGCTCCATTGCTCACGGCCCGCGGATGCCGCGCCGCGATTCCCACGAAAAAGCTACAAAGTTGGCAAACGTCGCAGCCGGCAAATAAATAGTTGCGGGCACGACCACGTATACACGCACGCGGCCTCTCCGCGGGCTCCAGGATTAATCGACTGCGGTCGAGCCGAACGCGCATACATAGAAGCCACGTCGGCTCCGCAACCAAACGCGCCGCGGCGTCCACGTGGCTGTTTACCTTGCCCCGAGTATGCGTGCAAGTATGTAGTACATACGGGTAGAAGCACTGCACCGATATGCACGCTGCGAAAGTGCTCCTGTCGCCGTGCGCCCGAGGAAGATTAGGCATCGACAGCTCCTCGCGACTGCATAGTTGCGTGCAGAGCAAGGTGTAAGATCGTCCTATATAATCGCCAGCGGGCAAGATATGCTGCCGATAATGCGACCGTGTAACTGCGATAACATTGAATGCTATCGGTTATTATCGCATTTAATGATGCGCGTTCAGTCAATCGCATAATCGTCGATAGCGTTTAATGTGATATCGTTTTTTTTAATAGTCGCACTCGCTTAATTTTTTTTCTCGTTCCGAATAGCTGTTTTTGCCTCAGCAGTCAGACGAACACGATGGTATCGATATAGATGTGTGCAAGTCTAGCACCGTATACGCCTGCAACGACGCTGCATCGACGCTTCTCACAGCGCCAGCGTTGTGAGACGCCTGGCAGCTGCCAGGGCGCTGTTCCTTCTGCACTGCGGGAGTCGTGTGCTGCGATGACGCCATGTCGCACAGTCGAACACCGTCCGAGGGGTTATAGGAGCAACGCTAAACCTCGATGTCGCTGTCAATGCTTCGTCCGAAACTGCCAGTTGTTATTTTTCAATGAGTTATAGCTACGCAACGTTTGCATACTTAGCTCCGTCATCACGTCGCGACAGCCTCGCCGACGCCATGTCCAGCAGTCATCATCATCATTTATTTACCCTTAAGGGCATTCTACAAGGCCTAAACAAGGCGAGCGGGCGAGGGGGTACAGTATTGAAGTTACATGCAATGGAGCGAATGCTCTTTTTAACAAAGAACCAACTACGTTACAACAAGTACACAGAACACAAGACAAAACAAGAATATGTTCGCCAGTAACGGAGTACGGTAATGGATATGGATATGTAGCGGAAAACACAAGGAAGAAGGGTAAAACACAAGGATGGGAAGGAGCAAATAATTAGGACGAAGATAACGAACGAAGAGATACTTTATAATAAGAGGTTGACACTTAGCCGGCCATTGAAACACGAGGCAAAGTAGTGTACAGAACATACTTTAAAACAATACGTTCTACCGGATACAACGCCAAAATCACCAAAAAGGTGCAAGGAAAAAAATGCGTTGTTCAAGTTATTTAACAAAGAGCGTAGTTAAAGACTGCCTGAATTTTTCTGGATTTCACCGATAGCAACTGCTTCGGAAAGGCAATTCCAGTTTTCAGTGGCAGCGGAAACAAATGGTTTATTAAGTGCAAGAGTCGGACCCTGAAGGCGTCGAACACTGCTGGAGTTAAACAGGCGGCGAGAAGTTCGGGCGGGTGGAAGTAGGAGTGTACCACGCAGGTGATAAACGTTGCGATATAATTTAGCGAGGCATAAATTCAACGTCGAATTGAAATATATGTTGTTCTATACCTTCATTTCCTGCTGCCATCCTTTTACGTGCGGGCTGCTATATAACTTTCTACGACTACATAGGCCATATGGCTATCAAGCTCAGCAGCGGAATACCCCAAGTCAATGCAGCAAGTGAGAAACCGCGAGCGTATAGTGTCTCGGCGTTGTTGGAGGCGTAACGAGGGGCGGCATCCGATAATATTGAGCGCAAATAAATTTTCCAATGACATTTGTTTGCGTGCCTCAGAGCGACTAAATTAAAAGAAACACGCCGGCTCTTAGATGCAGTAAACTCGCCTAATTATTTTTCGATTATCAAAAGGCTAGAAGAATTGGTGTACCAATATAAACTCTCATAATTGGAGAACTTAATGAGGTTTATTCAGAATGAATTCTAACGGCTGGCTTTCAGCCACTCGTTTTACCGCAAAATTAACCTACCGTCATCCAAAGTGCTCATTTCGGATAAGATTGGCGTGAGATTAGCCACAGTAGCAATTACGCAGAAGATTCCACGCAGAAGTCTGAGGCACGCGGAACTGTGTCAGAATGGTTCAGGCGCATTAATGCTGTCAGCTTTTGTGAAAATTCTCGCCAGTTCAGTCTAGACCGTAGTGTCGTTACAGACATCGAAAAGCAGCTACGAAATAAGTGCTTTTCGATTACGGCCATTTGGCGCGAGAATAGAGGGTGTTCAATCAGCACGCCAACGTGCTACGCGATGTTAGATCTTCATCCCAATGCTTTGGCCCATAAAAGCATTTTTTTTTTCTTTGCATGACGAGGTCATGAGGAGACGGTCACTTTTTTTCAATTTACGCGGAGATGCCGTTTTCGGCATCTAACCGGGGCGATAAAGCAAAAAATGTTTTCCTTTAAAAGCCAAGTTCTTTCTTTGCGAACCTTGCCGGGTTTTGTGACCGTGGCTGCTTCCTGGCTGTTACCGAATAGGCTAGCCAATCACAGCGGAGTACGCTCGCCACGCGTGGCGCTGGGTTCCTTGCAGCACCACCAGATGACGCTCGAATCCGCGGTATAGCGGCGGCGCAGGCCGTGCGGGGGAAAGCACAATAAAGAACCAGAAAGCTCGCCTTCACACATCCGCGGCTGCACGGTAATGACGAAATAAAGGCTTCTTGCGATTAAAATGGGTTCGAATTGCGCTACGTATGAGCATGCTGCCTCTGAAACCATGATGCGTTCAAGGCGTCCGTCGTATTCGCTAGTAGCCAGCAACTTAACAAAAGGCTCGGTATAATTTGTGTGCGCCCGCGCTTGTGTGTGCGCGCGCGCGTGTTTGTGTGTGCGTGCGTGTACTCGTGTTTCGACTGTTTGCGCACTCACACAAAGCTTCGCTGTATATAGATTCCAACGCGTTGGATCTGCAGCTTTTTTTTTCATGTTGGTAATATACCAATCTTCAATAAGAACCGGCTTGAAAAGCAGTTATGCCCCTGAATGTGCCACGGGTCTTAGGAGGTTAAGCGTTTGGAGCACAACCATGGCAAGCGTAGTATATACTGTTTCTTGTCAGAGAGACCTTGTTAGAATACTATATATATATATATATATATATATATATATATATATATATATATATATATATATATATATATATATATATATATATATATATATATATAAATAGCTTGTCAAAGTGATCTAGAAAATTAGCATGAAGTCTTTATTTACTAGTATGTATGTAACCGTATACTGTTAACGTATTTTTGTATAAATAAAACTTCCACATTTGTTATCAATTAAAAGGTGGTGTGCTCCCCTAGGTAGCCCTCAGGTGACTCAGTGCTGTGTGTTTGCCGGAAAAAGCAAAAAAAAAATGGCGGGGCATCCTTTTTTTCAGAGATACGAGTATTCCATAATGACTCCTCATTTCCTTCTGATTTCATGTTGTTTTTTTTTTCTATCCGTCTCTTGCTGTGTGGAGCAACAGGCCAGAGACACGTTCCTCTGGCCAACTTCTTTGATTTTGCCCTCAGTGAACCTTCTTTTCTCTCTAAGCTGGAAGTAGCATTTACACGCAGTTACGTGTACGTAATGTGACGTGCTAAGCCTCCAGACTGTGATCTGTGTACCGCGTGCATGAATCTATAAAACATGTGCTATATGACATATCTGAGTTTATGGATGATCGCCAGAGGCTGACTGATGCTCTTGCGCCTGTTTCTTGCCCATCGTTAAAGGATGTTAAAGGATGTTGGAGGATGCTCGGCGTGGCTGCAGATCTAGTCTTGAGTCCATCCAGGCGTTACTTGACTTTGTTAAAAAGTACGACCCTGGAATTCACGCTTTGAGTGTAGACTTGCCCGCTATACGTGTTTTGTCGCTTCCCTCTCTAATCATTCTCACCCATCTTGTTCCTTTTCGTTCCCTCTTCCTCACCCCCCCCCCCCCCCCACGCAGTTTAGCTAGCTATTGGAATGCAGCACAACCTCCTCAAAGTTTCGTATCCCTAACATTTTTTTTCTCTTTCATGAAAACGTTCGCCTTTTGCTGCAGATGACTTGTCTAAGAGTGGTTGTGTACAAGGCACTCGGCTATAATAGGAAACAACTTCACTATTATTAAAGGGCTTATGGCAGGTAACAGCTCATGCGAAGGCCTCGATACTAATCACTAGTTAGTAAAAAGTACCGCTAGGAGTCATATTGGTAACATTTTTCATAGAATAGAAGCGTGCAATTTGTTATGCTACATTGAATGCTATTCATGTGTTTCGTTCAAGCGCGCACGTCGCCTGTCTATAAAAAAGCGTCAGAAAGATTAAACAAAGGCGACCAAACTGCAGCCGAGAGCTCCACTTTTCATAGCAGCTACGTAACTTTAAGAAATCAAACGTTCGCTCAAATGCACAAAATACGTCCGCAAATCGCATAAAAGCCGCGCGTGAAGGTGGCGTGAGGCATAACGAGAGCCGGTTCTCCCTCTCCCACCGTTGGGTCGATCAGGAGCTCAGGCTTCCAACGTATACAATGCACGCAACAGAAAGGGAGTTCACGCACCCCTGCTCTTCCTCGTCTCCGTCACTGATCGTCCATTACACATACACGCGCGGTTGGTGCTTCGGCAGGCCGCCACTCTTAGCCGAGGTTGCGCTCGTATACGGCTGAACTTGCGCTGTTTGCTCGGCGCCGAGGCGCTTACCGCTCGCTACTCCGCAAGGGGTCTCCACTCTCTCTCTCTCTCCCTCTTGGACGCACGCGTTCTATTTGCCTTCGGCGTGCGCACGGCAGCGCCGCCTGGCGTGAGAAATGAACTGGCGCAGTCGACAGGACGCGCGACTTCGGTTCATTCGCGGTTCCGCGTCTTCATCGCCAGTATGCGGTGCGTCGCTACCCGGCACGAACCGGTCATTGCCTGCCCTAAAGCTTGGGGAAGAAGCTCACGTCGGGATTCCGCATGCTCGGAAGGCGCGAAGCGCAGAAATCCGTGGGAAGTCGCAGTGTACCGAGGCTTCTTTTAGTTCGATCTTAATGCTTTCCTGAGCTTATGCGAGCCACCGAGTTGCAGATTCATTCGATAACAGCACCATGCAGCCGCGGTGGTCAGTGGCCATGGCGTTCCGGTGCTGCGCACGACGGTCACAGATTCGATTCTCGATTGTAGCGACCGGATTCAAACAAGGCTGGGATACGTGCTGAAGGATGTCCTGTGTTCAAAAATTTGAACGACCCTTAAGCTTCGCCCCTTTAAGAGTTGAATGCAATAGGATTCAAAGGTCCCTCACTGCTTCTCACGCTTCCTGGCAACTGCAGCTTATGTAACCGTAATGTTTCCCGGGAAACGCTGGCGGAGAATGCTCGAAGGCGAGGCTTCTGGTAGAAACGCGGCCTCATGCGTGGGCCGATCTTAGAGGTTGTGCACCGACGCGTCAAAATAATTTCATAATTTTTAGGTTTCTCTTGTTGTTTCGCACTTTCAATATTTAAGTCTGAGAAGATTTAACATAAAAGACATGCGCTGTCGGTGTTTTCTTTCATGACATGTATTTGTGGGCTGTCGTTCTCAAAATCCCGAGGAATAAGTTCGTCAAGAAGGTAAGACAAGGTATGAGCAACTTTAGTGATAAAATGATGTTTAAATATAACCCGCATATGCCACATGTGACAATATACCTATACCTAAATATATACAAAAACTTTCGCTCACGGACAACTCCGCCGGCACCGCCACCAGGTTTTCTGCGACACGTGGCTCTTAACGCTGTCTCGTAAATATTACTCCGAAGCGCGTCACCTTTCATGACTCGTACATTGATTTGGGTCGTTAAGCACCATGTACCGTACCATCAAAATGGGGCTTGAAGGCGTGCTAGCTAGCCGATCATGAACGGCCAAATCAACGGAAGAAAGGAAAAAAATATTTTTCTTTATGTGGACATCGTACTACATGAATGCCCCGTGACAGGTGTCGCGAACGTGCTCAGCTGAAAACGAATGCACTTTCCAGCTTTTGCCTGCGATCGCATTTATTCTGTGATATAACGAGGCGCAACAAACTGGACAGAAATTAAAGTTAATGTTCAATGATATTCGCATTAGCGGTATATATATTGACAGCATCTTTTGGGGGCGTAATGTTAATCACTATACCGCGGTCGATGAGGCATAACTGTGGCGCCCGTTCCTCTGACAGCTCTCTTTTCCGAAACGGTATTTCAGACATTAGCGCACAAGAAAAAAAAAAAACGCATTTCAGTGCGCGGAATACTTGAAGGGTGACCGTGGACATATGGTGCTCTGTGTAAAGGTGGGCCCAGTCGATCTACCTGACACGCAGTGGCTGAAATATGAAAATTTTCACTCATTGTAAATTTCCACTGCCTAAGGCGCGCGGTCGAGGCATCTCTCCTTTATGCCTCTCTAACTTTCCGTATAAGGCACGCATACCAGGGCGCCAGACCCGTTGTGGTGGCTCAGCTGCAGGCATGCATACGGAGTTGTGCGCAGCGGAGACTGAGGTGGCGGGCTCTTTTCCAGGCCGCGCGGCAACCGCATTCCACTGTGGGTTCAATGGAAAAAGAAAGAAAGAAAGAAAGAAAGAAAGAAAGAAAGAGAGAAAGAAAGAAAGAAAGAAAGAAAGAAAGAAAGAAAGAAAGAAAGAAAGAAAGAAAGAAAGAAAGAAAGAAAGAAAGAAAGAAAGAAAGAAAGAAAGAAAGAAAGAAAGAAAGAGACGCTCGTGTGGCTTAGATTTAGGCGCGGGTTGAAGAACCCCACAGGTGGTCTAAATCAATGCCTCCGTTATAGGGCGTTTCGCATACAGTCCAGCCGTTGCATTGCGCCGTAAAAAAGCAATAATTTCGCGTCATCGTAATTTACGAAGGTGCCCTGTATATGCGGCGGTATATAGACCCTATTCCCTCTAAACTTGCGCAGCCTCCATGCAGTGAAGAGCCGAAAACTGAACGCTGCGCGCAAACATTTCGTCAAAGGCCATGCTCCAATACTCGCAAGCTGAATAGACGGCCAAACAAATAGCGGCCATCTCAAGCCTGGTTTCAGGTGCGACAAAGCCGGCAAAACAGAGAGATGCGCGAAAAACAACGTCGAAGTAGAGAACGATGGAAGTAACTTTGTGGTCCAAACAAAATGTCGGCTGAGCAGAATAATTGGAAGCTAGACTATCGCCTGTCATAAGAAAAAAACAAAAAAAGAACATAGTCATGATTTCTTGTGCGTTTGTTGTGGGCTGTAATTGCGTTTTTCGTAAGCTTGCACACGGAAAACGCTTGCAAATCACGGTAATGCGTGCTTCTCCTTAGCATTTTTCTTGTCGACGCGAGGTGGCGCCAAGTCACATAGACGTCTTCCAGATGCGTTCTACATTACTGGGGCTCGAAGCTGTCTTCTTGTAGCATTCGACGTAGACTTTTTTTCAATGCTGACCAGAATAGGAACATACCGAAAGTCCAGATGTCTTACCAGAGTCCTTGTCATAGCAAAAGCCTCATGTTGTGTATACATGCAGCCCTTAAAGTTTTGCTCAGCTTTCTCTCGAAACACATTACTCATCTCGCGTTCACATGCGGCGAAGTTATTTGTAACGTTGCCAGCGAGCGTCGTGACAAGTATTCGACCATTTGCATACATGGGCTCGACATACGTGCACCACGTGTCTGACTACGTCGCGTAAAGCCGGTGTCGCCACTCGAGACTGGTGTCTCACGGATGCTTTATTTTATCTCCCTTCTGCGTCCCCGGCTTTTAGAACGTAGCATGTAGTTGCGTGCACATTTCGTCATTAGCAACACAACCCACGCTTACATATGTGGAGAGAGTTTCGTAATAATATTACTAGTCGGAAATCCGGCGCTACAATCCTTAGGACACGGTGAAAACCTTGGGTATATGATGTTTCTATAAGCTATATCGCAGTTGTTGACGAAGTACGTTGCGGAGTTCTTTTTTAATGTTCATCGTTATTCAAATCTATACACTGCGCTTCAACTTCACAGCGTTTCTTTACAGCAGTTGTGTGTTAGATATTTACAACTAATTCATATGTTATTGCGTAATTTACAGCGCATCGGTAAATCACGACACTTTCGCATGCGTCTGTCGCTAAATGTTGATGATCATTCGGTAACGCCAAGCGTGATGATCGTACATATATTATGCAGCTATATTTTTTTCCAGATCTTTTAAAACATCATCTACTGGCAGAAATTACAGAATAAGTGAGCGCAACTACTGGGGCACAGTGATTTAGAAGGGGAAAATTGAGTTTGAGAAGGTATGGAGGAATAAACTTTATTAGTAGAAATGAGCCGACGGTAAAATCGTCCGAGGTGGGCGGCTTCCCTAGTCCAGGATGCCGTGGGCCTGAGCTGATAACTTGGCCCTGCTCACCAGGCGATGCTGGTCTTCAGGGCTCGAGCTTGTCAGCTGGGCCTCCCACTGCTCGACGGTTGGTCCGGTGATGGGCGGTGTCGATGGGTTTTGCTGACATTCCCATACCATGTGGTAGAGGTTATTGGGCCTAGAGCAGAAAGCGCATTTGTGGGTATAGCTCGTAGGGTACATCGCGTGTAGCAGGGTGCCGTGCGGGAATGTGCCGGTCTGTAGTTTTCGGAACATCACCGCCTCTTCTCTTGTCAGCTGGGGATGCGGGGGTGGATAGATCCTCCTACTCAGCCTGTAGTGGCTCAGGATATCGGCGTATCTTTTCGGGACGCTATCTTGTTGGTCTACCGGTGCTCGTGAACCTGGTGGGATAGCCCGGAGAATGTGATCTCGGGCAGCGGCATTAGCCGCTACATTACCCGCCAGGGACTCGTGTCCCGGGGCCCAGACAATGTACAGTTCAGGAAAATTGTCTCGTTTTTCGAGGATGCTCAGGGCTTGTTTGGAAATGCGGCCCTTTTGGTAATTTCTACATGCTGTTTGCGAGTCGGTGATGATTGTGATTAGTTCTTCCTCTCGCTGGCCCGTAGTGGCCGCCAGGGCTATCGCCGTTTCTTCCGCGCAGTCGATGTCTGTAGTGTTTACCGAGGCCGCAGCTACCTCTTGTCCTTGGCCGTTGATCACGCTGATAGCGTGGGCCGCTCTGTTCTTGTACTTTGCCGCGTCGGTGTATCGTACTTGTCCTTGTTTTGGTCCTTCGTAGGCCTTACGTAGAGCTTTCACTCTCGCTCGCCTCCTTTCTCTGTGGTATTCAGGGTGCATGTTTCTCGGGATGCTGGCCACCGTGATCTTCTCCCTCAGGGGTAGAGGAACCCGCTGTTTTGTAGACTCATATTCGACTGGGTAGCCCAGTCTTATTAGCATGTCCCTACCCGTGCTGGTGAGCTTGAGTCGCTCTATCTGGCTGGTCTTGTGGGCCTCTACAAGTTCCTCCCAAGTATTGTGTATGCCCAGGCTGAGCAGCTTCTCCGTCGACGTCGTCGGTGGAAGCCCCAGGGCCAGCTTGTAGGTTTTTCGTATTAGGGTGTTCAATCTGTCTCTCTCGCTGTTCTTGAGACCCAGGTACGGGGTGCCGTAAGTGACTCTGCTGATTATCAGGGCTTGTATTAATCTGATTGTGTCCTGCTCTTTCAGGCCGTGCTTTTTGTTTGTCACTCTTCGCATCAAGTGCGCGACTTGGATAACTGTCGCTTGCAGTTTTTTAATGGCGGCGAGACCGGCACCGTCCTTCTGGAAAGTGAGGCCCAGAATACGAAGAGTGTCCACCTTGGGTATGTTGACTCCATTTAGTGTCAACGTTGGGTCAGGTGTGTCCTGCGGAGGCCGCCCTCTTGTCCTCTTTTTGAGGATCAGGAGCTCCGACTTTTCCGGCGCGCATGAGAAGGTATAGCACAAGAATATATACACGGGATGGTTCGAAGACAAAATGACGACGTTTAGGCACACATGCTCGCATGCCTGTATTTTTACATTTAAACATTATTTCATGCTGGCTGCGCAGTCTTAATGGCGGTGCGCGGAGACAATATATATATCGCCCGGTATTTCTCTTCAATAGTATTAGCACCAGATCGTACTATAAGCCTCCTTATGGCCTCCGAGAATAGGCAGCGCGCGGGAACTCAGCGCTGCGCCTGGTCTCGGAGTCCATTGTCACAACCTTCAGCCATAAGGCCTTATAAAAAAAATTTATAAAAAATTATTAAAAAAAGAGCGTACTTTTACGGGAGCTGCCATAAACATGGTTACCTCAGGCAGCACGGTAATGTTGGATCGGACATTTAAGGTTAAGCCTGACCTTCTAGCTACGATCCGCTTTGTGACATTGAAAATGGATAATTTGCGACAGTGTGCTCAGGTATTTTTGCGGTATCGTGTAGCTGAACGATCGCAGTGCCAGAGATTGCTCCGGTGATTTGTGCACGAAAGTGTGTACGCCTTCGGCAGCTTTCAAGTCGCGATAGAATAGACTGTGGCAGGCTTGATTTTTGACGTTGTTTAATAACTGCGACAGCATGGGAAGTTTGGCAACTGCAAGAGCCCGCTATACGAAAAAACAGCTGAAACAGATACACGCAAATATTCAACAGAGCTTATGGATTGGGCACACACTAGCGGTGACAAGCAAAGAAAAAAAATGGCTGTGGCTTAGGTAAGGTTAAGCCCAGGATGCGAAGCATACTAGCCTTTATTTTAGTTGTTGAACCACTGTTTAGCCTGGTGAACTGCTGTTGCTTGGCTATATTTGGTTCGGCTAGACGAAGAAACAACTCATGCATTACTGCTTCGCCTTCAAGAGTGGAACGCGAGAGCGTTCCCGTCGACCCGCCAAGGGGTGTAAGACAATGGGCTACAGGGCAGCGACTACGCGCCCCGCATTGGACGCGGTGAGCGTCGAGCAAAGCAGCGTTCGGCGCGGCAACGAAATGTGCGCCTGAGCAAGAGACGCACGCCTTAGAAACAGCTCGTTTCTAAGGCAACACCGCATTCACTAGAGGCGCTTTTGTACCGCTTTGAAGCATCGTACTCGTGGCTCAGTGGTAGCGTCTCCGTCCCACACTCCGGAGACCCTGGTTCGATTCCCACCCAGCCCGTCTTGCAAGAGTTGAGCCAAAGCCACTTCTCCTCTGTCGTGAAGTCACGGTGTCACGTGGTTTCAAGGCGACACCGCCGCGCCTGAGGAGCTGGGTTGAGCTCTCGTAATATGCTTCGCATAAAAGTGGAGAAGGAAAGGCAGGGTGGTTATAACCAGTCTAGCTGAACCGGTCTGCTACCCTACACATGGGAGCGGGATGGGGTGGATGAAAGATGGGGAGGAAAGATAGAGAGCACATAGCACAGCACACACATCGTCAGTCACAGTCCGTCACTCTTGCGTGGTACGTGACATCACTGTCACAGCCGCTTGTTCAAGCCCGTCTCTTTCAAAAACCGAAGTAGTCCTTTCTTCGCCTTCAGCTGCGATGTCTTCTGTCGGCGGCACGTGAAAATCGTTTCAACTGACAATGGTCTATTGTCAAGGTGCGCTAGAACGGACGCCAGGGACTGCCTCTGAACATTATATTCAGGACAGTCGCACAGAATGTGTTCTAGCGTCTTCTCGCAAAGACAGGCATTGCAGAGAGCGTTGTCGGCCGTTCCAATGCGAAGTGTGTAAGCGTGCGTGAAGGCCACCCCTAGCCATAAGCGATAAAGCAGAGTGGCCTCTCTTCAGCGGTGTCCAGTTGGCATACAGAGGCGCATGGAAGAGGGCAGGTGTTATTGCCGATTGCTCCCGTTGGTCTGGCTGCTTGCAGTGCACCATATATAGCGAGCGTGATCAAGATGAACAGCGCAGAGTGGGACGTAAATTGACACGAAAAGACATGCCTGTCAAGTCGTGCCTCCGCTCCCAGCCAACGTTCATCTTGTCCCCGTTAGTGCGTGCCGTATACTTAACGCGCGGACTACGTACGTACACGTACACACGGACACGCGCATACACGCATGCAAACACATACACGCATGCAAACACACACACACGCTCGTGTATACATCGACCTCTGCGTTCTCGCGGAATCTCGGAGGCCACAGTCCGATAGGACACGCTCGCATAAACGTTGATCTAAACGCCCTTCGTCGCCGGCAATCGCTCTGAGCGTGCACGATTGCGGGTCCCTGCGTTCGCAGTTATCTTTCGTGCAATCAGCTGGGCATATATCGCCCGTGCGCACTCGTTAACGGGGTCACGCATACACGAAGCGGGGCTGAGCGATACGCGCCTTTGACGTGGGAGGCGCGTGCGTCTACACGCCCATGCAATCGGGAACGGCCGGCGCGCTTACAATCGTTGCTGCAGGTATACATGTATAAGTCGATCCCTATCGCGCACCGCGAGCGCGCCTTGTTCGCTTTGTTCTGCGATCGAGTGCCACGACGCTCCGCGGCGGGCCGCAACGGTTATAGTGCGTGGCTGCCTGCTTTGAAGCCCCGTGACTGCGGAGTCTGCGTCCACACAACGAACCGATGAGGTGTACTACCTACAGGGAACGGCAAATATACCCACGTCATCCTTCCCCTAGCTGATGGCATCTCGGCTTTGAATGCAGTATATATATATATATATATATATATATATATATATATATATATATAGACGAGAAGATAGGGGTTAACCGAGGGGCCCGAGTGGTGGCGCTGGCTAACATTCCCAGGGTTCTTCTAGGACACGTAAATACCCAAGAAAAGTGGATGGGGAAACGACGCCGTGGTACCTCAATTGGTAGAGCATCGCATGCGAAATGCGAAGGTTGTGGGTTCGGTTCCCACCTGCGGCAAGTTGTTTTTCCATACACTCTAATTTCCCTTAATTTATCGTTTCCTTATTTCATTTATTAAGCACAAGTAATTTCCCCTATGTTGTCCTTGGTGTCAGTGTTTGTTGGCTTCGTATGATATATATATATATATACATATATATGTATATATATATATATATATATATATATATATATATATATAGCTTTGCGGCGGTGGCGTTCTGCTTGGCACGAAGTCGCGGGTATGGCATCCGGCTTCATCAGCACTTTCCCGTGGCGGCGGATCGGATGCGGAGACACCTCTGCATTGCCATTTCGTTGTGGAAAACCACAGGAGAGAAAATGAAAAGATAAGAACTAATCCCTATCTCTCTACAACGGTGTCCCTCGTCTGCCCGATGAACTGGCCGCGCGTGCTCCTCAACAGAGGTGCGACACAGCGCGCGCAAAAAAGACGCAGACGGTGGTGCTGTCTTTTTCTTGTTTTATTCTTCGCTGTTCACCGCATTCAACAGTCATTTTGCCAAGTTACCTTCGAAAAATTTTCTGCGTATAGAAGTTCTACACTTCCCGAGAACGTCCTCGCCACCAGCGTTTGTCAACATTTCCTACAGCCCACACAGAATGTGACGGCAGCGCCATCCTAGCGTCACGTTCAGCAGCTTGCCTGTATGTTTGGCCCCGTTTCTTGTCCCCTTTCGCGATCGTTCTCGTCTTGCACTCGCAGTGCTCTTCGCAGTCCAAGTATAGCCTCGGCGCTCTATTGTCGTTCTTTTTCGCCTATGGGGGCACAGCAAGAAGGCTCCGAGAACAGGACAAAATATGGAGGAGGAGAAATAATGTCAGGCAACAAGCACGACCGACTCAGTGCATGTTTCTTTCATTCGCCTGTACATGCTTCCTTCGCAAATGTTAAACTTGGGTTTTAGAGTTCCAAATCACAATACGGGTAGGGGGTCCGGGAAATATCACACTGGATTCTGTGGATTCTGATATATATAGCTCTTCCCCTTGATATTTATGGCGCTTGCTTGTCCCGATACGAGGCCCAGATGCGTGATAATCCTGATCTGAGACATCCGCTCATCCTCACGGCTGGATCAGTTGATGTTCCATCTGGTCTGTGTGTTTGTTTTAGCCGGCTTATATTTCGATGCGTATTGTTTGTCTAAGTGAGGAGTAGTGGACATCAGCAGTGATGCCGACCTCTCCTACACACACACACAATTGCCTGCCGCGGTGGCGTATTAGCATTGTGCGTGGCGCTGCCAAGTCCGAGGACGCCGGATCGAATCCCGCGGCCGTGGCGGCCGCGTTTCAATGGGGGCGAAATACAAGAAGCGCCCGTGTACCGTGCATAGGGTTATAGAGAACGCTACTGAGAACCCCAGTTGGTCAAAATTAATCCGGAGCCCTCACACTATGGCGTGCATCATAATCATGTCGCGGTACTGGCACGAATGGCCCGAAATATGCAACTTCTTTAACGCACGCAATAATAATAGAAGAAAAGCGGAAACGCGGGAAGTGTGAGCGCGGGGCTGGCTGGGGTATACTGCGTATACGGGACAACTATAGTGAGCTGAAGAAAGTTCGACTTCGATGACAACGTCGAGAACGAGGTATCAAGCTAACTCCTTTTTTTTTCTTTTTTCTGCTGCTCGAACCGTGAGGCGCGCAAGTTCGCCGCCATGCCGCGTGCGTCTTCTCCGCACCGCTCCACACTCTCTCCCGCTAGATTTAAATGCCCGCTCTTCAAAGTCCCGCGGCAGTGAAATGAAAATCTGCGGCATTGTAAACGCAGTCGCTAAAACAAAGTGCGTTACTAACTCACCGAACGAAACCCCTGAAAAATCCCGTGTTCCGAATCGCAATCAGCGACCAAATATAACAATGGGCGGGGGGGGGGGGGGGGGGGGGACAACAAGGACGAGCGCTCGTCCTTGTTGTCTCGCTCACGTCCGTGCCTTGCAGCGCTATGACCCCCCCCCCCCCCCCCATTGCTGCATCTATAACCAACTATAGCCCAAACAACCATACTTCTAGGCCAAATGTACGTATACCACACACAGTCAAGAATTGGACGTTCACGATCGTTCGAGGCCCGGCCTATCTATACCGCGAAATCCATTACATCGCACGACCGCTCGAACCCACAACGTAACCGCTCTGCGACTGGCATACGTAACACAGAAGCTCCGGTCACTTCGAACTCTCTCGCTCGCTCGCTCCCACATGGTGGGGTGCTGCACAGAATCTCGGCGACATTGGAGCGAGTGTCTCAGAACGGAATGGATGCACTACACCCGTGGCGCTATTAATGAATCGCTTGTCGCCGTATAGCGAATATATATGTGCGCGTACGCGCAACGGGGCATCGATCGATCGCGCACCCGGTGCGGTGCTTTGCGCACAGCCGCAAATGTTTGCTCACGCCGGGAGCCGTATCTGACCGCTGCTCGCGCAGCAACCCCCCGCTGTGTCTGTATAGCGTTTCGCTGCTGTTACAGCGAAAGTCGCCCGGCAGGTTTGGGACCGCGCGCGCTCAGGATTGTTTACCATATGCGCCTCTCAACGGAAATAAGAGCGGCACTTAATCTTTGCGGCTTCCGTTGGTCGGTGCCGTGCCGCTACCACGATAAAACGCTCTTCAAAGGGCACCGCGCGGTGGACGCTTCGGCATATAAACGACCCCGCGACGATCGGCTGTCGCGAACGATTAAGCACGAGCCGGATTTGGGGCTACGAGGTGAAAAATTTGTCGTGCACGCCGTCAAGATTGGCGGCGTTGCGGGCGAGAGTCAGAAATCGCGCAATAATATCCAATGAGCTCTCCATCTTATCTTAATTTGCACCGGCTGTCTCCCAGAATTAGCTAATAAAGAACGTCGGCGGGCACGTTGCAGCTGCGAAAAACAATCGAGGCACGCGAATTTGCGGGCATTTGCTTAAGTGTTTCGCAGGTATACACGTACACATCCGGAACTCTTATGGCCGTGATGACAACTCCCTGCAAAAGAAAGAAAGAAAGAAAGAAAGAAAGAAATAAAGAAAGAAAGAAAGAAAGAAAGAAAGAAAGAAAGAAAGAAAGAAAGAAAGAAAGAAAGAAAGAAAGAAAGAAAGAAAGAAAGAAAGAAATAGCGAATGCATTATGTTACGTTATGAACCTCAGACCGAGAAATCGAACTTGGGTCACGATCACGCGTCGCTAGCGAGATGTGTTAACATCAGTCTTTTTTTCAATTCCTATTACACTTCAGCGTGATCGGTATCACCGAGTTACCGGCAAAAGCTACTACAGAGATCACAACGTAATTTGTAATGGCGCTGAGATCGTCCAGCTTCCATGGGAATGATCGGTACTAGAACACAACTTATCTAATCATATACTATGTATAGTGCTTGCTGCTTGAGCTGTGCTCTTCTGACGTTATTTCTTATGCTTTATTTTTCTAACTTTCCGGGCAAAAAAAAAATTTTTTTTCTAACCACACGAAGACAATACACCAGTGTCCGCGCCCACAAATTGTTGCCTTTGTAACGCGATACTGGATTTTATCGAAAATGGTCGATTTACAAAGCCAAAGCCGTTTTAAAGCCAGAAACACGACGCTTAGGCAAATCCACGTCCTCTACCCACAATCCCACGCTCCCGCAGACACGCACTCACCCGCCGTGGTTGCTTAGTGGCTATGGAGTTGGGCTGCTAAGCACGAGGTCGCGGGATCGAATCCCGGCCACGGCGGCCGCATCTCAGTGGGACCCCAGTTGGCCTAAATTCCCCGAGTCCCCCACTATACGGCGTGCCTCATAATCGGAAAGTGGTTTTGGCACGTAAAACCCCATAATTTAATTCAACGCACTCCATCCAGAGTTCCCTCTATAATCAATTTTTTAAGGAGAAGGAAAAAAAAGAGCAAGAAAAGTATCAGCCTGAGTGACCCAGCTGGCTTGCACTGACGTCATCCTAGGCGCCATTATTTAAAGAAAATTAAATTATGGGGTTTTACGTGCCAAAACCACTTTCTGATTATGAGGCACGCCGTAGTGGGGGGACTCCGGAAATTTCGACCACCTGGGGTTCTTTAACGTGCACCTAAATTTTAAGTACACGGGTGTTTTCGCATTTCGCCCCCGTCGAAATGCGGCCGCCGTGGCCGGTATTCCATCCCGCGACCTCGTGCTCAGCAGCCTAACACCATAGCCACTGAGCAACCACAGCGGGTGGCGCCATCATTGGTGAGCCAGCACGGTGAGACGCTGCGTCGGTTGGCGCCTCGCGCCGCTCCAACACAGCCAGTGTAGCAGGGAGGGGCCTTTCCTTCCTCCATGGAAGCAGGTTACCCGCGGCAGTGAATGTGATACGCTGACGTCATCCTAGGCGCTACGTCGGAGGACCATCGCGGTGAGAAGCGATGCACGAGACGTTACGCACAAGCCACCTGCACTCAACGCTGGGGAAGGGGTCAAGCGAGAATTTGGGATATATAAGTCCATGCAGGTTGATTACGCTGGTTACGCTCGATGCAATCGAGATGGTTCCAGAGATGATGACGATAATAATAATAATTTTAATAATAATAATAACCTTTATTACATGCACTCACATCACAGTTACGTATCCAGCCGGCATAGACAACATTGTCCGAGTGCGAGGCTGGGCAGTCGGCAGTTATATAGTACTAATATGTGTACACACCGAGTTAATAAAACAATAAAAAGAATTAGAAAGCATAACAAAATAATAGTGCAACATTTAAAAAATGTTTGGTTATTGCAATATTGAATAGGCATGTACATACTATGTCTACGTAAGGGAAGTGTTCAAGATTCAAGTTTACACTCGGCGCATTTACCAGCTGAACTGGGCAAGAGGCTTTGGGGGTAACAACAGAGACGAGACGCGAAGAGGACGGAGAGTGGTAATGCTGGAGACCACGGTATGCGTCCCCGTAATCGGAGCAGACCACGGTCCCAGCCGAGAATGCCTCGTTCCGGAAAGCGCACGGCCTAAATACGAGTCTCTCGGAGATTCTCGGCAACGATTAGCGCTGGCATCGTCGTATACAAACCTCGGGGATACGAGAAGCGCGGGGGGGTGGGGGGGGGTGGAGGGGGGGGGGTGGAGGGGGGGGGGAGGGATTAGCAGGACGCCACGCGAGGGGGTCTCGTTCTCGTCTGGTGGCTTCCAGCGAAAGCGAGCGCAAAAGCTCAAAATATGGTGGCGCACAAAAAAAGTGCCGTCTCGTATCGCATCGTACAAGCATCGAGCGTCACAACTGAGTCACGGTCCGCCACATATAGTCCGCCTATTATATGCACAGTTGCGTGCAGTACGCGCACAGGCTGTCGACGAGCCTCGGCGGTCCCTGCGCGCTGCGATGTGGTGCCCCCGCGGTCATGTCCATCCTTGCTTCTTCTTTAAAAGCGAAAGCTTTACTGGCCGCGAACTTGCGATTTCGCCGTGGCGGTGCTCCGAGGAGGCACATGACGTCACACCGCGTTCCTCGTCGTTGCGCTCGCCTCCGTTCGCTTCGCCAGCTGCGTCGCGTGCCTGATAACATGTCGGGGGATTGAAAGGGGGAGCTCGCGTGCGCCGCAACCACAGTTGAGGCGGCAGTATGGACGGCGACAATTCTGATAAGCAGGAGGAGGCCTGGAATCGACATCGGAACGAAATCAATAGCCCAGGAAACAGACGAACAGCGGGCAGAACGACTGGCTAAACGCCGCAACATATAGCTAGACAACCAGACTAACCTGGAATTGCAATCAAGATTAATCAAGGCTAACCATGCTATGCCTTAGCTTTCGCTACTTACACCCTGGTACAGCCGAGCTAAGCCACTGCCTTTTTTTTTTGCACATAGACCACTGTTATTTATATTGCAAACAGACCCGTATCACTGACTTCGAATGTCAAGAAGACGACGCCGGTTTGAGGCACGCCCTCCGCAGTATGTAGACCAATAGCGTTGCGCTGCTGATCTCGAGGTCGCGGGTGCGATGCAGGTTGCGGCAGCCGCATTTCGATGCAAGCGAAATGCAAAAAAAAGAAAGAAAGAAAACTTAGAGGTAGCTGAGCATTAAAGAATCCCAGGTGGTCAAAATTAAGCCGGACTTCACAGCTACGGCGTGCCTCACAGTCCAGACAGTAACAGCCGTACAGTAATCCAAGATTACGTAGTGCGGTCTAAGAAACGCATCTCGCTTGTATACGCAATGCGTTGGAAGTGTGACTCGTACAGTTGCGCTGCACTTCCTCACGACGAAATGTGCGCCTCTGCAGGCTCGCGCACTGCACCATTCTCTATATTCTGCTAAAAAATTATGACTGCTCGGAAACGACCCATTATCGGCCACTTTGGTGTGCGAATTTGGCACAAAGCTGCACGAATCATTAGAGAAGACTTTGGCATACATATACGACATTCAAAATAGGCTTAGAATCGAGGAGCCACAGTGCGCATGCGCTCTATCTCGTTGCTTAAGCAAGCCTTTTGCATATGTTGTGCCGAGACTGTCTAATGAGCTTTCTTGAACTGCGAATGAGATCCAAGAATAGCATCAAAAACTGCTACCGCCGCAGCCTATATATGTAGTTCATTGAACACGCAAGTAGCAGTCTGTGTATTGCAAAACACTGCGTACGATGTTTCCTTGCGTCTTGCAAGACGTGACTCTGCGGACTACAGAGCAAACATCGTTCCGGGGCTCATAGATCCACACGAAGTGCAAAGGACCAATCGAATTCTTAACATGCTATGCTTAGATTGTTTGGGAGCGATGAAGGCAGGTAGAGTGCAAAATTCATTTTAAATCCTGTCTCATTTTTCTTGCAAAGTTTAGCGACTCCTAGTGGAGCCTGTAAATTCGACAGCTCACACAAGGATAACAGCCCATGATTGGACAAAGGCCACAGCTCCCCCCCCCCCATCTCCTCCAAAGAACTGAGACCTGTGGGAATGTATTGCATCATCAAAATAATGTCCTCTGCGTCTGTCTTCTTGAATGACCTTCAAGCGACGTTATTCTTTAAAAAAATGATGTCCTTAAAACTTGACACGTGGCAACACTGGCGTTTAAAATGAAATGAAGAGTAGTCAACTATCAGTGCTAATAACACGTCTCCTTTTGCTTTTGCTACAATGTAGGAAAAGCTCAGGATAACTTATGATTAAAAAAAAACTGGGTACCATGTACCGGGCTTGTTACTACTCTACACGCGATGAACCTAAGAAAGCTCACCATATTGCTTCAGAAAGTGCACAAAACACGTAAGTTCGTGCGCACCGCAAATTCGCGACAAATGCGCCATGTGTCCTCGATAAGTTCAGAGACGCGCGCCCGGTATGGGACGAAAAAAAAATATAAATAAGATCTATTTTGACGTCTTATCGGAGGAGCAGCGGAATTAGAGTATACGCACAACTTCCAGGCGGAGTGGTGCATCTTTTAGATCTCCAGGGACCGCCATTCTGGATGCAGCGACCAAAGTCTCAAGGGTCCGGTAGCGCTGCACCGAACTACGCGTACACCGCAGCTGCGCGACGCGCCAGCCGCGGGGGCCCGAGCTACATAGGCGTTGAAAACAACGGTGCCCCATTGTGCGAGGGAAGCGACGCTGCTGTGCCGGTGCTGCCACGTACATGATAGACTGCGTCGCTCGCGGTCCACCTCCCCCTCCTCGAAAAGGAGTGCGCGCAAACGCGGGCGTCACGCGCTGTGTAAACGCGTCTTTAGCGGCCCGTCAACGACCACGCTTGTTCGGGGGCAATGAGTCGTGTCGGCGCGCGGGACAGAGTGGACCCCCCGCCCCCCTTGTCCGTCCCCCTCTCCCTCTTCCCTCCTTCCTTACAGCTCTTTTCTGCTTCCACTCCTTCCGACTATGCCGGAGCGGGCATTCAAGTACCCGAATTGCCTGCATGTAATACAGACTCTGGGCGAACGCACGCGGGCATCACAGCACACGTCTGTCGCGCACCAGTTGTCCACATTTTGCAGCCGTAAACTACTGTTGCATCGGTTATCGACTTAGGTAGGGGTGTCGTACACAACGACAAAAATGAGGGTTCCCGGAACTTCGCGCAACCGCGATTTGTAAAACTTATATCTATCCATACTACAGCTACCGTTGTGCTGGTCGGCGGCTTTGTTCATTACCGAATTACGTAACGTAGAGACGAAAGCTACCTCACTGCCTTCATTGTGATAAATATAC
This sequence comes from Dermacentor albipictus, assembly GCF_038994185.2. Taxonomy (NCBI): domain Eukaryota; kingdom Metazoa; phylum Arthropoda; class Arachnida; order Ixodida; family Ixodidae; genus Dermacentor; species Dermacentor albipictus. Next base: position 62,005,109 of record NC_091828.1, read on the forward strand.
ATCGTCAAGCGCATCATTCCTTTAATGAAGCGAATAGCTTGCTATAAGTGTACGATTACTGGCTTACGTTGACGATCATCGTAAATGCTTTCTATTGTACATTTCCGCCTATTTTTCTGACACGAAAGCTCCGGACGGCTTCCGATTTTGCCCACTGACGTCGCCCGCCAATTTAAGCGAGCAAGAAAGAAAGGCAATGGCGACAATTATCGAGCAGCGGGAGTGCGGTTAAATAGAAGCCCGCAGATTTTCAACACTCTTCCTCGGTACATATAACAATTTTACAAATCAAGGTTGCCGTAAGTTATACGAAAAAATGAGACATTAGTCTTGAGGCTTAGAGCCAAATGTTTCTTTTTATTCGCCGCAATTTCCTTCTTTCCTTCCCTCCTCTCTCTCCCTGTGATCTTTGTTTTCCCCTTTCCCATTCCCCCGGTGTAGGGTAGCCAACCGGACGTTATTCAGGTTAACCTCCCTGCCTTCTACTTTTCTCTTTCCTCCTCCCTTATGCGAAAACATAAAAATAGACTTTCCGCACATCTTGGCTCGAAAACACGCTTTGTGTCCCAGCGCAGTGGACGGATAAGGCACGTGACCGTAAGCTTCTTGGGGTCGCGCACGCTCGCTGATGTCGTCGCACGCCCGTGAAACTCTATAAATCAAACTATATGCTTCCTACATTCGCTAGAATTTAGCTTTCTGTCCCAGGTGCAACAGATTGCAATTCAAATGGGCGCACAGTTAACGTTGCCTTGAACTGCCCGAACAACGTTATGACTGCAGCTGGGTGCCATATGGAATTCGTATGACGCAGTATGCAAGAAAACTGTACCACTGGGCGGAAGAAACATCACCCTGGCAGCCATACCAGGCGTCCCAGAATGCTGGCGTCATGAGGAGCGCCGCCACTGGCGTTGCATGGCGTCGCGCGCCTCGACGGTGCGACGATGAGGAGACAGACGGGAAACCGTCGGCGTTGATCCGCGTCCAGTGAAATATTATAGATAACGTTAGCTCGACGTTCACTGCCCGTTCCACCTAAAGACCAGTGCATACATACAGCAGCTCGGCAGCAACTCTATGGTGCGCTTACAGTGTTCGTGCGCACAACGCGTCATGCCAGCAGCGGAACGCTGCCGCATGGCTCCCCCACCGAGGCGATTGAGCGCATAGCGTTTTGAGGCTGCGTTCACGTCGCCTCGTGTTCCTTTTATTGCGAAAGCAACACTGCTCGCACTTTCGGCCCATTGGTGGTCGTGGCGCCTCCTTACACAGCTGCGCGTCACGTGACCATGTGACGTCACGCCAGACCGAGAGACGGGGCCTCAGATCGCGGCATCGATGGTGGAGGCGAGGCCTTGCGCACCGCTGCTGCGGCGCTACCAAGAGAGGGCGCTCACCGGTGTGACGTCACGCTAGGAGGATAAATGGGGCTACAGCTCGGCTCCTCGCAGTGGTCGGCGCACTGCCTTGCGCTATGTCGGATGATGTATAGCCATAAGTTTAACAAAGGGCAACCATGTCCACACCATCAGCCGAACCAAGGCGCAGCCAAGGGTATTGCTTTCGCACTCTTCCAGGCTTAACCATGCTAAGCCTTCAGCCAATTTTTTGGCAGCCAACCGCACTGCGCGTTGCTGGATCGAGACGCTCTAACCAACCGCGAGCGAGCGAGCTGCGCCGTCGATAGCGGAGCAGCGGGGCAACGGCGGCGGCGGCTTTGACTTGCGTCGACTAAAACCCCTTAAACTTCGTAAAGTACTGCCACGCTTTGAAGAATGCCGCCTCCTCCTCGCGCGCTCTGGCCGAGGCCGACGCCGCGTCGCTATTGGCCTGATAGCATCACGTGGGCCCTCGCGCCGTGCATCAGCGCCATTTTTGCTCGAGAAGCGACTACGGAGTGGCGAGGAGCGCATGTTGGCGCCGTTGCTACTCTCGAGCAGTGTAGGCGGCGCCACGGTCGAGGAGGGAGCGTGAAAGAGAGGAGAAACTAGGAGGAGTGAAGGCGGAGGAGCAGTGGCGTAGCCAGAAATTTTGTTCGGGGGGGGCTATGCCACTGTCCCCATATATATATATATATATATATATATATATATATATATATATATATATATATATATATATATATATATATATATATATATATATATATATATATATATATATATATATATATATATGTATATATATGTATATATATAGAGAGAGATGGGGCCAGTGGCGTAGCCAGAAATTTTGTTCGAGGAAGCTTTAGCTCGTGTGCTCCTATTTACATGTAGAAGGGGAATTCGTTTTTCCCTGCAACCACTTTACCAAGTTTGAGGACGTTTGTTGCATTTAAAAGAAGAAGTTTAATTCTGGTGACTACTGGTTTCGAATTTTTCATTTAGGTGGTCAATTATTTATTAAAAATTGGCCAAATCGACAATTTTCAGAAAACGAAACTATCAAGTTTAAAACTCCTTGACTCAACAATGAAAAATGATATCACAATTCTGTAAATTGCACTTAATAGTACATCTACAGCGGACAAAATGGATATGTTACACATGAATCTAAAAAAAAGTTTAGTATTGTGGAAATACGGCTTGTGCAGAACCCTTGTACACAACGTAACCAATTCATGTAAGATACAAATTGAGATAGCAAACTTGTCCGCTTTGACTGTTATAATAGATGCCGTTTACAGAACCACAATGTCTGTTCTTCATGCATAGCTATTAGTTTGTAAACGTCGTGCTTCTATTTTTTCAAACTTTCGAATTTTTCAAAATATCTTAAACAAAATTCAGGCCCTAAATCGAAGTTGTGTTTCCAACAGAACTAGAATTTAACTTTCTCTCTCAAATGCAACGAATTTCAACAAAAGCGATTCGCAGGATTATCTAAGAAAAGCGTTTCTGCGTTTTAAAAGTATTTGAATAATAGGCCGCGTCGGATTGGGCCCCAGCTAAAGCTTCCTCTTAAACAATTTCTCAAGGGATCAAATCCATGAATAATAACTGCATTGTCATTGCCAAAGAAGCTGCAAACGAATTCTTGAACGCTACGCACAGTCAAAACAATAAAATATGTATTTTTTCACAAAAGAATATACTCGTATGTGCCAAAAATGTTGCACAAAATAACTGGCATCAATGCTTCCATATTTTTGTCTATTTAAGTAAAGAAAATATCACACGAACTTTAGGACTATATCAGTTCGAAACCAGGAAAGCAGTGCATGCCACTGATATGAAAATTAAAAGGCAATGAACTGAACAAGTTGAGGACAAATATGTTAACGAAACTTTGTCATTCAAGAACCGTGCTTACATTCTTGTATATATGCAATGGCCAGTGGAAAATCTCAATGACGCTGTAATTTGTTTTAATGTATTAGGCAGGAGCAGCTGTCACCGGTCGTGTATCGTGAGTAATTGCACCGAAATCATAGTCGCAACAGAGGGCACGTATAAAAAGCAGGAATTCTGCAGGATATACGAGGGCAAGTCAAATGAATGTGAGCCAACAACGGGGTACTTTATTTAAAAGTAGTCTTCATGAGAATTTAGACATTTGTCCCATTGACTAACGAGTCGCGTGATTCCCGTCTTATAAAACTCCTTGGGTTGCTGCTTCAAAAAGTCTGTATCTGGTTCCCTTGAGCTGTTTTTTCGGCTGCCCCAAAATGTAGAAGTCGCAAGGTGACAGGTCTGAGCTGTATGGCGGATGTTGCAGCGTTTCCCACATGAATTTTGCCAGTTTTGTATTAACCACATAAGCGACGTGGGGACAGGCATTGTCGTGGAACAAGATGACCCCATTCGTCAATTTTCCACGTTGTTCGTTCTTGATTGCGACACACAGCCGTTCTGGCGTTTTACAATATCGGAAACAATTGATAGCCTCTCAAGGTTTAGCAAATTCTATCAGTAATGGACCCTGACGACCGAAAAAAAAAAGTCAACAACACCTTTCCAGCGGAAATGATGGCCTTTGCGTTCTTTGGGCGTGGTAAATTCGTATGTTTCCACTGTAAGCTTTGCCGTCGTGTTTCAGGCTCGTAGTAGTGGCATCAAGGTTCGTCCCCAATCACAAATGCAAACAAGAAGTCGTCATCCTCATTGTGATACCCGATCAGACGAGTCAAGGCAGCGCGAAACTTCTCCGTCTTCTCGCGTCGGATAAAAATCTTGGGGATCCATTGCGCACCGAAGAGCCGATAACCGAGAAGCTCATGAATTATGGCGTGAACCGAACCGTGACTGATGTTCAGACGGTCTGCCAGTTCATCGATGCTTATGCTCCCTTCTTCTTTCATCAGCTCATGAACCTTTGAAATTGTGTGTGTGTGTGTGTGGGGGGGGGGGGGGGTGATTGCACGATGGTTTTGGCCCGGTCTTGGAATGTCTTTACAACGTCCTTTAAACCGTTTGTTCCAACGCTTCACAGTGGTCTATGAAATGCCGTGTTCAACGCAGACGGCAGCCATACGGCGATTAATTTCTGTTTTGGAAACACCTTTAGCTGTCAAAAACTTCGCGACACCGAGCTGTTCAACTTTTGAAGTGTCCACCATGCGACGCAACCATATTCAACCCAGTGTATGAGAGCATTACAGAACAGTTATCTTCACACCTGCGTGTCACTTTTGTAAATGAGACATGCCGTTCTCCTACGCGCATGCCTCGCAGATAATGAACCGAACCATTATTGCGCGGTTAGGGTAGGCGCACTTTCATTTGACTCACCCTCGTACATTAGAAATGCAAAGATACAATGAGATATGCAAATGCAAAAATACGGCTTGATAAAGGACAAAAAAGTGTCATTGGAAACAAAGTTCACTGCATGTATACACAAAACCTCGCAAAGATATTTAAGTATACGTATAAGTCTCCAATGAGTCTATGTATGTAAGAAAAAGTAACTGTATGTAATGCGTCAAACAAGGCAAATAAACATGTTGCACAATCATAGATTCATAGAATCCTAGATTCCGCCCCCATTCCATCCACTCCCCCCGATGTATTGCGCGCGACGGAAGGCGGCGTGCTTCCTGCCCGCTTTCTTCCTTTGCGCACACAAGACTGAGCGACCATCGTAGGCTCACCCATTCCACCTCCCCTCCTACGCTTTCACTCGCACATACAGCATGCAGCGCGTGGTCACGATGTTATCACCCTTGGACTTTATACGATACACGAGGGCGATGGCAGGAATGCGCCTGGAGTGTCCATATAGTTGCTTTCGCAATAATATAATAAACGTATCCGGCAACTGAAGCGTCCCGTCGCCCATTACTTTCCGCAAAAAAGTATCAAAATTGAACTTTCACCATGCGACAATTCGCTGCGCCGCAACAATGTTTTTTTTTTCTTCTGTGGGGCGGAGGCACCGAAATGAAAAAAAAAAAACGCATAGGAAAGTATGTTGGCCAGAATCGAATGCCTACGTCGGGCACCTAATGGGGCTACGGAATTAATACCGAAGAAAACATGAGATGATTGGCCCATTGAGAACCATACGCATACTGCTCAGTATCCTACACCGGCGAAACAAGACTTTCCGGAAAGGTTCCACTCAAGGAGCGCAGTGCGATCCTTCGAGTCCCCGCAGTGATGGCGGCGAGAGACCATTGTTTTGTTTTCTTCTCTCGTCTGCTAGCCAGAAAGCTTCCAAAACTCTGTCAGGTGAAAATCCACTCGGCCAGAGCAAACCGAACGCCCACCGAAGTGCACCGCGCGGTGCACGGTCGGGGCCATACGAGAAAAACATATGCGCTCTGGCTCGCTCTGGCAGCCCGCGGGTAGGGTAGCGAGAACAACAACAAAAAAAAAAAATTGAAGAGGCTGAATGTGTCCTCGGCGAATAAATGTCAAAGTAGAAAAAATAAATAAGAACGTAGTTACTTTGGCTCGCTTTAGTGTCTTGACATGGATGTTCTGGCGTAGGTTAAAAAAAATGTTGATATTTTTTTATGTGACATGACGGCACAAATGAACCACCCCAACGCATCGTCTCATTGGACCTCGCAGCGTGCTTTGTCAACTGGTCTGCTACTGTGTTGATTTGGCTTGTCTCGTTGTATGTTCCGTTGTAAGACTTTAGAAAAGTCAATAGACCTTTGGCGTCAAATGTTTATAACAACATTAAACCCACAAAGTTCCGCAATTGAAAATTTAAAGCACAACTTTGGAAATGTCAATGCACGTTTCACATCAAGAGCTTATGAGATTTATACCCATAACGTATCGCAATTGATATCCATGCGCTACATAGATTCCGTGGCCTCAGTGAGATGCCGCGGCGAGCCCGCTCACCATCAAAGCGCCCTTGAAACTTTGTGCTCGGATGGGACTGCTTGGCGTTATATGACTGCCGGTGTATGGGCGTTTCCACGAAATCCAGCCCGAGTTCGCAATCTTCGCGGTTAAATCTCTTTTCGAGTGTCAAAAAGACATTCTAGACAAAATCCAGAGTGATTTCCCGCGCCGGGGGTCGCTTTGGTCGGCGGTGCATGGACAGCACGAAAAAATTTCGGGGGGGGGGGCTGAAGCCCCATAAGCCCCCCCCCCCCCTGGCTACGCCCCTGCGGAGGAGAGTGTCGCTACTTTACGAAGTTTAGGGGGCTTTAGCGTCGTCGGCGTGATTGCGCCTCTAGTGTCTTTATGATCAATTAAACTGGGCTAGCTGGGCTAGCTGGTACATAGATTGCGCCTCTAGTGTCTTTATGATCAATTAAACTGGGCTAGCTGGGCTAGCTGGTACATAGATCAAGGTTCAGAATGGTACCACAACAAAATACACGCACCTGAAGTGACGCGGGACGAGTCACTAAAAACGCGTTTAATAAAACGGCAGTTTTTTCAGATGCGGCAGTGTAAATTATATTGGTCCTTCTTGGTTGCGGTTTCTGCGGAATGCTTTTCTATACGCATGCGCCTGGTGTTTACTTGGGCGTAAGTTTTTCTGGATAAATCAGTTGCAAGTTGGCACTCGTCCCGTCACTTCACGTTCTCGTATTTTGCGTCGTGCCATTCTTATAACCTTGAACTTCGTCTATGTGATTTGCATCGCAGTATTAACGGGCTACGTGCAGGCGACGCCAGCGAGCACACCATTTAGGGGGATGCGAAAAAAAATTGTGCCTCCAACCACGCATCTGTAGCGTAGCTAAGCAATCGAATTTTTAAATGCGTAAGCATTTCTACGCCTACCCAACCAGCAAATTCGTGCGTCCGTCACCTAAGACGATCGCTTTCAAGATAACGCCAGCAGCGGCGAGCGAATTCAACTTCGTGCTGCATCTCGCTCCAACGCAAACTAAGCAGTGAGAACACGGCGCGCACGAAGCTATCATCACTCGGCGCACTGTGTCCCCCATCGCAGATTACTTTCAAGTTATAGGGCGCGCGCGTCTCGTTTTAACGCGAACAAAGCGGCGAGAAAACAGCCTGCGCGGCCCCGCCTTACGCCGCCGCCGCTGGAGTACGGTTGATCACGGTTGGTAATGGTTCGACGAAGATGGATAAAGCGCTAAAGAGTTCTAACGTCTTACAATGAACGGAATGTCATCACCGCACTTGGTGCAGCCACCTGAGCCCCCAGATGTTTTCTCTCGCACCCACTCTTACTCGCGCCTGCGCACAAACGGCTGGCGATCCCTCAAATGAACGTCTCGTTCCGTTTCTGGCATCATAGCGTCCGTGTCAATCAATTGAGCACGGCCTCCACCAACCACGGCTGTGAATTACAGTGCACGTCGGGAGAAGGACAGGAAAGCGTGCGCTCACCGAACACGGAACTCATTCACATAATCCGTGGAACACCGACCACAGCGTGCGGTCTCGAACCTTGTTGCAGTCCACCCACAAAGCCGCAGCGGCCCTCTGCCCTCCGTGCACCCGCTCTCGGAGAGAGGTGAAGCCATCGCCTGTCGCGACTTCGTCTCTGCAAGAGAATCCAGAACGAGGCAAGGAGAGGCGACGACAGCGAGTTGCCTACTTCAAGAGGTACACGGCAAGACACCCTGACGGCATATACTTCTACACTGATGCTAGCGTTGGTGCACGGGGCTCCGCTGTAGCAGTCGTGAATAACAACCTCCAAACTCTACATACTGAGTTACTCCCAGAGACAGATCCAACCTTAGCGGAACTGACAGCCATCGCAACTGCGATCAAACACATGCCCCTTAGTAACTCAGCCTACCCAAGAATCATATTTACCGACTCCATGGTGGCTTGCAGGAAATTGTTGCACAACGATCTCCCTGCCCACACTTCGACATTTATTCAAGAGCACCTTCAGGGTCCTTTGAAAATCATCTGGATACCTGGTCATGACGGACTGCCGGGAAATGAAAGAGCTAATCAGCTCGCCTGCGAGACTTTGAACCAGGCACCCTGCATTCCGCGACCAGCCCAGACGAAAAGGTGGGCTCCCCTGCTTCTGCGGCCATATCAAGAGGCAAGACGCAAGTTCCCCAAGCTCAGGAAAGTGCTCACCCGTGAACAGGGTGTACTGATTCGTCAGGCCCAGACTGAAACACTCCCTACGCCAGCGCGAATGCACCTCCTCCGCGGCCTCTTACCTGAAGATCCCCCACCCTGCCGATACTGTGGCGAACACCCGAACACATCCCATATCCTCTGGTCCTGTGGAACACCCCCACCTCCCCTTCCTGCCCTCACAAATCTTTCCTCTAAACCCCATGCCGGGTGGCTGACAGAAGCAGCCAGCGCCGACGACCAACGGTACCTTGCGGCGTTTATCAGTGCTGCACTGAAGAATGCCGCAAGCGAGGCTCTGGACTGAGGGCCTTTCCACGTTACCACCGAACATGAAAATAAAGTTTTTTCTCCCTCTCTCTCTCTGCAAGAGAGCCGGGCATATGCTGTAGCTGAGGTTCGGTCACAGCTCTGGTGGTATACATATATGCTCAGTGTAAACGCTATAGGCTGATGGGAAAAGAAAAGCGCGTCGATCGTTTCCAGCTAAACAAAGTTATTGGCGGAGCCTTCGGTATATCGTGATATCCTCAAACAAAGCTTGCCAACACTCTCAGGTTTCATCCTATATAAAACTAGGGCCACAAAGTTATAGATCTGTACAGGCCAAATTCGCCGTCCTAAACACGCGCGGGAACAGAAAGCGTCTGACGTCACGAAAATTGGCGAATGTGATTGGAAGGGGCATTTACACAAATTTTCTTTGATTTTGACACTGCGCTACATATGCGCCGTTACATTCTTAAGTTGTCGGTGACTGCCTGCTGTGCAACTGGGGACCTCCACGGTGCATACGGTGGTCGAACGCTGACGATTTCCCTTCGGTCTCATCTATAGTGCACCCCCGAGATGCGATGCCTGCAACGTCGGTGTCGAAGTTTCTCATGACGCCAGCGAGATGTCCCTGTATATGCTCCCCTATACAGCAACTATACACGCAAGCGTTATGAGACGCCTGGTAGCTGCCAGGGCACTGTTTCTGCTGCGCGGCACAAGTTGCGTCGCGTGTCGCGCCACTATTACAGTGAACTAGAGCACATAAAAAAGAAGGTTCTAGTATACCCTCTACCAATATGTCGCCCCTGTACATTCTTAGAAAACCACCCGACGGAGGAGCTTCAGCGGAACGCTAAGCCTTGATATCGCTTTCCATGCTTCGCCTATAGCTTGAAATTTCCCATTTTGTTTGCAAAGCACGATCACCGAACCGTACAAAACGCGGCACGCGTCGTGTAATAGTAATTCGTCATAGCCTGCGTAATCGCAGCAAAGAGCCGCCATCGCAAGATCGCAACTTGCGGGATGGTGCAAGTGCTTGTCGCCTATACCGAGTATACCAATTGGAGGGGTGAGAGCACTTAAGTGCTATTGCATGCCTTAATTGTGCCGGTCTGTGACTCTTTCGCCACGATCATATTGTTAAGCTTTCCTCTTTCTCTCTCGTTCGTTACGTTTCTCTTCCTTTTCTGAAGGAAAAGAGTGGAGTAGCCGGAGGCGTGCTTTCTCAACGCATTTGTGGGAGGCGACGCGGAGAGGTAAACGCCGCAGCCACGGTTGATATTAGGCCATCCAACCTTGGTGCAGCGGGTGCAGCGTGATATTAGGCCGCCAACCTTATGTGCAGAATTTCGCAAGAATTGTCGGAGCATGAAATTCACCAAAATAAGTTAAATTTACTCGCCCCTGGAGAGTTTTTCTTTGTTTGTTTTTGTTAAGGATACTAGAGGTAGTCGTCTAAACAGGCGTAATTTGCACCTTTCGGTAAACGAGTCGGATGCATTAATTGGCGGCGGCGAAATTTCGTTTCTTCTATAGAATGTAATATACTGCGATGTGTCTCGCGCTTGGAGGCACACAAACCTATTAAACTAGGATTCCCCCTGCATAAACAACGCCGTCAGCTGACGCCACGAACCCACCGAAGTATCCTCGAGGTAATGGCGTCCCGCTATACTGAGCACGAGGTCGCTCGTTCGAGCCCGGCTGCGGTGGCAGCATTTATTTGGGGGCAAAAAAGCGCTAGTGTACTTAGATTTGGGTCAGAACTAATCCGTAGTCACCCACTACGGCGTACCTCAAATCATATCGTGGTTTTAGCACGTAAACTCCCAGAATTTAATAAGTTATAACAACGCCAAGGGCTCCTTATTCATGGCCCATTCGCATCTTCCACAGCACCCCTAGAAAAATGTGCGCCCTTTTGCGGCTTATCTTGTAATCAAGCGATAATCGCCTCATTTATCTCTCGCGCCTCCGTATTGTCTAAAGCTGTATGCCCATTACTGCGCGTCACTCACGGCATCCGCATATCAGCGTGACATGGTGTACCTGACCGGAAAGTGCTGAACGCGCAGTGCTAAAGAAAGGAAGTGCGCGCATGGTAGATGAAGGTTATTTCTTGGGTTGCCAAGATAAGCACAAAAGGGCGTAAATTTTTGTCAAACTGCTTGACAGTGGCGGTAAGCCGGAGAGCAGTGGTTCAGATTGATGCGTGGCTTCCCGTTGCGCTGCAGTTCAACATTCCGACCCCGATGACGTCAGCGCAAACCATCTATACAGGCTGACTACGTCCGTATACATGCCGGCATAGCTGACTGTCGATGTCCAGATGGAAGCGATTGCGAGTCACCGGAACGACGACATGCGTCGCTTACATGCATATGGCGCGTCCATTTAGGCGATCGCGCTTCGCCCGGCAGCTGCATTTAAAAGCGAGTCTTTCTTCTACCGAAGGTCGCGAACTCCACGTGTACACAGCATGGCGAACGTGCCCACTGCAGTGGATGCCCATGCAACCATATACCTTGCGCATTCCTGGCGCGGTTCCTTCCGCTGACGTGGGGTGGATGACGCCATATCTATACGCCGAATTCAAAGCTTCAAGAAAAACGTTCTCCGCCCTTTACCAGGTATACGTGCAACGAGCGGGCAGAAGAGACATGGCGGGCCAAATAAATGACTAGCACATTCCCATGCCGCGATGGTGAGCGGCGAGACAATGCGACTTCATTCACAAGCCGCGACGCGGTTTGCCTCGGTACGGCACGCGACTTGGGGGGAGGGGGACCACGTGTCGTTGCTTTGCAGCGAGTCCGCGCCTTTTCTGCGACATCTGCGCATTGCTGCGGCTCGAAGCGCCCGTGCACAAAGAACAAAGCTTGCCGCGCGCCCGCGCTTACACTGTATACGTGGACAGGGCCGGAAGTTGAGCTATACGCTTCCCGTAAACGAGGCTGTGGCTGGTCTGTGTGGCGGTGCGGTTTTGCTACCGCGAGCGTGGCACGCGACGCAGCGGAAACGGAAGCGCTGACACCGCGCGCTTCCGGTGTGGGAGGTACGTGACCCGGGTTGGGGTGCCCTACCCGCGTTTCTCGGTTAACGATGTCTCGTGGGGAGGGGGGGTGGGGTGCATCTGGGGTGATGTGGAATACCAGCACACCTTTTTTTTTTCATCCCTGTTCAATAATAGCCTTCTTGTTATATACTGCCCGATGAATTGTCGATCATCACCGCAGCGTAAATTAGTGGACGAGGCAACGGGTGGCGGAGACTGGGACTTCTCCCCCCCCCCTCCCCCGCCCGCCAAACCGCCCTTCCCGGCACCCCTCTTATATCGTTTGTGCCTGGATCCGCCAACGAAAAGAAGGTTTATGCAACGCGGATTCGTTTGTGAATCTGACATAGCATGGCTTGAATATAACTTTCTTGGGCGATCGGATTGGTGTTTACTGTAAGGCGTGATTCTTGTTGCGCTAAAAAATTTAGAAAAGTAAAATCCAGTGAAAGGAAAGCGCCTCTCTTTCTGTCTGCTCTTCCCTATCGCTGGTTCTTTCATTTCGGAACTTCTTGCAATAAAAAAATTGTCTCACAGTAAGACATATTTCGTGTGCAACACTGCGTGAGAAATAAATCTCTTCTTGAAGATGCCATTAGCGGTAAATGAATGCTATCTCTCTCTCTCTCTCTCTCTGCGTAATATTAGTCGACCATTTGAGTTCAAACAATGCAGCCGCGATCAAATATCTGCGAGTTTTAATTATCCGCGAAGGCTGCATATGCATCTGCCAATATACGCTTGAGGAACGAAATCGAAGCAGATTCCCTCCGTATAGCTTCATGCATGCTGTGGTGGAGACAATTATTGGATGACGATTATGATGCGGTTGACAATTATTCCCTTTAATGAAACTCCCTCCACCTGGCGGATTTCCGCAGGACTGATCCAGTGACACAATACGGCTAGTGACGCATCCCGAAATCTCTTGCGGCCGGGGGAACTCCGGAGGGTCGAATTGATGTCGAAAGTTCCTACTTTGACTTAGGCTTTCCTAATACTGACCGAATGAACGCTATATACTATGAATCGCACCAGTCTTAATCTTCCACGCTTCTCAGCTCCGCGAGAACCCCACATAACATTCGCATCAATAGCGGCTTCTATTTTCATACTGCTAAAGTCTCTCTCTCTCTTTCTTTCCTCCTCCTCCTCGTATCCTGCTAAAGTGAGAGCAGGTAAGATATTAAAATAGTTGTTGAAGTATATAGCCTACGAGTCGGAAGGAATTGCCGGTCTTGCGGTGTCTTCAATGTGGCAGTTGTGCACGACCTACCGGTTTTACGTATCTTGCCTGGTATACACATATAGCGAGTGCTCGTTGAATGGAACGAGGGAGCGGTATTTCGACGACGCCATTCAAACTCGATCATCCAAAGCATGTCGGGCGTTGTTTTCTCTCACAGTGACTCCATTCCCCGTGCCCTCTGCGCCCGCACAATCATACCGGATGAAAACAAAACAACTAAAAACGAACGAAAAAAAAAATTTACAGAGAGGACGGTCGTGGCACCTTCCGACGTCTCGTCTTTCCTGTTTACGCTGAGTCATTCGCGCTTTCAAGTGGCGCTGCGGCGGCGCCGCCACGTACGTATAGACGCCTCATTTTATTAACAATCCGCACGGCGCAGTTTGACGTCGTCAGCACGTTTCTCACGCGCGCATCCGCGCTACCGACCACACGCCTCTCTCCCAGCGCTTAAGAGTCCACTTTCTCCTCGGGGCTTGTCCCTCCAGACCTTTGCGGGCGGCGCCCCAGTTCTGCCTGCCTCGCGCAGACGTCGCCGCAATAAGCCAATTTGCTCAATCACTTTAGCGTCCCGCTGCGCGCTCTCGACAGACCCTGCACGCAACCGCGTCGGAAGGGGGGGGGGGGGGGGGGGAGGGGGGCTGCGTGCGCAGCTCCGTGAGACCGAATCTGTCGGCGTCGTGTATTGATTCAATGACTCTTGTCTCCTCGAGCGCCGCAGAGATTAAAAGGTAATATGCGAGTCCATACTGCGTAAGATCTGAAATGCGCTGACGGGGTCCTTTTGCTCCCGTCGAGTTTGCCGCGTGTAGCCGAGCTGTGATTTGATGGAATTACACCGCGTGTCGAATTCCCGCATGTGCCGTTTCTTTCTTTCTTTCTTTCTTTCTTTCTTTCTTTCTTTCTTTCTTTCAGCCACGTTTCGGAGGATCCCATTTTCTCGTGATTTTTTGCTGACGCCGATGAAAAATCTGAGAGCGATTCGTTCACTCGACTTTAGATAGCCGTGGTTCGGACGTCCCCCTATAACGCAGTTGTTTCTAAGTGCGTTCTCAAAACGCGATTATTCTGTGCCGGCATTACGCTAGCACCCGCAATCTCTTAATTCTACGGATCACTGTTCGCAATTTAGGCATTACATATTCTTTCCTTTTTTTGGTTTTGCTAACTCCAACGAAGTTCCGACGTTGACGTACTCGATCGTCTTGAACGGTGTATATAGCCGGGCCACAGCTATAAACACGGCGAAAAACACCGAATAAGCAAGCACTAAATGTAGCATCGAGATACAGCACTTATTTCACAACGATACTGACGACGCACAGTGTAATGCTTGAGCATATGGGCTCAAGCGGTATTCTCAGTGACGCTTTCCTTCTTTTTCTGCAGCGAAGCTGTATACGGCTAGCCGATTTGCCCGTCCCTCTGTCGCCTATACGCCGAAAACTCCTCCGACACAACCCCGTGCGCATGCGCGAAAGGAAAAAAATAAAGAGGAAGAGAGGCGCGTGATTCCTTCCGTCAGTAGTGACGTCGTTGCTCTCCGTCGCAGACGAGCGCGCGCGCAGCAGTTTCTCTCCAGCTCCGAAATGGGTGGGCCACGCGTGAAACGTACTCCTGGGGAGCAGGCAGCTTTCGATCAGCAACGCCGCGAGCGTGGCAGAACCGGGAACGAGCCCGTCCAAGCCGTGCCGATGCTGCAACCCGGGCAGAACAGGCTCGTGCAGCCTAGCGCAAGCAGCAACTGCGTACGCAGGATTCGGCAGTCTACCAAGCCGCCGTTTAATGAATCGTCGGGATTAACCCAGTGTTAAACAGCGGAGCCGCACGTTTCAGCTTCGCTGCTTAGCCGTCTGCAAGAGTGATTGGGCGGTTATTTTTTTTTCAATTTTAAGTAGCCGCTTTGATAACTAACCGAATCGTTTCGTCCTTGCGCCTCGACATCGCAAATCATTTCTGTCGTTGTCCCAGGAATAACTATCTCATCTTGAGTTTTCTTATGCGTTCGCATAGAAAGTGTGCGTCAGCGCGAAGCATTAAGAAACTTAGAATGGGTGACGTTCCACCGTTGATGACGAAATATACATGTATGTGAGTGTAAGTTGCCAATTTAGCTTGTCTTTATTTCCTCTCTGATGTATCCGTAAAGGGACACTCAGAAATAATATATGGAGCCGAGCTAGACTGAAAGTATGAGACTTCTGTGATAAACGAATTCGTCATTCATAGCGAGAAATCAGTTTCTAAGCTAGAAATTGATGAAAATTTAAAAAAAAAGATAGATCAGAGTGGCGAAGCTTATTTTGGAATATGATCCTCTCACGTGATATAAGCTTCAGAAGAACTTCAGTTTGGCCTAGTTGGCATTGTTATTCGCGGTCAATATGATAGGCTATCACGTGATGTCAGTATGTTCCCGCTGATTCACAGAGAAAACGACTGAAAGTATAGGGTCACGTCGAGATTACGTCAACTCATCCGTTTTGGCGCGGGCGATTCAAATTGAGGGGCAGCCGCACGAGCTTCGGTGGAGATTTTCTGCGCCACAAAGTAATATACTGGCACACAGAAGACGACGCTAGACTTGTGGACGAATAAGCTATCGAGATAACTCGGCTTAGTATCTTGCTCAGTGCCCCTTTAAGTTAACGCGTGGCAGCGCTGTCTGCAAAGATCCAGTTAAAATAATAAGACGATTAAAACAACTAGATTCGTTTCAGACAGAAACGTCCCAATCGCGAGACTTCGGCACGCCTCGATGCCCACGTGCAGGCCTCCGGCTGCACGGAGTCTTCGAGCTGCCGCTAGGGGGCGACCCTTCTATGTAGAAGTGCGTGACCGAACGATGAGCTCAGCGGCGACTGACCCTCGCGGAGCCTCGGCTCGTGATAGCGAGATGGGGTTTCACTCGACACGACGAGTTCTTTTTTTACAGCCTGCGGTATGATGCACGCGGCACCCGAACCGCCCGCAGCTGTGCCGAGTGACGCCACCACCAGGAGTCCGATAACGCGTGCGCGGTCCCACGCCCGGATGTGGACTCTAGCAGAAGCGCCGCAAAACGTCGTTGTCGCGGCAATGACTCGCAGCGCCATCTGCTGCAAACGGAGGCTGCCGGTGGCGTGCGTGTCAATAAACATTGCTCGTGCGCGGCCGTCATCGACGTTGGGAGAAAAGACGCTGAAGATTTCCTTTCTTTCTTTCTTTCTTTCTTTCTTTCTTTCTTTCTTTCTTTCTTTCTTTCTTTGTTTCTTTCTTTTCATTTTCTTTATTATTTCGCGTCGCAAATGGACGGGGCGAATTGTTGACAGTGACGACGGACGAAGTGCGGCAACCCCTAGACCGCCGATGGACGTCGTAAGGAACGCAACGGCGGTATCTGCTCGCGATGCGTGCTTTTACCGCAAACGCGAGAGGATCTGAGGCCTCGAGGTCTGCAGACCTCGACCCTAACTCTGTAGAGAATGGCAAAAAAGCGATGCCCTGCGACACAGCGTGGGAGCTCGTCTGACGTTCGAAAGACTTCTCTTGGACATAAATGCCCGCATTCAGACAAAGCTCTCATGCTGGCATTGTTTGTAATAGCAAATTTCAACCAATTCTGATGCTGTGCATAATATCAACAAAGGTGACTGGCCAACAGCAAGAACAACTTACGAATGAAAAGCTTGGTAAACTTGGCCCAATAATCCTTGATCCCATATAGTTTCTTTTTTTTTTTTTGTATTGGCCACGGGACTTCAGGCGACAAATATTTTGCTTTCGGTTATAAATGACAGAGAAAAATGGAGGACGACGTATAACCCCGATGGTGGAATGACGACAACTGTGTGACGATAATAGCATGGCGGCACTGGAATCACTACGACAAAAAGACGACCCTGGAACGACCACGATGGCATGGCGCCGACTGTATGACGGCGATGCAACGATGACATGGAGTAGCAGTACGGCGATGACGTTAAGACGATGGCATGCATGGCGACCACGGGACGGCAACGCTGGAGTGATGACGAGGCCTGACTACAACGTGATGCCGATGGTATGACGATGGCGACGCAGTGACTACAATGGCATGACAACGACGGAATGACGATGACAGTATGACGACGACGGTTCGAAGATAGAGAGAGATGAATAGAGGAGAGGAAAGGCAGGGAGCTTAGCCAGAAGCACGTCCGGTTTGCTACCCTGCACCGGGGGAAAGGGTATAGAGACGAATAGAGAGAGAGAGAGAGAGAGCACAGTTTCGCGAACATCTGAAAGTTCGCACCGAGTCTACACACGGTCGCCAAGACCTGTCGACTTGGGCTACTTCAACAATGCTTTCGTGGCTTTCTGTGCCGTCGACGCGTACGGCCGTGGTCCAAGGATCTTCGTTGCCGAAAATGGTCTAGAGCCCAGCTGGTTCAATGCTGTCCGGAGAGCTTCGCGCGCGACGTCGTACTGGGGACAGAGACACACATAGGATGTGTTCAATCGTTTCTATACAGTTCCACAGGAGCCGCACATTCGCGCATCCCCCACGGCGACGTGATAACGACACCACATGACAACACAGTCACAGCTACAGAGTGTAGACGGCGGAAGGATGGCGATGACATCACAAGAAGGAACGATGACAATGGCCCGAAAGTTGATGAAATGACGACGACGGAATGACGAACACGACGTCACAGCGACGGCATGTTGGAGTTGCAGTTCACGTCCGCGTGTGCGTGCATCACCTGCCTCAGCGGGCCGCCTTGATTGGTCCTATATCCGGCGTTTGTTCACACTCTATAGTGTCCGGTGCCAGCCAATCGTGCAAGGCTGTAGCCAGCGGCCGGCAGGGATCACAACTGCATGATGACGACGGCGTGATGACCGCATTGCTTTCAGTTTGACCGACGCATTCGTCAAGAGCTATTCGACAAGACAGCAGCCAACAGCAGAAACAGCAGGAAATTCGAAGGAAGAGGCAAAGAAAGCTTCGATTTCAAAGGACTACGGCGTCACGGACGGGTATTTATTGACTACGTGTTCCTGCCGATTTCGTGAGCCACTGTAGACTGAGTGTTCACGAAGACGAAACTCAGAATAACCGCTTCTTTCCCAGTGGTCCTGCAACCTCTTCAGTAGACTATACGCACAGTCACCGTAAATTACGAATATGTGGTCCCTGACTGCCGACGGTCTTGGGCTGGGCTTTAGCGGGGTCGCTTTGGCGAACAGCCGGCTACCACGCAAGCGTGACCTTGTTTCCGCCACGACCGTTTCGGTGGCCGCAGCCAAGATGAGCAGCACCCCGCGCTCTTAATGTGGGGGTCCGCCGCATGGTTACCTCCTCGCAGAAAGGGATGCCGCACCCTCTGTGTCTGCTAAGTAAGTGGCGCCGATCACGAAATCGGCACCCATTTAAATGCAGAGTGGCCCGGCGACGATCAGTATGCGCGCGCCATTACTTGTTGACATAAACGCGCTCCGGCACTTACGGCGCGCTCGGCCCCCCGTGTGCCGTATTCGCGCGGTTAGAATCCGCGCCCGCGGCTTTGCAGCTGCGTTGAGATGCGAAAATAGCGCGGCACTGAAATGTGTAAATCTTTGATGCGATAGCGCTCCGCAGGACACACTCACCGGCTTTCCTTGTTGACGTGAAAGTAAGCCGGCCGGTCTCGTAGACGGTGTATATCGTACGCTTGGGCGGGCCTTACCAGATGCGCAGCGCACGATATGTGTTTAACGCAACGGTCTTCATGTGGTCTGTGTGTAACTAAATGTTACCTGTAGAAGGATCAACATTTGGGCGAATTGTTACTGGTTGAACATCTTGAAGGGGCAACGAAAGATGACGAAACCCGCCGTGGTTGCTCAGTGGCTATGGTGTTGGGCTGCTGAGCACGAGGTCGCGGGATCGAATCCCGGCCACGGCGGCCGCATTTCGATGGGGGCGAAATGCGGCCGTGTACTTAGATTTAGGTGCACGTTAAAGAACCCCAGGTGGTCGAAATTTCCGGAGTACCCCACTACGGCGTGCCTCATAATCAGAAAGTGGTTTTGGCACGTAAAACCCCATAATTTAATTTTTTAAAGATGACGAAGACAGAAGGCAAGAACATACAGGACAGCGCTGTCCCTGTTTCCGCTGTTCAGCACTGTCCGGTGTGTTCCTGTCTTCTTCATCTTGCGTTGCCCCTTCAAGATTGATGTTATCTGTTGCTTGCGGTTTCGGAGTGGCTTGATAACATAGAGTTTCACACGATTGCTAGAGGGAACTCCGGGGCTAGTATCTCCGGAGCTGTAAGCAGGGCGGTTCAGGCAGCATGGGCTATATACCTGGATTAGGCTAAACTTCGTCCTTCTGGCTTTAAACGGCTTCGCGACTTTGCAAGGTGATCGTGTTTAACAAAGTACTGCGTTAGAAATAGTTAAACAAACATCATCAAAATTGTCCGACCGCAGGATTCGAACACAGGATCTACAGCACAGAAGCCCGATGCTGAAGCCACTACGCCATGGAAGCACAGACAAGCGGAACCACTGCAATTTCATTTTTATTTTATTTGGTACATACTGCTAGCCTTAACGAAGGCTTTGGCAGGAAAGGGTAAATTCATAAAAGGGAAAATACATCATTCACACAGGGTTCAACGATAATCGTTTACAAGAGGCCTTGGCTTTGGTTTAAAAATAAGCTTATACATACACACGTACAGCGATATAGACAATGTACATTCATGGTGACAATAGAACATAATGTAAAAACCACATTTCATCTTGTAGCAACAAAGATATGGTTAGACAGCTTAGACAAAAAAGAATCGAGGGTTGTACAATCGACAACTTCTTGTAACATATTCCATTCTCTGATAGCTTGTGGGAAGTATGGATTATACAAGCAAGGATTATACAGGCTTGCATATTATCTGCTGCATTAAAAAAAGTATAAATTGCTTTGAAGTTCAGTCCATTCTATACCCAAATAAAGCGTAATAAACGAAGCCACAAGAACGTCTGAAACCCCACGCACGAAGATCAGACCAATCCGCCTACTTCCCATCATTCCCATGGTGACGGAACGACCACAGCGCCGGACTTCTCACTAGTAATTATTGTAGAAAACTCTATGGTTTGGAACGCGGGCCGATCTCGCAGGGATGTGCAACAAAAGACGCGTGCTTATCGATCCCCATATTGTAGCCGTGGCTTTGCAGTCGTTCAGATGAGGCTGTTTTAGCTTTTTACGTCTTACATTTCTCGCAATTAGCTTGGCATTTTCCCTTCTTTTTAAATCGTTTCTGCGGCGAGAGCTACTAGCTTTTGTTTCATTTCTCGAAGGGAAGTACAGTGCTTTGGTCACGATAGAAATCGACCGCCTCAGCTATATACAGGGTATATTTTTCTTAGACAATACAGATTTTTCATCCCGGCCACGGCGGCCGCATATCGATGGGGGCGAAATGCGAAAACAACCGTGTGCTTAGATTTAGGTGCACGTTAAAGAACCCCAGGTGGTCAAAATTTCCGGAGTCCTCCACTACGGCGTGCCTCATAATCAGAAAGTGGTTTTGACACGTAAAACCCCATAATTATATATTATAATACAGATTTTTCATAAAAACGCTGTGACCGTGAGACAGCTGTCGTCTTCGTATATAGAGCTCTACGGCGAGGCGGAAATCGCTGCTTAAGTTACTCTGAAAAGCATAATTACAAAAATTTGCTAATTAACGTTTTTATTATTAACTTAAGGGCAGTTTTTTACCTGCAGCCTGCAGGGCATCGCAATTTACGGCATACCGTTTTTTTGGAAATAAAAAAAATCGCACGTAATTTGAGATACTCATCATCTTCGAAATTGAAGGCCAAATACAGTCAATATCGAGAATGAGACGGCAACGCCTATCTTGTCGACGCGAGGTGGCGTCAAGTAGAAGAAAAGGCTTTCAGCTGCGTTCCGCACCTGAAATCCGCACCTGAAGCTCGAAGCTTTCTCTTCGGCTGTCAACGTAGACTGTCCCCAATGCTCGCCAGAATTGGAACACACCCTATAACAAGTTAAACCAGAAAGGACCGCTTCTTCATTGCCCGCCTCTGATGATCTGCCGCGCTGTACGCCCCCTATGATGGACGCTTAACGGAAGCATCAATGACTGACAACGGGCGAGTCCCCCCTACACTTATCTGGGCTATGCACAGCCGCGGCTGTCATTTCTGGTTGGCTGACAGGAGCCATAGCCCTTCGCTGCTTTGCATGGAGTTGGTGGAAGTTCCTCTTCTTCAGCTAACAATTCGTGGCACGAAGGATCGGTCAGCTGACTGCCTGTTGTCCATTGGACAGTTGTATGCTGCTGCTTAAATTACTTCCCACCTCTCTCTTTTTCATTTCCCGTTGTATTGCCTAAATAGCTATAATTTGTATTCGATCTCTCTTGATATATTGTGTATTTTTATTTATTTTCAGTGACAAATAGTTTCAATGACGCAATATTTTACTGTTGCGTCAATTTTTAAGCACTTGCATGTAGCAATTAGTAATTTTGACTTCTGTTACCATTATTATTATTTTCACTATTCTTCTTTACTGCTGTATCGTCCTTTGTATATCGCCCATCCTGCTTGGGTCATAAATTTCTATAAATAAATAAATAATAGGCGCGGAAAACTTTAAAACGCTAGAAATGCTAAATCAGGTTTCTTTTTTTATTCATGATGTATACTTTTCAACACACTAGCTGTTTTTCGTTGACTTCGTGGTAAAAAGATTAATATTAGAAAACGAGGTTGAAGTTTCGTTTCGTGAATTATTGCGATATGCCAGTATGACGTCACGGTTTTGAAAGACCTCTCGTTCTTTTCGTATTCGGGCAGCCGCGGCTCCGCAGAACGCTTTTGAAACTTGTGAAGTTCAGCTTTCCGTTCGCTCACAACATTACGATGCATATAGTCCATCGGTAAAGAGGTAACCATACTCCACAGAAGACACCGTCCAAATCTGTGACGTCACGGCAAATGGGTGTAGAAACTCTAAGGCGGCGTCGCCACGTGTCCTTCGTTTTTGTGTCTTTTCCAGAAAAACTTGTAGAGCCTCTCACCGTGATAGGTGCTGACTTTTGTCATCCTATTGCGAAATAATAATTGACTAATTCTGCTCGATTTATTTTCATGCTTGGTGTCCATACATAACCTCGTACTGCCTGCCGTATAGCAACGTTAGGAGGAAGACGAAAAAAGTACGAAAGAAACAAAACGCATATACTTACTTAAACGTATGTGCTTGCGTCCATTGTTAGCTACTGTTTGAACCGCACCGATGGCACCGGCTGTTGGAATCTCAGCGCGGCCACCAGCTGTTGGAACCTCAGTGCTGACGCCCGTTATTGCAACTGGGTCGCAAGCCCCAAGGGTAGCGTTGGCCTGGCGGCCTGGGGCACACTGGAAGCATCCGAAGGTCCCAGCAAAGCATGAGGCGACTGCTAACAGAACAACTTGTTTATTCTAGCATCGTAAAGAGCGGGCGGTCAGGTCGACCGAAGTAGAGAGACGGGAGAGCACGTTACTCAACAGCAGAAATCGGAGCCTCTCTCCTGGCGTCCGGGGGCAGCTGCTCTTATACTCTCGGAGTTGAGAGCAAGAGGGAAGGTCACGAGATGACGCCACGTGACAACGGCGACGGACGGACTGATAGACACGTTGGGACAAGGAGGTGACGCATCAGCCGGGCCGGCGCCGGACAGACCTCCTCGCTTCACACTGGGGGAGCTCCTCTCCCCGGCTGCCGCGCTTTGACAAGCGTGGGCACACACACACACACGCACACACAAAGACACGTGGCACTGAACATGCCGGGACGCGCTCGGCGGGGCGCGCTCGCGGCCGCTCCGAACGGGCCAAAATGTCCGCCGCTTGGAACGAAGCTCCGGCGTACGTTGCATCCGCGCTGGCTTTACCGCGCGTCGTAGGCGAAACGTAACACTACACATGTGTGCGTATGCAAGCAACGCATGTGAATTATTACGAAACCTTCGCACTGCAGAATCGATGACGGGGCGCATAAGAAAACGAAATGGATATCCGAACGTGTTCAATGCGGGCGGTATGCGGCGAAGCAGCTGCAGTTCCAGGTACAAGCTATAGCGAAATTTTCGGAGGCCGTGGTGTATGTCTGGTCGGTGATATTGTGGCCCACCGATCGTTAGGAGTACACGGAGCGCAGATAAAACGGACGTTGCAGCCGCCAACGTTACACGGTCGCTCGACGCGGTCCCGTAGCAGTAATTGAAACTCGGCGGAGGGGCCCTGCATTTGCTTGCGTGCGCGCTGCTTATACTGTGCGTTGTTCATTAGCATACACGTATATGCAAATGCGTGCGTAGAACGTTCCTCGATCGTGGCCGAAAAAGAAAGAAACGATCGAACGCAGGAAATGCATAGAGAGACACGCCGGTCTGCAAGGGATAAAAATTTGGCCACCCATATACACGCGGCCGTCGACCTCTGTCGTTCGTCGAGGAGTTATACAGTGACAGGTATTCCACTGGACTGGAACACATGCTGAATCAGTGCACTAAATATAATTAGGATAGCTTTCTGTTTTTTTGTTCGGCAACGCGTTATCTGCGCTAGCGGACATCATAAACTGTGTGTAACCACCGATCGACTCCGTAAAGGACTATATAAAGAGAAATATTAAGTTAAGCATGTATCTTGCTCATCTTTTTTTTTAAATTGCAGCAGAAGTGCAGACGGTGTGCACTGATGCGTTGTGACCGCCATCTTGGTGCAGTGCCTCGTCCAGAAGCTGCGTAAACTACAGTACTGGTAATACGCAGCGAACAAATCAACAACAGGGATAACCCTGCGAAAAAACGGTCACCGCCAAAAAGCAAATCAGTCTGTCCGCGTGATAATATGGTGCACTGACGTCATCTTGGCCGCCATGTTCGAGTACACTAGTACGATGGGAAGCTGTATCCGCGACGTCAAGTGAGAGCTATGAACAGGTTTTCCATGACGTACAATCTCTCTTTCTTTCTCTTTTATTTTTTACCAAATATAGATACTAACTGTGATAAATAAACTGCTCTATGTCCTTTTTCGTATCATTTTGGAATTCCTTATATGCTGATATTGAACATGCTGTATCTATAGAGCTCTTTAGAAGAAAATTTAAAGCGTATTTATTTGATGTAATGTTTCCTATATATATATATATATATACACACAGTAGCAGTCGACAGTAGTGCACCACCTGACGATATTGCTTGGGCTCCTGGACTTGACGCAGACAACACGTCGTTAGTCGTTAGTCGTTTATTGCAAAGGCAGATCTAGCCTTTGAACAAGCCACTTGGCTCGACGTACGGCTTTGGAAATGTCGCAACGTTGTGGACTTCTACATATAAGCTCGCCCTTCTCCTATCATCGCCATCACCATTTATTATTCCTTGCCCTCCCCGTCCTTTTTTACGTAAGTGTAGTGTAGCAAACCAGAGCGAGATACAGATCAGGCCGATCTCTCCGTCTTTCTGTAAATAATCTCTCTCTCTCTCTCTCTCTCTCTGTCCAATCGCACTTTGATCACAGGATCGTTCCGCCTACGGTTCTTGAACCTTAATACCTCCTACTGTGTATTTCATTTGTGCCTTATGTTTCATGCAATCTTGCAATGTGCCCCCATGTTAAATATGCACGGTGCGAGAAACTGCGCGCGCGCGCAGATTTCGGTTTACACTGCTCGTGCGGACCCATTGTGAACGGAAATTTGTGCACCTGTGTGCGCGACCTGTGCAGTTTTACACGCGTCCCGCACGCGTGCGGGCGGCGTGCGGAAGGCCGTGCAGGTTTAGCGTAAAAGCCGGCTCTAAATCATACGCACACGTGAGCCACCCTCAAGGAAAGATTTGTCTTCGACTCGGACCTCTCTTGCTCAACTATGGGATTCTTTGTCAAGAAGGGGACTTCTCGTCATCCTCTCGATGAAATGAGTCTTTCAAGCGCCCTGTGACGTTTACCTATATACCTACCTGGCAGCAGCTGCGTAAGGCGCTCTACATCACGAGTTTTTTTTTTTTTTTTTCCCACGCAATGCAACATAGGCAACGTCTTGGGACACTACATGTTCACTACGCCGACGTAAATACGGTACATAAAGAGATATACACACTCTTTCTCGCCCTTCCAGCATTATTTTTTTTTTTTTTTCATGTACCACGTATATGGTGGCTATAGCTCTTGGGAGCGCGCGGTTATCAGCTACTGAACAGTATATGCGCCGGGCGGGCCCCATTGCCGCACGTGCAAAACACCAGTCTGCGTGCAGCCTCGCACCGATGAGGGAGGGGACGGTGCACCGACTTTATTGCGCACGCACGTAGTACACTTGCATATGCGCTGGCCCTGTCTTTAGAGCCGGGGACCGGCGATCTTGCGTCTATAAATCTCGGCTCTGTTCGAGGGATCGGCCGGCCGCCGTGTGATCAAGCGCCGGCTCGACCGTTATTATACGCGCTCAAGATCTGCGCACCCTGTGCCGACAATTGCGTGCAACACCATGAAGGCTGTGGAAACTGCTGTCGTGCCTTATAACAGAGGCGGGGAAAAAAAAGAAGCCTACAGAGTTTCGTCTGCAGGCGGGCTTGGCAGAAGTGCTTCCTGAATTCCGCACGTCTGCTTCTGGCTTGTTAATAGTGGTCATTATAGTTAGAATAACATGCTTGTATCTTTAAATCGCTGAGTATAACGGATGATAACAGATGACCGGTATTCTCTAGAGGTCAGCGTCGAAATGGGTGGCATCCTGCAGATCCTTCGGCTGACCACGACACCTTAAACGTAAAATCAAAATTCGGTTGCGCGAATGCACATTCATTTCAGTTCGCCGTCGTCGCTCCGTGGACATAATAAATTGAAACCGAAGCGCTGAGGTCGGTGATGAGCACCGCTACAGATCGCCGCTGGTTCAATTTGTTTACGCGTCGAGGAGTTCCACTCGGCGGGCATCGGGTGTGACTGTTTCGTGGTGCGCGTAGTACTGCAGTAGCGCCGATTTGAGCGTGCGCTTCGTTGAGCTGCTGCACCGAACTTGAGAGCCGTAGCTCGGAGATAAACGCGCGTTAACCGGCTCGTAAGGAACCAACCCCCAACTGAGCTACGTCCTCACCTCTCGAAGTGTGCGTAGGTCGGAAGGCTTTATGGGCGTTGCGGACGACGGTTTCGCGTCTTTCCGGCTCGCAGTAAACAGGCAGCCGCCGATGGTTTTCAATGACCCCTTCGATCGTCTGCTTCTGCTGCTGCAGACGATCACGTATGGTACACTTCTGGAACGATGGGCGGTCCGGTTTGGCCGGCCGAGTTATGACGCGCACCCGTTTAAGCTATCCAGCCGGAATTGTTTGTTTTCGTTTGTACGTGGTGACGGGTGCTCGTTAAGTTTTCTTGGCAAACCAGTAGTTTTGACGACGAATCGTTCCCCCTCTTGCTCAACACCGACACTGCTTCGGGTTCGCAGCAGACGTGCACACCCACCTAGAAGCAGACGACGAGACAAGGCGGCAACGCGTACTAATTACCGCCGCCCGCGGAATATGGGGCGGAGGCAATTAATTGCTGCGCCCTCGGCTGCCTGCTTTCCTTCTTTTTGTTTTATTTTCTTCGCATTCAGCATAACGCGGCGATGCAATCAAGCGGCATATCTATTGCCTATGCGAGGCGAATCGATTGGTCATGCCATGTGACTTATATATCGTGTCTTGCTCGCGATATGCAGCTATAGAGTACGTGCTAAAGTAATCGCCACGCCAAATGTCGAATCGGGCTTCATAGTCTGTTCCAACCGATCATAAGCACTGGTTCAGAGACTCTTTCCTCGCCGTCTCATGCATGCTAATGTACCGCATTCATGGTTGTAACGTTTACGTGACTTCAACTACACGATATGAAAGACTGTAACAGATTCATATTGCTGGACTTGGAAATGACAGGCGATTAGTCATTCATAGCATCTGATAAATACTGCCGGCCCATTTAAAGAAAGAAAAAAAAAGATTATGAGAAAAAGCGATAGCCCCTAAACGAGTCGAAATCACTACATCTTTCCCCGCCTCACCACCTAACTATTACGCGCCCATGTTTAACGCGGTACAGCGCAACATATACTTAAGCACGTATAGTGAAAAACGAGGAGTGTAGTTTCTTCGTCATAGTGGAAAGGGTACCGCCAGCCACCTCGTTTTCGTTTTACACTAAAACAGGTTTCTTTACAAGAAAAGAAAGAAGCATCATTCGCAGATGTATGCCAGTCGCACCTTTCGTCAGTCCTGTAGAGGTATGTTTTTGCCGCCGCCCGAAATTTATCCAAGACCTTGCAGTTTATCACGCTATTGTACCCTCCGCGATATCCGACGCCATGCTTCTGCATATTACGCTGGTTCTGCCGTCGCCGGCGTCAGGCTTAGCCTACCGGGGCTGCGACGCCAGGCTTTCTGGATGCAGTTTTTTTTTTTAGATTGTCTTCTTTCGTGTACAGATACCATTTATTTTTTTACCTCATGCTGTGATTTGCCTTGCGGCCATGAAATATGCTAAAGCTGTGTCATTTTACTTGCAGTCAACCTTGTGTTTTTTTTTTCATGTTATCTTTATATTAATTTCCAGGTACTACTTTATCGACCAGCTATGTACTTTTTGCCTTGTATTTGTTGTCATAATTGCCTTTGTAGGGGAGGTCCCGATACCGTCATTGACTATTACATTCTGTATACTAGGTACCTGTAACATTACTGAACCTTTAATAATAAAAATTCCGATACCAACCACGCCACCGCCCGAGAATCGTTGGCGGAACTACACTTAACAGCTTCGCTACGCAAAATATCTGTTGTTAAAAATGGCAAAATTCCACATCTTGGTGTGCATATATAAGAAGAGGACAATAGTGGTGAGACAAATCATAGCCATCCATTATAGTTAGTTAACAAATTATTAATCGAGAGCTTAGGGATATTTAGTCCCAAAGTGTGCGATAAAATACATTGGTCTGCCAGCCATTCTCATGCTTCTAAAAATAACGCTTTGTTCAAAAAAGTGGGTGAAACATCATTTTACCGCAGTTTGAAGGCGCATATCTTGAAAGCAGCGCAATCTCTAGGATTTGTTCCTGATGGACGTGCCTACCAAATTTACGCGGCTACAATTCGTAAATTGCAATACGTAAGGTACAACTAATTAAAAAGTGAATTGGTGTAACTTCCGCCTCTTCGAGTTACGCAGCTCAATGAATGTGTAGTTGTACCATCTGCTATAGGCAACTTTTCAATATTCTGTACGTTCCAAAGAAAGAAAGAAAGAAAGAAAGAAAGAAAGAAAGAAAGAAAGAAAGAAAGAAAGAAAGAAAGAAAGAAAGAAAGAAAGAAAGAAAGAAAGAAAGAAATGCGCTATGTCAGCGATGTGCCTGATTAACCCTCGAAAATAAGTCTGTATATAGATATTTTAAAATGGCCGTCATTGACTGCCGTACTCACTAACCTCTCCTCCCCCCTCCCCGCTCCTTCCCAAAAAAAATTTGTTACTACGGCCCTGTGACAGAGCATATCATGGGTCAGCGCGCCGACATATTGGTCGACATATATATATATCAAATAAATTAGTATCAGATATATTGCTGAAATAAATATTAAATAAACAATCTTAAAAGCATTGAAATTTTCTAAACATGACAAAATTTTATTTAAATAAATTGTAGCGTTTTACGTGCCAGACCACGATCTCATTATGAAGCACGCCGTGGCGTGGGATGAATATTGACCAACTGGGTTTGTTTAACGCGCACCCAGTGAACGGTACGCGAGCTCTTTATTGCGATAGCAATTAAATGGACACTGGAGGCGCATTTCTGCCGTCGCCGTCGCCGTGATGTTCCCTATACAGTACAAGGCTGATAAAATCGTCGCTGCGCACCGTATGCTGCATGTGCGCGTTGAAGGCGATCGAGGGTGAGCCGGCGATGGAGGCACAATCTCGCTCACGAAAGGGATGAAAGCAGGGAAGAAAGCGCGCCGTCTTCCGTCACGTGCAAGGCTCCGGGGGGAGAGAGGGAGTGGGGGGGGGGTCACACTACTCGGGGCAGCTGTATGTTAAAAGCCATCTGCGACGTGTACAGGCTAAAGTACAGACTAGTCAGCCGCGCGCT
This sequence comes from Dermacentor albipictus, assembly GCF_038994185.2. Lineage (NCBI taxonomy): Eukaryota > Metazoa > Arthropoda > Arachnida > Ixodida > Ixodidae > Dermacentor > Dermacentor albipictus. The sequence goes on from NC_091828.1 coordinate 62,034,355, forward strand.
TTGTTTTCGCGGCTTAGTTCGCGTTGATGCGAGCGACAGCGAGAAGGTCGATTCGCTCCCTGCTGCTGCCGCCGCGCTTACTCACTCCAGCGTTCTGACAACGAGTTTCAGCGGTCATCCAGTGATGTGTTCACGTTTGCTTGTGAGCGCGTGACACCATGCTTGTTAATTTAGCTAGTATGCCAATGTTTACGACTTCATACGCCCGATAAAACTACTATCCTTACTTCGTATAGCTATCCACTAACTTGCTATCGCAATCGACACTTCGCCTTTCGGGCGGAACTGCGACTTTTCCCCCCTCATTCCGCACTCATAGGGACGTGGCCGCCACCGGTATCGAGCCCTCGACCTTGAGATTAGCAAGCGCACCGCCATAGCCACTGAGTTACCGAGGCCGGTATGATCTACACGATAGAATATGATCTTCAAGGCGAACATGAAAACGTCGCGCATGTTTCCGCGATGACACTGCACCGCGAGCGTTATTTCAGCCGCAGCGACCACGGAACGGCGGAACCCGAGGTTTACTATACGCGCGCGCAGGCAACGGCAGCTTGGAAGCCGGAGCCAGCGCGTATACTATATACGTGTCACGAGGTCGTATACCGAAATAAAGCTGGGCCGTTCGCTGGCGTTTCGCGCTGCCAGAAGACTTCGCCAGCCGCGCAAGCGATACACTGCGCACGCCTGCCCTGTGCGCAAAAACACTCGAAACCTGGAGGCCCGCCAGTCGCTCAACTGCAGCGCGTTCGATGGACGACTGCGATAAGACATCGCGACATGCAAAGAAAACGTGCGTGTCTTGGGCAATTGGGGGCACCTTAAAGATCCCCAGGGAGTCAAAATGAATCCGAAGTCTCCCATGCTGGACGGCGTGCTTCATAATCAGATCGTGGTTTTGGCAGGTAAAACACCAGAGTTCAGTTCTGCGGCACCTGCGCGCGTGCGCAGTATAGGCCCCACTACACTTTCCTATATGGGCGCCCTCCGGGACACGGCGCTGATCGACGCCCGGTGAGATTATGAAATACATGAGTGTTGTACCGGTCGTAGACAAATGAAACGCGTGAACAAGGACTTACAAAGTGTATATAGCACCTGTTACATGTGGTGCAACTCCAGAGCACGAGCCCAGCACCGCCATACTCGGGTCGCCAAAGATGGCGTACACGTATAGCCATAGGCCCCGCACTGAGCGCACAAAGCGAAATCGTGCCGCTCTTGCATCGAATCGGCGAACGCGGAAATGAAAGATCGCTTTCTATATATAGTTAGCCTGAATTCGTTTAGTTGACCAAGACAGTTGCGACGAACACGGTACGAGGACAGTAGCTGATCATGTTCTGTTGGCAGGCGCCATACCCTCAATCTCTCTTGGTTTTTTGTTTGTTTATTTGTTTGAGGAGGGAACTGTATACCGTGCACAAACTGAAACGTTCCATTTTGGTTACGCGCATTACATTTCATCACTACAGAACGACTGTGTAAAGAAACGACATTCTCAATATCCTTCGTAGTTTCGCGCTTCTCTCGTGTGAACGGTCTTCTTTTTTTTTCTTTTTTTTCAGTAGTCATATATTTTACACGTGCAAATTAATTTATCTATTCCCACGAGAAGCGAGCAGTATAAATCGATAAAGAGCGATGAGACGGGTTGAAACAACACTGTTGCTCATTTTGCTTTCTAATCCGGACAGATGGCACCAGTTATTAGCGACGAGTTAAAGGGACACTAATAAGAATATATCACGCTGCGTTATAGCAAGTTACGCCTACGGGATGTGGGAAAACTTATTCTCACCATGAACGGGATACGCTTGGTGGATACGCCGTAGAAAACGGGGGGGGGGGGGGGGGGGAAATAAAGCAAAAGGCGCGTGGCTCACGCCCCCGCTGAATTTCCCGCGCAATGGCTTCTCGTGACGTCACAGATTTCGACAGGCTTTCCTTCGTTTGTGTTCTACGATATATGGGTAAGCAGTGACTGCCCCATTATCATTTTAAGTAAACCAATGACTAAAACTTAGCGAGATTCGAGAATTTAGGCTGCACCATAGCAGCCACCCAAATACGAGTCCACACTTTCCAACCTTGTGGCGTCACGCTGGCTTATCGATGCCAGCGTGACGCCACAAAGCTACAAGAATCAAAAATAAGTAAAAGGAATAGCAAAGCAGCGCGAAAGACATGGACGAATGGGAAGACTTGAGACACGTAGAGGCGCTGACTATAACCACGTCACTTTACTTGTTTAAACGTGCGTTTTACTATTCATAATGTCCAACCGGCTATCCCAAGTGTGGCCTTCCCTTCCCCTTCTAAAAGTAAAAACCTTGCAGAAAAGGAATGAAAGGTAATATAAAAAAAGAGAAAAGGTTTTGAAAGAACACTTCACCACTCTAAAGTAATTTTGTGTTTCTCTTTTCCGTACCTTGAACCACGCTTCACTTGAGCAGCAGTGCGCATGGCAGCGTAAACTCCAAGCCGATCATGCTGTGCGTAAACACGTTGGGCGCCGTTGCACTATAGCCATTATAGAACGTGAGCGGAAACTGGTGGCTTCTCTCGAAAATCTGGATGATGATGATGATCATGATGATGATCATCATGAAGAAGAAAAAAAACGTTTATTTGCTCTATTTTGCAATGATTTTTGCGGCTACAGATGGAGTCTTCCATCTTCTCTCCAGGGTCGGTTCCCCTAGTCCAGGGCTCCGCTGAGGGTAGCTGCCCTGCGTGCACGCCTTACTAGTCCTTGTTGCACTTTCAGGATGTCGCTGGATAGCATCCTCTCCCACTGTTCCGCACTCGGGTTTTTTTTATTATGGCTAGCCCTTCTGTTTTCTGGCAAGCCCATGTGGTGTGGTATAGGATTGGTTTGTCTCCACACCATGGGCACTTGCTCTCGTACTGCGTGGGGTAGATCTTGCTTAGCATGTTTAGGCACGGGAATGTTCCCGTTTGTAGCTGTCGCCATGCTACGGCGTCTTCTCTATTTAGTTGTTTGTGAGGGGGCGGTTATTTTCGTCTGACGCATCTGTAGTAGTTTAGTATCTCTGGAGATACGTGCGCATTCCGCTACAAATTTCCAGGTGCAAATAAATACGCGGACTTTGCAACGGTAGTCGCATCGCCGCTTCTTGATTCGAACAGGCCGGGCAAAAGAGTGTTGATTGATCTGTTAATTGATCATTGATTGATTGTTGATTGACCTTGATTCGAACGCCACGCAAAAGAGTGTTCCGCTTCGTAAACGCACAGCGTCACAAATTTCCAGGGCACTGCGCAGAAAGCCGCGAAGCCTTCCTCGGAGCTCGCAGAGGAAGCAAGGCCTTCGCAAGGCAGCGCGCCACCCCCGTACCTTCAGTGTAAGCTGTGAGCCGAAGAGGCAGGCCACAGGTCTGCGGCTTGTCGATCGTCACGCCCGGTGCTGCCGGCATCGCCGAAGCCGCTGGCTACGCGGGCGAGCAAATGTTATTGCACACACGCACGTGCCCCACCGAGAGGCCCTCGGTGGCGAGGTATACCGCATCGACGCGCATTTAACCAGCCCGAGGCATAACGAGCACCGAGAAACGTGTTACGACGTTCCTATTTGGCGCCAGCAAATAGAATTGTCCGACGTGAGTGCTGACGAACCACTCCTCTTTGAAATATTTAATCATGAGGTAGAACAAAAATCGCAGCGAAGTATAATTTTTAATTATTATTATTATTCAACCGCACTCACGAAAGAGGGCCGGGCTATGAAAGGCACCAACGCGCACGACATTTAAGCGGAATACGAATTTCGTTATTACGCGAAAAATCTCCTAACGATCTCTATAGTTATACCCCACGCTGTATTGCGTCAGCCGACGCCACGCATCCTATAGGCTTGCAAATTAAATTAAAGTTTAGCGTTTGACGTACTAAAACACGATCTGATTATAAGGAACGCCGTGGGACTCTTGACTATATCAACCTGGGATTCTCCAACATAAAAATAAATACGTATATACACAAACGTTTTTTTTTTTTGCGTTTGGTCTTCATCGCCATGCGACCACCGCGGCCGGACTCGATTCCCTGACCACGAACTGAGCCGCTGACGCCATATCCACTGAGCTACACCGTGGCGGGTACTTGCAAATCGTATCGCATCATTTGATCCTCGGCGCTCTTCGGCTGGTTCTCCCTTCCCTCGGGGACCCGCTCTGTAACTCTAACAGACTCCACCGGTTATCTGTACAATACGCATTAATGGCCCGCGCAGCTCCATTACTTCCTCCTCATCACAGCGATATATCACGCATATTTGGTCTATATACACCCATGCTCCTCTCTTGCCCCTGCCTTTCCTCTCCTTGCTCTCTCTCTCTCTCTCTCTCTCTCTCCTAACAGTATGGCCCTCATTCTGTAGGTTACACCGCTCGTTCTGTTGCTTCAGCTTCCTTTCGAGTTGCCTTGTTATCCACCACGCTTTGGCCCTGTAGGCGTGGTGGTATAGCACATACAAGCAGAACGCACTGACCTCGTATGCCTTAATGACGGCGGCTAAATCCGCGCTGATACGGTATACGGAGGGGCGTGCGAGCGATACGCCGCCACACGTGGGGGGCGCGCCTGCGCGATCGGGGCGGGCGCCTTCGAGATGGATTCGCGCACTTCCGTCAGAAAGCGCGCGTCTATTGCGTCACTATACAGAGAGAGCACCACGGCCGCCTCCCCACTGCACGCGCCTGAGTTTTCTTCAGCGCACCCCTTAGCGATGTGTTCGCCTCAACTCCTGCGCGTGCATAAACACGCTGTTATCCTCAGTCCAACGGTCTCGGAGGCGCCGATATCTCGATCGAGGCCCGAGTTCCGTGAAGCATAACCTGCGCCCTTGAGAACTACATACGTTGAGGAGCGGCGCGATTAATAGAGATAGCGCAACAACGCCGGATGCTATGGTGAAGGATAGTTATACATGGTTTTATTTCTGGGACATCGTGTCGGCCTTCTCGTTTGGACGTTTGTGGTTGCACGGGAAGGATCGCAGGAATGTTCTGATATATATATATATATATATATATATATATATATATATATATAGTTTTAGAAACGAAGGTGCACACGTACGAAAATTGCATCTTTAATTTCGTTTCGTTTCCTTTAAAACATTAAACGTGCAATTTTCGGAAGTGTGCACCTTCGTTTCGAAAGCTACCTATGCACCGGACCTACAGAACTTCTCATTTAATTATATATATATACAGCAAACTACTCTGCACCGGTGTACGGGGAAGACGAAGGCGGAAAGAAACAACAATCAGTCGGGTGACGATGATAACCGAAGCGAGAGGCGAAACACATAGCGGGCAAGTCTGCTCACAGACCGTAGCAGCCCAGATCCGTACTTCACACAAAAACCGAGTACGTAAGGCCTGGATGGCCCGAAACCTAGACAGATATTCAGTCACGCCAAGGACCCACCCTGTGTGACATTCTCTGGCAAGGGCTGTATGTCGAAGCGGGCAAGAGCACCTACGGATCAGCCTCTGTCGATCTTCATGCACGCGTACCGAGGGCTGTCACATATAGCACATGCATGGCACAGCTTATTGTGCGGAGGCTCTCAGTGCGTCGAACTCAGGGTAAATCCTCCATGGTGAGTAGTGCCATATTCTACAGCAAACAATTATTCTGGCACTTATATGGCTGCCGGAATACCGTGGACTGTGACATATATATATATTTCCAGGATAATCCCATAGAACAGCGAGTTTGAAGAGCACCGAATATGCAAAAGTCGTGTGTTCGCTCAGTAGCGAACCAGTAGTTCTTTACAGCAAAAATTGTTTCCTTTTTTTTTTGTCGTGGGATGTTATGTTACCAGTTTCCTTCGGTGCGATAAAGAGATGAGCTCACCTTATAGTTAGCCTTCTCCCGTGTGTATACTCTGTGCCGCGATCAGCAAACGCAGCGCAAAGCGAAGCTCAGAGGAGGTTGGACTTATTTGTTATATAAAGGAAAAGATGTAGTTAGCTTACCAGCAGCAAGAAAGGCGGCGAGACAGTATATATATATAGGGCCTCTTTTCATTCTTTCCTGGTTTCCATACATCATCGTGTCTGCACACCAACTGGCCGAGCAATGCGTTTTGATCGTGTGTACTTTCTCTGTGACGCTGGTGTAATGCTCCCTCGTTTTGCGGTGAGACTAAACGCACCGAATATCACGTAATTAAGCAGCTCCTACCACGAGCCCAAACTGTACACCAAGAAGACTGGCAGATTTATTGCTTGATAGATTAGTCGCTTTGCTAGGTTGACAGACCGGTTGATTGGCGTGCTGGCCACTAGACTGGACCAGATGAGTCGGTGACTCACACGAGCATTGTTGGCGAGACAAAAATAATTGATTGATTGATTGATTGATTGATTGATTGATTGATTGATTGATTGATTGATTGATTGATTGATTGATTGATTGATTGATTGATTGATTGACTGACTGACTGACGCGTTGGCGCAGGACCAAACGGGTCTGTGAACAGTTGTGATCGTTTCCCGCAGCTCTCAGATGCCGGAGAGCGTGCGCGGCCAGCTGACGATGGAGAAGACGCCCAGTTACCTGGTGCGGGAGCGGGTGCCCGCCAGGGTGCGCGCCATGTCCCCGTCGGTGAAGCTGGTGCTGGTGCTGCGGGATCCGGTGACGCGCGCCGTCTCCGACTACGCGCAGGCCTCGGCCAAGGGACGCGCCAGGCGCTCCTTCCTGCACTCGGTCACCGACAACCGCACCGGAACGGTAAGGTCGGATGCAACACGACACATTCATCGCGACCTTTCTTCTCCGTCCAATTTATTTGTGCCAACCGCGCTGCTGCGACGAAACAAATGTGTCATGCAGTGTATGATGATGATGAAGCAACATTCACTGGGCCCGAAATAAATCGGTGGTGCACGCAGGCACCAGACGGGGTGGTTCCCTAGTTACGGGACCCATATGTTTCCAGCAGCTCCTGGCCCCTGTACGTCAGTGCGAGCTGAATCGGTAGGGCGGGGCTGGGTAACAAGGTCTCCCATCGCTCAAGGGGTTGGGGATCGGGGGTGTTGGTGGGAAGGGGAGGAGGGGAAATACGCCTTAAGTTCCGCACTCGTCGTTTTCTATAACGGCGTATAGCTCGGCCCGCGTGTGTCGCGATTGCGACCTGACAGCTTCAACTGCAGCGTATAACGGACGACGCTTGTCGCGCAGGTCGACCGCAGCAAGCCGCTGGTGCGCGTCGGCCTCTACGACGAGCACGTGTCCCGCTGGCTGGAGCACTTTCCCCTCTCCAGCTTCCACTTCGTCAGCGGCGAGAGGCTGGTGGCGCAGCCGGAGAGGGAGCTGGCCTCGCTGCAGCGCTTCCTGGGCCTGAGGCCGCCCTGGGTCGGGGCCCGGCAGCTGGTCTTCAACCGCACCAAGGGCTTCCCCTGCCTGCTCCGGGAGCCCGGCGCGACGCCCCACTGCCTGGACCCGTCCAAGGGCCGCCCCCACCCCAAGGTCGACCCCTCCCTGGAGAGGAGGCTGCGCGAGTTCTACGCGCCTCACAACCGGCGACTGTACCGCGTCATCGGCAGGGATCTCGGATGGCCGCCTTGAAGCGCTTTTGCGCGCATATCTTCAATGTAATGTGTTTCACGCGTGTTCGTAAAGAGGCGACTCTCTCAGAGTTGTTTGAAAAGATGTGTAGTGCCTGGTAGTCCGTGGAACGACGACAGCACTGGAGCCGCGATTGCTAAGTGCTCTCTGACTCCTTGACTCGTTCGTGATACCCCGAACCCGAGGTCGATGCCCCGTTTTACAGAGGCCCCCTCCAGTGTTCTGCGGACCTCACAACCGGTGCAGCTGTGCCGCAGCATCGGCACGGATCGACTTCGGGTGGCCGCCTCGAAGTGCACTGCACCCGTGTCATGTGCGCTTGTAAAGAAGCAACTCTTTTCAGATCACTCAAGCTGTGTGTAGTGCCTCTTAGGAACGAAATCAACGTTGGAACTGTGATCGTTCACCACTAACTACCTCCGGTGGCTCCAGTTCTTGACCCACGCCAGAGTCTACCCTCGACATAAGGTGGATTCGGTGCGCTCGACAGGCTCCTCCACGGGTCATGCGCAGCTCTCAACCGGCGCCTGCAGCGGGCACCATCGGTAGGGACCTGTGACGGCCGCAGTGAAGTGCAGTACGCGGCTATAGTTTATCCCCACCGTGTTTCAGTGCGTATCAACTGTGCTTGGTGCAGAATTACAAGCCCACTTGAAATGTTATCGTGTTCTGCATAGATGTCTGGCTCTCCGTGGAAATACGTCAGCTCCGCAATCGTCGCTTTGACAGTGGCTTCTACCGGTCATGACTTTCGCAACGCGGTGAAGGGAATCATCGACGCGCCTCCTGCATCTGCACGCGCAATTCACCAACGACGTCACTGACACAGACCCCGGTCGTAGCCACCGCGACAGTCTCCTCATCCACATACAGACAGTCACCTCGCTGCACGCCAGAGTGGTGGACGCTGGACTGCGCGAGCGGGCGCGATATTTATATTTTGGTTCAACAGCAACACTGGTGTCGCGTGTCCCGAGCATTGTGAAGAAGCTGTCGGTTTAGCGAACGAAAGGTTTGCCACAGGAAATCGCGAAGAGGCTACGTGTACGGACTGTGTTGCAGTGAAGTTCAAGTACGTTACCTTTCTTTCGATAAATGTTACGGTTATGTGGGACGGCTGTACGAACTCTTCTGTGACACGTATAGCCCTGAACAGTGCGACGGAAATCTCTGCAGTACCGGTGATGGTCTCAAATAAGTAGCGACATATCTGCCTGAATTGATGTTGCAGCGTGTGTATGATACGTCACGTAAAGCATATTTTTGAGACGCCAGAATATCGCGTGTGCTTCTGTCAGCTTGCAAGTGACAATAAAGTACCTTGAACGCAGCATTTAATTTGAGAGATTCTCGTGGTCAATTTCTGCTTTCCCTTTTCGTCCCCACTCTAAGAATCCATGCCGCGTAGCGCTTGAATTGTGCAGCACGATGGGCAGTCTACCAAAGCAGTGGCTTCAGGGGCCAAATTTTAAGGTGTGCATACGTTGTAAAAACTTCACCGACGGTTACGATACTCCCAATTGACTGGAGCGGACAATCTCTCTTGCGGCACGTTCTAAACGGAGCGAAGTGTGGCGCGTCTGCTTCGCTAATCGGGAGATTGCGAGGGGCAGCGTGTGGGTGACGCGTAGATGCGATTCACAGCAGCCGCCGCAGACAGACCTCTGCTCATGCAATGCTTTGTCTCCATACAAACGACGCGCGCTACTCTGGCGCCATATCGTCGCCATCGTCGCCGAACAGCCCGTCTTGCGCGGCACTACGCTTTTCTTCTCACCCTTTCGTTCGACCAACGACTAGAGCGGCCCTTCGTCGCGGAGAAGTAGTGCCACCAGTGTCAGTGGCGACAACACCCAGGGGATACGTCACATCGAGCCTTACTCCTAGCCGCTCGCCATCGCCCCTTGCTGGAGTAGTGATCCCTGTTAAAGCCCTTTCTTTAATACCTGTCAGACGCGCTGGTACCGCGGACTGACCTCGGCAGCAGACGCCGCGGACGCCGTACCCCTCCCCACCTCCCCCGGCACCTCGGAAGCGCGGATGGGATCGCCCACGCGGCTGCGGATGCCGTGGCCGCCGGCAACCCGGCGCATGCGCGGGCCGTCACCCCTCCGCTCCTTCTCCGCTGTCCGCCTCATGGTTCCTTTGCACCCTCTTCCTGCGCATTCCTTCTCTTCTCTTCAATATGGTCTTTCTTTCAACTACTGCTGCACTCCGCGTTCGCTTTCATTCTTCGCGGCGCTCGCTCGCTTGGTCAGCCGACGCCGCCGACGCTCGCCGCAGGAAGGGGCTATTAAGCGTTGCACTCTAAACACAGTGCACCTGCGGAGTGACAGAATAATGAGCCCTTGTGTAAGTTTCTTGTGCTATTTCTCCGTACGCTGATCGGCTGTTGTTTACAATATTAACTAGTCTAAAAAGTCATTAAATATGTGTGCGTGCGCGAGTCAGAGAATGGTGGGGGCAGGGGGAGGAGAAGAGCCTCATGATAAAGTCTAATCCTATGGACATCCTTCGCCAGAACATGTATATCCCAGGTAAGTGCTGAACAATGAGCAGAGGACGTCCCCTCGCACGATCGTTTGGTCGCACTTTGCGTCCACCGCGGGCATCCCCTGCATGTGACCGAGGACTAGATGGCGATAAGCTGCGCGGGCTGCAAGGGCGCGTGAATGCCCTGCGCAGTGCTAGTCATATAAAAAAATAACAATGAATATGCCGTTCGCAGCAGACGGCTGTGTGACAGATGCAACGGGTAGAACGCACACAAAGCAAGTGTCATATGGGACCATCCGAAGTTTACGAAGTAAATTGCTTTAGAAAAATGCGCGAAGTACAAAGTACAGTTCTCGGTGATTGAAATGCGATACTCGGACCGCATGGTGGCCGCGGCGTTTTTTGTGCCACCCGTGGCCACATGGGTGATCGCTAAGAGGCCAAATGCAGTCATAATGCATCGCACAGACTCTCGCTTTCCTACGATATAAAAAAGTATCAGCTCGGTGGTAGCGGCAAAAAAAAAAAAGTGTCGCCAGCCACGCACTCCCGGTATACGCGTTCCAATCGCCCAGCGCTGTGCATACGAGCTGTCGACATGGTGGCATCGACTTGTCATTTTACCACAGAGAGAAACGTAATTGTGCCACAATGGGAGCTAAAAAGACAAAGCGTCATGGGAGGACACCTATTCACGTGTGCACCGAAAAGAGGTCCAGCTATACAATATCAGTAGGACGTCCTCGATAGCATATTCAAAGTTGTGTATGTCCAGCAGATGTCCTATTTGTCTCCGAAACGGTGTACGGACATTCGGACTTCAATTGGATCACCCACAGACGAAGTGCTTCAACTGGGAGGAAAGCGGGAAAACACACTGATGGAGGACAGGTGCCATAAACTGCGTCTTTTTCGTAATGCAGTCAGTGACTTGCAAATAAAAGGAGTCAATAAACAAACACGAAACTCGAGTCAGGCCGAATTATTGTGTCGGGGCTATTCGCCATTTCTTCGAGCAAAAAATATCCTTCACTATCGCAGAAAAAAAAAGAAAAGGCAAACTTCACATATATCGAATTACGCGCGCAAATCGCGGCCCGGAAGACGAATAGAGTCGTCGAGGATTTTTTATGGCATCTTCTTTGGCGCCGTTCTCGTGCAGAAGAAAATGCAACACCTTGGTACTTTTCTCAAGCTTTTGCAGTTACTGCTGACGCCCACCGGATCCTTGGTCTTCACTGTTAACTTCAACGTGCATCACCAGCTATGAACCACCAAGATTGACGGCAGCCTAACGTATCGACGGAGCACTTGCTTTGACTTGACTGATTTCCAAGCACTTTGCTGCGTGCACAGACAGTGTTCCCTCTATCCCGCTTTTTCTTTCTTTCTGTTCCCCCTTTCCCTTCCCCCAGTGTAGGGTAGCAAACCGGACGCTCGTCTGGTTGATCGACCTCCCTGCCTTTCCTCTCTTTGCTATCTCTCTCTCTCTCTTGCAGTTTTTTCCCCCCTCAAGCTTCGTGCAGATTTATTTATTTATTTATTAGTTACCTGCATCGCCCCGTAGGGCATTACAGCAGGGAGGTTACAAGCTTGAATCAATACATCAACAAATTATTTCAACGCGTGGTAAAAAGCATCATTTTCTGTAATATATACAATGGTATATAAAACAACAGACGAAGGAAGGATACACGAGACAACCACGTAGATTATCGAAAATTACGACACCTGCGTTTTGTGCTTCGTGTCCTGCGAGTCGAGAGCAAATACCACATCTACCGCTTTTGCTCACTTTGCGGCTCAGTCCACGAGAATGTGCCGGACGAGCATTAAAGGGCTTATTGCAAGGCCCCGCAAGAAATTTTGGTTGTACACAATGAAAGGGTCATCCAAGGTGTGTTCCACGCAAGTATCCTTAATAAAGGTTAAGTAGTAGCCGGGTCGATCACAAGCAAATGGATTTGTTTGAGGAAGCGAGCTACCCTCCTCAGAGCTACTTGTCTTCTCCCAGTACACATCGGTGACGCCCTCCACACCATGCGGAGTTGGGCAAGAAATCGCTCTGAATCCTCCAGCGCCTTCTCCTGCCTGCCGAGGTCCCAAACTCTTTGGTCGAGATGCCGAACGAAACTACCGCCTCCTTTTGTGTGCCTCCCTCGTTTTCTTGCAGCACAACGCTTTGAGGTGTTGTTCGTGCGGGCTATTTGTGCACTGCCGGCTCAAGCAGTGCCCCAGTGAAATGTCCGCAACGCGCTGCCCGGACTGAGGGTTCTGCCTGCCTTACAGTAATGAACAATAAAGTGTATAGATCCAACCGCACAACCACGTACCTGGGCCATCCCACCACGAAGCTCATCCAGCCACCCAATCACAGAGCCGCGAAGGCCTACGTTAATGGACGGCGGGAGCTTCCCCCATGCATAGATTCACCTTCGGCAACAGGGCGCCTGGCGGGGAATCGCTTGTACCCGTTTCGCCGGTGGGTGTCCGGCGGTGGGGCTCGAACCCAGCACCTCCCGCAGCCGGGCCGGACGCCCTAACCTTTTAACCACGGCTGCGGTAGTAAAGTGTTTTCTCTCTCCAACATCTACAGCAGACTTGTGCCGCATGCCCAGGAACGAGCTTGAGCTACCCGCGAAACGATACAGAGATGCCAATTTAAGCTACATACGAAGAGATCGGGCAGACATTTATAAGGAGTGGGCTCAGGGTAACCAATACAATTTTCGCGTAAGGGCATCCACGCTTTTAATATTGAGATAGCAGTTATATACGGACGATTACAACGAATGCGCCAAATAAAACAACAGAAGAAGGAAGGATACACGAGACAACCACGTAGGCGCAACTCTATGTGACACCCACGTATACGGACACTCTATGTGAGTCTTCCCGGTCGCCGTTGCCGTGATGGCTGGTGGCTTGAAACTCATCGGCCACAATTCATAAATTTCTATACGTGCCATAGAGTACACTTAAAAAGTTAATTAGTCGATTATGCATTTCGATTTTTTGTGAGTAATGTTCACTGCTTTAAGTAATTCAACTCAATGACTACAATTACACTGTCTGCCATAAACGATTAAAAAGGATCTAGTTAAACCTAGATATAACGAAATTCTCGATATAACGAAACTTTAAACTTCTCGTAACCTCTTGTCGATAGGACACCATGTATTTATTACCTCAATACAACGAAGTATGTTTGTATGCCATTTCAATATAACGAAATTTCACTGTCGTCGCAAAGGAATGCCGAGACAATAAATGGAAACTTCCGGGGGCGCAGATGGTCAAATGATTTAATTACAAGCAGCGGTTTACAAACGCACTTCGCTAATCAGACGCCGCGTGACAACAGCGACCGCCGAAGTGGAGCCGCATCATGTTCCGTATAAAGTTTAAGTGGGATAAGATGTTATCGCGCTTCGCGCACTGTGTGCGAAAGTGTGCGAGTGTGAGAGGATCGCGAATTTACGAGTGCCGCCTTCCCGCGTGAGCAGAGGGAAAGAGGGCGAGGGGAGCGAGCTCGGCGTAACGCGTTAACGCTGCCACGGCAAGTTAGCGCGCGTCTTGGCCGTGGCTGCGCATGCCTGTAAGCGCGGCTGAGCGCATATGCAGCCGCGCACCCTCCTTTAGAGGTAATCTGCCGCGTGTGCTAAGAGTGGGCGTGCCGAGACAGCGGGGCACCACGTAGGTTGTCTTGCCGCGCGTTTAGTAATGGAGGTTGCATAATCTCGAGTCGATTCGGTGACCCGTTGGAGCCAGAGGCAGACGAAGCATTCGCTGCCGGCGCTTTTCCCGACAGCGTCGTCCCAGTGCGGGCGACGCCATCAGCCGCGGGGGCAGAGTGCACGGAAAAGCCTGGCTGGCTTCGCTTAATTCGCATCGCCGACGTACAGGTCGTTCAAAATATGTGCGAACGCGGCGAAGCGTGGCCGCGCTCCGCGGAGTGTCAGCGCATCCGGCGCGGTCGCGCATCGAAACAATGTGGCGCAGGCGCACAGCAGTCTGGAGGCGGTGCTTCGTGTCGTCTGCTACAGTGCTGAAGCGCACAGTGCTTGCTTTGCTGGGAAGCGCGCCTAACTCTGTGCTGGCAGCGTCCAGACGTGGTGCCGAGATGGCACTGTCGCATTTTACTGATTGCAGCGCGTTGTTCAGTCCTATGGAAGGGTATCAACTGGCAGAGGGAGCTAGCTTGGGCACGGCAATCTCTTATCCGCTGGCGCGGCTGATAAGCTGCTGCAAATAAGTGCCAAGCTAAGCGAGTGCTCTGTACTAGTGAATGATTCTCGGATGATTCTCGGATGATTCTCGAATGATTCTCTAATCTACACTAGAGCTGAGAAATTTGAAACAGCGCCTGCATTTAACCGAGAACGCTGCATTGCAAACACACGCTGCTGAGTTGCCGTATGCGGAACCAACAACAACGCGCTGCAGTCAGTAAAATGCGACAATTCCATCTCGGCACGTCAGGGCGCTGCCAGCACACAGGTGCGCTTCCCAGCAAAGCAAGCATGATGCGCTTCCGCGCGGTAGCAGACGACACGAAGCACCGCCTGCAGACTCCTGTGCGCCTGCGCCACATTGTTTCGATGCGCGACCGCTCCGGATGCGCTGACGCTCCGTGGAGCGCGGCCACGCTTCGCAGTGTTCGCACATATTTTGAACGACCCTGTACGTGGCACGAAACCGTATCATTCGCCGTAGAGGCCCAAATTTATCAATATGAATGATTTTCTCATTCGAATTTGCCTTTTTCGACTGCCCTATAATTTCGAAAATTTTGAGACCCCTCTCCGTGCAAGAAAAATCGGTCGGCGACTGTGCGTATTTGCATGAAAGGTCGAATTTCCATATAACGAAATTTCGATATAACGACGCAAATTGCCGATTTTACTTTGTTATATCGAGGTTTAGCTATATATCATCTAAAGGACAACCCATAAGACCCACTCCGATTTTTTTGCTAACAAATTGGGAGCATGTTGCATTTCTTTGTTTAGGAGCATTAATGTCATTTCTAGATTAGTCCTACTTTGGATACATAAGAAGGCGGGTATGCAGTTTCATTCAGTGGTGTGTTATAATCTGGAGAACACTTCCAAATGAATAAGCAATGTGCTTTGGAGTTTTTTGTGCACCTTGTCCAATTCGATCTCGGGTATAATTCTATCAATTTTTTCGGTCCTGTCAGGGTTGAATTATACAATCATGCATTTTTTATTCGTGTTTTTACTTCCAGTATGGGGCCCACTATGTTTTGGTGGCAAATAAGTTCAAATCTGCGATGCTTGCCATGTAATCACTGTCATGCGACAAAAAAAAAGTATGACACTTATAGCATTGCATCAAAATATATGACGCATGCCCATCTTTCATATGATACCCTCTATATTTCAGTCGCAAATGCAAACTATGAAAGAAGTGCCCAACCTTCATATTTTTGCGTGTTATGTATGAAACAAAGCAAATAGTTATGTGAAAGAAGGAATAAGCACCTGGCAGCATTTGTATGAACTTTATTAAATTAAAGCCAGAAGAAACACTGCTAAACTGTTGGTGCCGAGATTCGTGCTCCTCATATTACACAGGACAAAAAAAAATTCAAGAGAAATTGACATTGAAAGAAACACATTTAAAGATGAAGCTTAACAATGCAATAAATAAGAAGGCCACGCACTGCCATGCATTAATGCAAGGCAGCTTGTGTAAAGTGAACATCCTATCCTATAATTACACAGCGCATGTTTGTGTGCAACGTTTTGATGCCAAGATACCAAGTAAATGACTAACACAAACCTTCCCTATAAACACACAAATAACCGAGTAAGGAAGTGGCATTAGTGCTTGCGAAAAAATGGCAATAGTGCCTGTATAAAACACACATTTGCTCCCTTGCCTCCAAAAACAGAGACAATGTAAAGCAATACCTCTACCAAACATACCAAATACAAGTTGCTGCCTGCCCTCGCACATCATGCGATAGGTATAAAGGCCCACCATACTAATCCGTTTTCTCTTCCTGCAAGGTAACCCTTCAATGAGGCTCTGCTGTTTCCCAAAACCATCACACGCCCAGGTAAAACATGGGCAGTGCGTACAAAAACTTCCAACACACAAAAAACAGAAGGTACCTCACAACATGTACATAGAAAAACGCCGCACACCATGCATAAATATATTTGGTTGCGCTATGTGCACGTGTTGTTTTGGCAAATGTCAGTGCACTCCAGGAACTTTCGAACTTATTGGCACATATTTCAAACATTCATGCACAAACGAGTCAGACACGCTCGTAAATTCCTGTTCTTTGAAGGTGATGTCAAAAGATGCCATGCACAGCTAATTAGGAGCAAGTTAGCACCCGTGAAAAATCTAATATAGTCTATACTGAAAAACTAAAATGAGGAACTGTGCTATTATGATGAAGTTATTTAAAAAATATGGCAAGATAGTCCACGATTAGTACTACAGAAGCAATTTCGAGCTAACACAACCGGGTTAAACAAACAAGTAAGAAGAAAACATACCAGAATGTACTTAAGGGCAAGAAATATTTCTCACAAATATATGTCATACATCCCCAGTTCTAAGGTCTTTACAATGAACATCTTTTATGCTAAACATCCCAGAACTGTGATGGTAATACTACGACAATTTAAACAGTGGGCTGAGAGAAGTCAAGGAATGTTGAATCGATCGATTGTAGTACTGAAGTGACCCATCAACGACAGTGTTGATTTTGATTTCTTGAAAACATACAGGCTTGCAAGTAGCGGCATAGGGATGTGCAACATATATCATTCAATCAATAATGAATGTGAACGTGCACAGCAAGTTTATGTGTGAACTCTCTACAGAATGCTCCTAACTAGTTATAAGCATAAACACAGAGAGAATATTGCCCCTGCCTTGCATCATTTAGAACCTTACGATTACACGGATGCTCAGGGTATGTTTTCTTGGGAGGAAAACTAAAAAATAAGAAAAATGGGCAGAAGGTGATAAACGATAATGAACCGAATTGGCTAAAATGCACATAAGGAAATAGCACTTATCCTTCCAGCAAGATACAGTACTGGCTGTAAGGGGGATAAGTATGCTTGGTTACTTGGCTATTAGAAAAATGAAACATGCACAAAAACTGTGCAGCCAAGACACAAGAAAATTTTTGTACTAGGAAGAGGAAGGTGAAGCTAGCACCAGCTCCCTTAAACACTACAGGTGAAAGTCTTGCACAAAGAGCATGGTTGCTAGTTAATGAAAGCCCTGCCTCACTCTTCCTCAACCATATGATTTCTTGCGAGTCCCCTCGCAGCAAGCCAAGCCGATCCAATATACAAGTGCGCAAGCCAGCAGCTCTGCAGAGAGGCACACAGACTTCACACTGCGACACGAACAGCGAGTGGAGACGCAACAGCAGGCGCAGCCAGAAGTTCTTCGTCTGCATTGACCTCAGCCGCAGGTTGGGGGGAACGGATTGCGAGGGTTCGGCTTTCTTCACGACCGGAGCCAACGACTTCTATCCGGTCGGAAAAGACGGAGACCGTTGAGAAAGCTACACTTTCGGGTTCGGTCTCTATGATCCCCGCCAGCGCCATGTAGTGGGTGCCGTGGGCATCCGTGGCGTAGCCGCAGCGGTGGGTGTGCCCGCACAGGTAGAGAGCTACACACGGGTGCGCCTCAAACAGGTCCATCACATCCCTGTAGTTCCAGAGGAGGCAGTCGGCATTGGCACTTGCGGGCGAGATGGCCAGATGGCCTGAATGGACAATGACAACAAATAAGTACACTGAACTTCTGTTAATTCAATCTTGACAGAACTGGCAAAATGGAATGAATTAATTACCTGGCAGGCAAAAATCAAATGAAGAGGCATTACAACATGACTTAACATGCCACTGCTTCATCAGCTTGTATTTTCCAGATTCTAACATGCTCAGCAATCAAATGTGCATGCAGTTCATTATGGGGTTCATAGTACTATGTGCACCCAAATAAAGTGTGCACCAGATCTAATGATGGTAAAAAAAATGTAGCGTGCTTCTAATTTGGAAATGACAAATAAGATGAAACCCGAAGGGTTTGCCTTCACAGAATGGAGGTTTGTTCACAATTGGTGTCTGTCATCATCCATCTCAAACAGCTTTTTATCACTGTATATGGCCTACAACACATTGTCCTCCATGCCGTTTACTGTGTTTGATTCTGCATTTCTTGAGAGACTCTACAACCATCCCAAACGAAATGGTGGCATATGCTAGACCTAAACTACTTTACTCATTTGTCCAGCAATGCACGCAAGTCTGTCACTGCAGCAACAAATTTGATAAAAATTTCAGGGATGGTTTATCTTCTTGTCATCAGAAGATGTTCTAAATTTCAGCACCCTAGCATGAATAGAAAAAAGAAAATTATAGCTGTCACACTGAACCACCAGGTATGTCAGCTTAGGAAAACTATAATTTCAAAAATAATGAAGATATACTAATTGTCTGTAATTAGATATCTTCTAGACAGTTTATGGTGGAGGATAAGGCTAGTCGCAAATTTTTGTCTTTGTAAAAATTTCAACACTCTAAAAAGTTTCTTTTTGTTGCCGTTGTGTGTTTGTGTGTGTGCGCACGTGTGTGTGTCAGACATCTGATAATTGTGTTGAAATACATTTAGAGATCTAAATAGCACCTCATATTGTTCGTGACGAAATTTCTTGAAATCCCCTTGTAAGCAGCTTTTGTAGAAGCAGTTTGGAAATTATAGTTTTCCAAAAATGTTTTGTTTGGCGAAAAAGTGCAAACAGAGAAAAATGAGCTCAATGATTTCAGAACACGCTATATTATCCTAAGACCAAATTATTTAAAATCATTAATAAAAGTGCCTTGCTTCATAGGTTTGATGCTCCTCTTCAATTCAAACCTGCTCTGCTGCAATTACTACAAGTCACCTTTGCTATTATTTTAGTTTTAGAGCAGCACAGCGCCATTGTCTACGCTCGTAGACAAGGTTGTTGCAGCCAGAATTATGCCCTTATTGTTTACTTTTTACTTTGCGGTCTGCTGTA
Organism: Dermacentor albipictus; assembly: GCF_038994185.2. Lineage (NCBI taxonomy): Eukaryota > Metazoa > Arthropoda > Arachnida > Ixodida > Ixodidae > Dermacentor > Dermacentor albipictus. The sequence goes on from NC_091828.1 coordinate 62,053,532, forward strand.
CTGTGGATGGAAGGTCTCCCACGATTGAAAACCACAAAAAAGAAACATCCTAACGTGGGCATTTTACTTCGCGTTTGGTTTCTTGCCTACTCTGCAGTCGCATCTTGAATACAGTGTTCATGGGTGCTCTCAACGGAAACAGCAACGGAAAGCGCACACTGCCGTCTTAAGAGAATTAATTATCTTCTTTTCTATGGCACAGATTTCAACCAAACTTGGCAATGAGCTTCTTTATAAGTCTAGCAATGCAAAACGAAAAAATTCGAAACTGTGTTATTGTGGTAAAAATCGTGACTTTTGCCCCGAATTCCCCTTTAAGCATGTAAGGTAATGGTGCTAATGTAATATACCAAAACCTATAGATTAAAAAAGTGTGAGCAAACACGAAAGCATCATATCAATCTACAATCTACAGGATGTCCCAGCTAATGTAAGCTAAATTGTTAAAAAAAAAAGAGTTGGTACAATACAATAGAACCTCGTTGATACAATCCAGTTTCGTACAATTTCCCTGCACCAACGTTTACAATCGAGAATGTAAAAAAAAAAAAAACCAACCCAATACATTTAGGCTTTCCAGGAAATACAATTTTTTGGCACATACATACAGTATGCAATCGAACCCACTTATAACAATATTCAAATGCCAGAAAAATTTCATTGTCATAACCGATAATTGTTAAAACCGGGTTGCACAAGAAAACCAAAATAGGGGGATAGCAGAGCTGATCCTAGCAAACTATAATGACGGGGAGACCAGTGCCCCTCCCCACCACCTTCCTCCATCCGGCTGCTGATTGTGCTCACTCGTTTAACTGCTTCCTGGGCGCTCCGATCATGTGTAACAAGCTGCGGCTGTCGGCGTTAAAGAATGGCACTGCTATAACTACAAAGAGGGGTCACGGGTGGCAAGCGATATGCGAGAACCACTGAGGCAGCGCTTTGGTGTGCCCAAAAGGGGCCTTTGAAAAAATGCGAGGAGGTTGCCGCGGCAGCCTGTCAGCTTGAGAAATCCAGAAGAAATGCTGAGGTGAGATCAAAAGCGTCTTGCCACGTACGTCGCACTGCATTGCATGAGAAAACCCTATGTCCGTCAGCCTTGCCGACGTCCTTCTCCCAAGGTATCCAAGTGCTCCACGTAGCGCAGCGGAAGGTTCCTCGCGAAAATAAAGCCCTGGAGGGACTGAATCATCTGCCAGGCCTCCTGTGAGGACAACATTGAGGCAGCCTGCCCTACTGCATCATCGCTGCCGTCGTCGCCGTCACTATCCGATGCAAGCACGTTTGCGATGATCGCCTCATCGGTTAGAAGCACTTAGTTTCCAAATCTATAGCCGTGCGCTTTCTTTTAGTTGGCAACGTCGTGCATTGCCGATTATCAGTGGGCTGGTAAGTCATCTTTCGTTTCGGCAGCGAGTCGGAAGAGGCTGAGAAACCACGTCGCCAGGAACGATTTTGACCCAACCAGCAAAGACAAACACGGGCGATTACGCTGTTCACAGAACTACACTGAATGAGGAGCCAGCGAGCAAGATGCGAGCAGCACAGCTGGCGCAGTCCATTTGTGTTTCGGAGGGTGGCGCGGCATAGAGATATGGGCGCAGCCCATTCGTGTTTGAAGGGGTGGAAGGGCGATGGGAGAGAAGCGTGTGGAGAAAGCTGGAAAATGAGCACGCGGCATCCGTTCGAGCAGCGGTTCATCGTGCGGCGGCTCGAATTTCTAATTTTCTTTTTTCTTTTCAAGGATTTCGCATTTCACGACCTTTCGGCTCAGACACTGAGCAGCCAGACATCATCGTTATAGCCGATAATGCGGCATCGGGGCGTTGCAGTATGCGGGTTATTTCACCATGCAAAACATACAAAAGTTGACGGTGCAGCAGCTTCACACTGTTATAACAGATATATTGTTAAAACCGGTATCGTTATAAGTGGGTTTGACTGTATTGCCAAACTGTCATCGTATGATACGATTTCTCACCACTAGATCCCATGTGAACAAGAAAAGGCACGAGACCCACACTGCCGAAAGCAGTCAGCGCACAAATGGCAGCTTCCCTGCAGTACTTGCTCACCCGTGTGACGTGAAAAATGCCGCCACTTGCTCAGTTTCCTGTTCCGGTACCAGCAAATCTCTTTGCGGGTTGTTGCACATCGCCTTCACGGCTATCGTCACTAAACCCACCGCGATAATAATCTTCACCTATCTGTTTCACAGTGGGTGCGGAAGCGTACCGCACACTTTAATGGGCAGTAACCCAAACACACCACTGTTCCCTGCTGCAGGAGTCGCAAAGTGTCATATTTTACTCTGACAACATCGTGGCATCGTAATCTGGCGTTTCACACCAGCGTGATTTCGTTTCAGTTCCCCCTTGTCGTCTTAAAATGACAATACACATCGGGCATCATTCACGCTCCACCAGCTACACGCGCATCAGCACCTCATGCTGCGATTCTTGCCAAGTGGGCCATGTCATTCCACCAAATCGCTTCGCCAGAAACAGCTGCTGACCCAGGCCTAACACAAGGAGTGGGAACGTAAGCTTTCCAGTTGCAAAAACGAAAATGTGCGTCTAGGGCCGCTTGGGCCCCACCAGACTGCCACATGTCGGCATCTCGTGCTGCAACAATTCGTGCAACACTTCCCATTATCTAGATGTCAGCTAAAGTTGAGTATAGAATTTTATTGACTTCGAATCATACATTTTCTCGGTTAGCACGTTCTTTCTAGCGCATTTTTCCAAAACATATTTACGAGCTTCTACTGCAGACAACTACGAGGCCTGCGGTATTTGTTCATCTGTCCTCTTTTGCCATCAAGATAATTCTTTTGCATCATTTAGTCAGCTAATAAAGAGAATATTAATGAAACAAACTTTTAATGTTCGAATTCAGGGCACAGTTACTGATGGGGAAGGTTACTGTATGCCGAAAGAAATGATTTAGCCCATTTCACCGTACTATGCCCCGCAAATTATTTTTTCCACACTTCACTTGTGGCATGCAAAATCGGAAAAGTTGCATGTGACTGCATGCCATCACACCAGCAGCCCCAAAAGTGATTTGAAGGACCTAACTTCACTAATCCCCTGAAAGTCGCAAGCTGTTCATGTTATCGTTCGCTGATAGCGAACTGCATGTTCCGCACGCTCTTTGCAGCCTATGTAATGACCGTGCTGTTGCAGAGCAGTATTAGTTGCTTCAAAACCTGTTTGGTAACACATGCGTAATGGCGCGCTAATTACGTAGCACTTTTCCCATTACGTGCATTGTGAAAACTGCCAAATGGTATGTAACGACAGTTTTCCTATTAGAAGCACACAAAAATTGTGCAGGTGGTGGAAGAGGACGGATGTTCGAACAAAGTAGGTCTTGTAATCGTATAGTGCACCAGTCCTTTTAAGAGCTTGGGCTAAAGTTAGCCGGGACATCCTGCATAAGTGTGAATGTTACTTATGATTGCTGGTAAGAACTTACTAGAGAATGTGCTGTTAGTAATAGATGGGCCCTGCCCACCACATGTAGTAATTGAGGAGCATTCACGTGTTTGTACAGTCAAACCTCGTCTGGAAAAAGTCACATTTGACATAAAGATGCAGTCATTTTACCCGGCATTCATTATAAGCATACATTCTTTACATGCCGATATCGGCGAGACAGATTTTTACATCGCTGCGTTTAAGTTATGTTATATCCACGTTCGACTTCAACAGAAGGGCATCGGGCCATACTCACCAAAGACAATGACCACGTCGCCTGCAGCGTCCGACTCCGTCAACTCCGCAGTGAGCCATTGCAATTGTGCCTCGCTCAGTGCTCCGTTGGAGTCGACGAACCTCTTGTCCAGTCCCACCAGTGCATCCGGCCACTCCCACGCCTGCGGGTCCGACGTGCCATGAACCCTGCTCAGCAGCTCCGCTGCCTGCTGCCATCGCGGCTCCGACGGATCACGGCCCAGTACACTCTCCTCAAAGCAGTCCAGGGAAATCAGCTTCACACCTGGCACGGGGCTGAAGCTGCAGGCAGAAACAAGGCCAAAAATGCGAAAATTGAAAGTTCTCGTTCACAGAAGCTCACATGGCGACACACGAATGAGCGCAAAGTGCACAGCAGCAACAGCTTTGTCAAGTCCTCGGACGATGAAAATTGTTTGCCATACGATGAAAGCAACCATGCAAGGCCCACTTTCTTGTAAAGCCCTCACTTTCCACTTTGGAGCATACCACACACACACACACAAGCTAACTTCATTGACAGAAACCAAAAAAACAACAAAGAACACTGAAATAGCTTTTCTAGTATGTGCTCACTGGTTGTACATTCATGGGATTCCGTGCAACAGACATGCAACAGGCAGTATTGGATGCCAGTAGGTAACCACACACCTGACTCACAAGATGTGCACGCAGTCAAGTGGAACCTTTTGAGGGCCATACATTACTATACATGTAATTTTGTATGTAATGCAAAGTTATTGCGGTACAGTGCAGTCCACTTATAACCATATCAAGAATCCAATCATTATCAACGATCATCGCAATATCTGGACTGCCGGAAAAAAGAAAAGAAAAAGAAAAGGGGGCTGCTGAACATACCTCTGTACTCCGACACTAAATTTTCCACTAACGATAAAAAAATTGACATTGTAGAAAGAATGCTGTGAAAAATGAAACGTTTATTTATGCCTTTAAACAGTGCGTCAAGCATTAAATGCGCTGAAATAGTCAGAAATTTGCACTTGCTTTCGCACGCTGGCGGGACGTGCTGCACAGTAATGGCGGCAGATACGAACTTGCGTAGGCAAACTTTTTGCCCCGTCTCTGTTAAGGGGAACATGACAAAGCAAATTTCTCAATTGTTCTGCATGGAAAACACCGCCCAAAAGGCAGAATTTCCGTCGTTATATTTGATATGTGGTGAATAAAATACAGTCGCCGACTGATTTTCCGGACTCCAAAAATTCGGACATGACCGATTATTCGGTCAGCTTCGCGGCACCGCCATTCTCCCCATAGACCATAATGTATAACAACTGCCGAAAGTTCGGACACCTTGCAACCCCTCGTCTGATTTTTCGGACACTCCTTGAGCCAACTTGATCGAGGGCATCATGCACCGACTCTGACCGGCGCATAGTTCGATTTGCTGAACGACATTTTTGTTTTGAACGGAGCCTCTTTGCTGTCCCCCGAAGTGGCGCTACTGGAAACCCCGCTCATCATCATCGTTTCTGCCTGGTTCGATAGAGTGGTCGTCCAGCAGTTCCGGTTTCAGCTTAGTAAGCCATGTCAAGACAATCCAGCAGCCAATTTGTTTCTTTCGCGCACGACGCTGCGAGCAGCACATTTTTCGTTTGTGCGACTGGTGTCGGCACGGTGGTGTTTGCGTTGTGTGCTGTTCCGAGGTTTCGGTGATCCAACGCGGTGTACGGAAACATCGCGTCAAGTGTCTAATGGCGCCGACAGTGCCCGCGCAGACTGCGCTGGGGAATGCCGGCAAGCGGGTGCCAGGAGGCCTAAGATTTGTCGCCTTCCGATGGGCTCCCTACTGACACGGAAAATATTCTGCCGAGACCTGCGCAGTGGTTGCATTGCAATTCCAGACACCGTCTCATTTGACAGTTTCACAAGTGCTGACACTGCTGTACTGACATGCGCAGAACTCGACGACGGCGAGATCGTTCGTGAGGTGTCTGCTACTCCGCCGGACGATGACACCGAGTCGGAAGATGACGCACCATGTGCTACGCTGCCGTGGCATGCGGAGCGTGCACAAGCAGTGACTGTGCTTTCAGCCGCCTATAGTGACCGTACGACCCTCTCCGAGATTCAGGCTTATCTGATTGCGCGTAAACGGAACAGCGTGCAACGGCGCACTCACGATTTCTTCAAGCCTACTGCCGAGTTCGAATAAGTGCGTGGAAATAAAGGATTTCATTTTTTTTCTCTTCTTAATCTGCTTTTTCGGACACCTGTTTATTCGGACATTTCGGCAGTCTCCGTGAGGTCCGAATAAACGGTCGGCGACTGTACCATTATATGTTTTCTTTTCTCATAGCCCTAATGCACAAATTGATACTCTGAAGTCAACTCACAGTCATAACCGACATATTGTTATATGCAGTATCCTTACGAGTTTAAACTTGGAAACTTTCACCCCTTTCACTCTGGTAGCATCACACTTCTGCATAGCTTGTCACCCCAATTACAGCACGGCCAATGCGCCGCGTCCTCCTTCACGGCAAAGGCAGCATTCAGTTCCTGCGGACAGCGTTTGTGGCCCTTTGTCAGAAAGGCTTTCTTTCACCTACCTCGACATGTCTGATGTAGAGGAGGGCGAAATGTCGCGAAGATGACTATACACAACACAGTCTTAGCAATAAGATGTATTTGTACCGTCACTGATGCCACTGATGTGAAGGTAGCATAAATGCACAGCCTGCGAAATCGGATTCCGAGAGAGCTGTCGCTGCTGCAATTTGGACAGGCGTGAACTCTCTTGCTGAAAGTAATTGCAGGAGCAGGAAATGCGCCATGAAAGTTATATTTCTGACAGTGCCTCCGAGATATGCAACGCCGGAAGCGCATTGCAGCATGCAGATCTCGAAGGCCAGAACCGAGAACGGTGCCCAGGTCGATGCGCACAGGCTTTTCAAGTTATCCGGTATAAAGGTAAATCTCAATATAATGAAGTTGGTGAAATCATCACTTTACTTTGTTAAAGCGAAATTTCCATCTATTGAAATTCGACTTTTCGAGCCAATAAGTACAGTCACCAGTGAATTTTTCTTAGGTGAAAGGGGCTGTGAAATTTTCCGAATTATCGGGCAATCGGAAGAATCAAATCTGAATGAAAACAATTTCATTTGCAGAACTTAAGAATCGGTAATTTGCAGAAATCGCAGCTGCCAAAAATGCAGTTCCAAATTCCTGCACGTAAAACAGGCTCATACCCAACTTGCCCAGCTGTTCACACCTGGCCACAGTCCAAATGGCCTGCCAACCGGCATCTCACCTGTAGTAAAAGACCGGGTCGTCCGTGGCCGGAGGCGTCCAGTTGGGCAGCAGGCGTGGGCAAACGTAGCGTCGCACCAGGTCGCGCCGGGTGCAGTTGTAGAGCTCGTGGTTGCCCAGCGTGTGGTAGGTGGGTAGCGACCCGTCGTTGGCCAGGGTGGCCAGGACACGGTCCAAGCCACGCCCGCAGCCCGCATTGTGGTAGTCTATCAGGTCCCCCAGCTGAAGCACCAGGCTCAAGCCCGGCACGCGGCTCCAGTGGGCATACGCGCGCTCCACCTGCCGCACATACCGCGACACAAATGATGTCAAGTCACCGATGTAAGACAAATGATCAGCACCAAGTAGAGGTTAATTATTCGATGTGCAATGCACAACAAGAGGAGTAACAAAATAAGGCCGCTTTTAGAGAGCTTGGCAAAAGCTCTCACCCCTTGCAACTTTGGACAGGGATCAGCATTAGGACACTAACATATCGGTTATGACTTCACATTGCAAACTACATGCAATTCACGCACGAGCAAGATATACAGTCGCCGACTGATTTTTCGGACTCCAAAAATTCGGACATGTTCGATTATTCGGTCTGCTTCGCGGCACCGCCATTCTCCTCAGAGACCATAATATATAACAACTGCCGAAAGTTCGGACACCTTCCAACCTCTCGTCTGATTTTTCGGACACTCCTTACGCCAACTCGATCGAGAGCACCATGCACCGACTCTGACTGGTCCATGGTTTGACTTGCTGACCGCCATGTTTGTTTTGAACGGAGCCTCCTTGCTGCCCCACGAAGTGGCGCTACTGCAAATCCCCACTCATCATCATCGTTTTTGCCTAGTTAGTAGCTACAGCAGCTCCGGTCTCAGCTTAGTAAGCCATGTCAAGACAATCCAGCAGCTGATTTGTTTCTTTCTTTGTACACGACACTCTAGTAGGGCACGTTTTTCGTTTGTGCGACTGATGTCACCGTGACAGCGTGGTGATGTCTGCTTTGTGTGCTGTGTCGAGGTTGAGGTGATGCAACGCGGCGTACGGAAACATCGCGTCAAGTGTCTAATGGCGCCAACAGTGTCCACGCAGACTGCGCTGGGGAATGCCGGCAAGCGGGTGCCGGGAGACCTAGGATTTTTCGCCTACCTATGTGCTCCCTACTGAAGCGGAAAATGTTCTGCCACGACTTGTGCAGTGGTTGCATTGTGATCCCGGACACTGCCTCATTTTACAGTTTCACAGGTGCTGATACTGCTGTACTGACAGGTGCAGAACTTGACGACAGCGAGATCATTCCTCAGGTTTCTGCTTAGGCTTATCTTAGGTTTCTGCTGAGGCTTATTCAGGCTTATCTGATTGCGTGTAAAAAGAACAGCATGCAACGGCGCATTCACGATTTCTTCAAGCCTGCTGCCGAGCCCGAATAGGTGTGTGGAAATAAAGGATTTCTTTCTTTTTTTTCCTTCTTAATCTGCTTTTTTGGACACCTGTTTATTCGGAATTTTTTTTTCTGTGGTAAATTCATTGTTGGTTTACGGATTTCCAATTATTTGAGGTTTCCTGCAATACCTGCAAGGTCTGAGTAATCTGTTGGCTACCATATATCATCTCATATTGACGTGCATACTTGATCTCTGTTTTTTGGGCAGCCCAACTGAATCCTCCCCTTATATTTGAATAAATATGGTACTTCCAATCTGGCCTGTGCCGTAGTATAGCTCCTCTGCTACAAAAATAGTTTTAAGCGTGACGCTCACATTTATGCAATTGGCAGAATTCCCCATAAAACATGCACTGCGCATGCCTTGCAGCTGTCCGTACCTAAAGCTTCCAACAACATGAGAAATCAGTTAACAGCAAAATTAAACACGCTAACCAGCCCAAGAAGCAAAGTATGCAAAAGCGCAGTAGCCGTGTAAGTGCTTCCAGAGAATGGTTTACAAGCTTTCTTTTTTCGTGGTTTCATTCTTCAATGTCAGAAACAAAATAAGAAGAAAACAGACATGAGCGTCATATCGTTTCCAGACACCCTAAACAAAGACTAAAGAACAGCGGGTGTCTGTTTGCAGAAAGCCCTGACTGGTGCACGCTCGCTGGCACGTGCGACAATCAACAACACACTTCGGCAAAAGGATCCCTTATCAGTGTTGTTTTTGGCACGCTAACAGTCACGCCATGTGGGGAGCTAGGAGGACAGCTGCGTTCTGTTATCACACCTCTTTCGGTGGCAAAAAAAGGAAACTGGGCAATCGCAGACACACCCACAAACACGACACGAAAGGCAGCAGCATGTGCAAACAGCCATGGCGCTTAGCCAATAAAGCAGATAAGAAGGTGTGCAGTTTGGCCTGATGTTCGGTGTGAATCGGCTCAAATGCCCGAAGCGTCCTGGCCACAAGTCCCCCGAGCAGGGTTTCAAAATGGACAATTTGGCTGGTCATTACTGTGGTCCAGGCGGTGAAGAACAAACTGTGGCGTTTTAAGCAGCAAGAACACGATCCGATTTTGAAGCATGCCGTAGTGGGTGGGTGGGTGAGGAGGGGGCTCCAGTATAATTCTGACCACATGGGGTTCTGTAACATGCACGTAAATTTAAGTACACCAGAATGTTTGCAAATTAACCCACACCGAGTTCGGCCGCCATGGCTAAGGTTGATCCCACCACCTTAATGGTACATGCAGTGAAGAAGACACAGTATTGTGCCATATAGTGAAGAAAGATGCAATGGAAACCAATATAGTTCAATAGTTTGTTTGCAAGAGCTGTTTGCCACTAGCCAGGTGCCTCCACTAATACTGTATTCGCTCGATTTTAACATACCCTTGATTTTTCATGACCCTAAGTAGAAAATGCCACACCCTTGATTGTTCCCCCCCCCCCCCCCTCGAGATTTGTTCTCACTTTCAAATAGACTTTAAAACTCTGAGGTCGCTGGAGATGCGATTTGGACACCAGGTTGTATAGGTACGATCACAAAAGTTTCGGTGCTCGCAAGACCTTGCGGGAGTGCAGCACAGCAAAGGACTGCCTTTGAGATGGAAAAGTGGAACTTAAGACTCCACCCACTTCAGTTTTGGTTCCGTACTCAATTGTAATGCACCTATAACATCTTCACAAATCTTTCCACACACAAAAAAAATCACATTGGTACGTAATAAAATATGCTGTGTCCAACATTGCAATGTGCTGGCACTTGCTCTTACAAAAAGTTTTAGTGAAATAACTTTATTTGGGAATGTGGGCTCACATTTTCCTTTTTAGAAAACCCAGTCATAAGAAACTTACGTCTGATATGAAAATACCATCACTGAATCCAACATTTCTTATAAGCACACGCGCTGACAACAGTAGGAAGGAGGAGGAGGAGGAATAAACTTTTATTTTGGAAACAGTTTTCAGGGGTAAGCCCTGGTTCAACTCTCGGTGGGAGGTCTCCTCATTCCAGGAACCCTCTGGCCTTCGCTGCTTCCTTGGCCCTGGCAACGAGACGTCGTTGTTGTTCCAGGTCCTCGGAGACTAGCTTGGCCTCCCACGTTTCCATGAGGTCTTCGCTTTGTCTGGCGTTGCAACAGGCTCTCGGTGAAGGCAATGCGTCTTTGTCTATATGCCATGGACATTCGATGATCAGGTGCGCTAAGGTGTCCGGTACGCCGCACATTGGGCAGTGGTATCCTTGTAGCGTTGGGTACAGTCTATGCATGATGATTCCGTGGATATAAGTATTACTTTGCAGTCTTCTGAGTGTAGTGCTTTCTTCTTTGTTGAGCTTTGGGTGAGGTGGTGGGTACACCCTGCGTTCCAGCCTGTGATGTTGAAGCATCCCTGAGTACGTGATGGGTACGGTCTCTGCCTCCGCTGGCGCAGACTGGGCGTCTCGAGAGTAGGAAGGGTTGGCCCGGCAGGTGTGGCCTCGGGCCGCGGCGTGTGCCGCTTCGTTCCCCTCCAGCCCCTCGTGCCCAGGAACCCATGTCACGCAGGTGTAGGGGATCGGAGTACTGCGGTGCTTCAATAGCTTCAGTGATTGTGTTGACACGCGACCCTTAGCGCAGTTTCTGACGGCTGCTTGAGAATCGGAGAAGATGACAGCTGCGTCCATGCACGTGGTAGTCGCTAGGGCGATCGCTGTCTCTTCTGCAGTCTCGGGGTTTTGTGCACGGACTGTGGCAGACGCTAGCTCTCTGCCCTGAGAATCTACGACGCTCAGGGCGTAAGCGTTTCTTTGCGGGTATTTGGCTGCGTCGGTGTATCTGGCGTCCGGATCTTGCCTGTGTCTTCGCCGTAGAGCATCCACTCGGGCTTGTCTTCTTTCCTTGTGGTACGTGGGGTGCATGTTGCGGGGAATTGGGGCTATGCACAGGGATTCGCGGATGTTCGCAGGAATTTTTTCTTTTCGGTCCGTGGTGGCTATAAAGGTTTCACCGTAGCTCAGCCGTTGCAGCACTGATCTTCCGGTGGGCGTGAGCTTCAGTCGTTCTAATTGACTGGCTTTGTGAGCTTCAGCTAGCTCTTGCCAGGTGTTGTGTACGCCCATCTTGAGAAGCCTCGTAGTCGAAGCCGTAGATGGTAGGCCCAGGGCGATTTTGGTGGCTTTCCGTATTTGAATGTTAATTTTTTCTACCTCTACATTCTTCAGCGCGAGGTAGGGCGTGCCGTATGTTATTCGACTGGTGAGGAGTGCTTGCATCACGCGTAGCGTGTCCTGTTCTTTAAGTCCGCTTCTATGGCTTGCAACTCTCCTGACGAGATGCGTGAGCTGTGATAGCGTTCGCTGTAGTCGCGGGAGGGTGGCCGCCCCGGACCCGTCTTTGTGTATGTGTAACCCTAGAACTCGTAGGGTTTCCACTTTTGGAATGGGCGTTCCATTGAGGGTGACGTTAGGATCGGGTTCATCGTAGCCGGGTGGTCTGCCTCTCGTTCTTGACTTGAGGACGAGGTGTTCGGACTTCTCGGGAGCACAGCAGAGGCCGCATTTGTGCAAGTAGCTCTCGATGGTATCTACTGCTTCCTGTAGGCGTGTTTCTTGTGTTCCAGTGTTTGAGGCCCTTGTCCATAACGTGATATCATCTGCATAGAAAGCGTGTCTTACGTCTGGTATCGCGTCAAGGAGGCTGGGTAGTTTGATCATTGCGACGTTGAAGAGCAACGGCGATATGACCGAACCCTGCGGGGTGCCTTTGCTCGGTAGTCGGAAGCTGTCGCTCCATCAAGTCGATGTAGAAGGAACAGAAGCGTGAGGCCTCAAAGTCAGCAAAGAATACATGCAAATAGTGCTCTTGTTAGCTTTTTTTTTTTTTAAAGAGCAACACCATCATACACAGCTTTATTAGTACACAACATCAGCTAATTTTCCTCCGTGTTGCGACATAATGACAATGCCGATGATGCAGCTTCTGTGTCTCCAGACAGCTTTAGTGACTAATTAAAACACCTTTCAAGCATTTCCCAACCTTCACACTTGCCAAGTACAGTTACTTCACGTATGAGAAGGGTGTCAAGTTTTTGCAATTTTCAAATTAAGTGTCGGTACTCCTTCAAGTTTACTGCAGGTTAAAGGTTGCTCCACTTGACCCTGTCCTGAATCGGCTAAATACATCTTGTGTCTCCAACAGGGTTCTTACAGAGCATTCAACTTAAAATTAAATGTCAATTCAAAGATTTCAAAGATGCCGAAGGCAACAAAAATTCAAGGAGGGGAACAAACCTTAATCATACTCATACAGTCACTAATGGTGAAATTTCTTTCCTAGCTGCAATTTTTTTCAGCTAGGCAGCTGTCGAGTTTATCACGCGCTTCAAGCTCTTCAGGTTGCCTTTCTATGTTGGCTTTCCCACTCTAATGATGTCAATCGCCTTCTGACGTGGTGGTTAATAGTGCCCAACTTCAGCCAAAGATTGTTGACACGTTAAAGCCAAATGGCTGAAACCTAGGGCTCAAAAATGGAGCCGTGATGGCTGCAGTGCAAACCAACTAGCAAAACAACAATATGGTGGAATGACTTGGCTGCCTCATCTGGCTTTGTCTAGCTCAACGATGGCAACGGTGATTTAACAAGACTGCCCTTGGAGGCTGTGGACATGCCACATTGCAACCGTACGGCGACGCTCTCCGAGTAAAATGCCTAGAATTGTTTCCCAATGGACAATGCCCATGGCATAGCCCTTACGCAGCGTTTGTTGCTTTGAATGTTCGAAAGTCGGCCCCGGTCGCTTTTTTTTCACGGAATTCAAGGAGCACATTTATTTTCAAGGAGTGGCTTTCAAGTATACTCCAAAGCGGTGTACGAGGCCCTGCTCCAAACTTCACATTTAGGCGTCTCCATCCAACCCCCCTTTCGTTGTTTGGCACATTTCGTTTTTTTATTTTTCAAGGCAACCATACAGACACTGCAAGAGACTGCAGATTACCTTTTTTTTTTTTATGCATCGCATACCCTGCCTAACTCCACTGGTTCCTCTTCACCAGCGTTTCCTTTAAAGTCAATACCACTTCATTCCATTTCTTAATGTTATGCCTATTATATTTCATTCCATATAGTGTTGTGTCCTTAGCTTTAATTCAGGTACATTATTTTTCAAGCTCCAGCTCCAGGTTAATACTTGTGAAATACTTCACGTCCCTTTATTTTTAGCGATAGTGATTAGCTGCTGCTAGCGACTTGGGTGAACCTGCCAAAAAGTGATCAAACTAATTCTGAACCAATGGAGCCAGCCAAAGAATAAAAGCTGCAATACCTGGTTCAGGGCATTCCTGTAGTAGCGTATAAGTGACGGATCATAGCCTGCTGGCTTGTCATCGCAGTCTGCATACTGGACGTCAGTCAAGACGCCAAAGGTCAGGAGAGGCTTCTCACTTGATGCACCAGCGTTGCTGCAACAGAGTTGTTAGGGAGTTTTAGGTAGTCCATTCCGTACAAAAATACTGGGTTACTGTAAGCGTGGATGGCAGTAACAATGCTGGAAAAAGCATTCGTATCAACTAACCAAATGAAGATTTGCTGAAGTTTGTATGAAAAACATAACGCAATAATTCTTACAATAATATTAGCAATAATCCATGTAGTAGGAACACAAGGAACACAATAATATTAGCAATATTCTTTAAGAAGCAGCATTCTAACACTAACTCTATCCATCATTTAGCCCCGGAGGAAGCTTGAGCAAGGAGCCGAGTCTAGCCCGAAACGTGGTTCTTTTTTGTATTCTTTTTTCGCAGTTTTAAATTTTCACACACAATACTTGAAGCAGAACTTAGTGTAGTGAGAAATTTTTTTTTTTTGAATATGCTGCTTTCTTTGGTGCTTTCCTCAATATACAGAACTGATGGGTGCAAAATACAAAAGTAGTTCTACTTAAGACAAGTGGTTTGTCAGTATGAGGTTACTTTCTTTAATATTGAGTGCAGAATTACTTGGAAGACACATAATGGAGCTATTAGCTCAATGAGTTAAAAAAAATCTTTCCGAGCTGCCTTCTAAGACAGCAGGCAATTAATTGAACATGGCACCTGCCTGACACCCTATCCTATCGTGGCATTCTGTGCAACCCACAAGGGAAAGAAATGTTTTTATCTTTTCACATGTGCTTGAGTGGTTATGCCTTGTTATCCCATTATCTTTTGTATGAAAGAGGTAAGGTGAAGCCCCCAGCCAGAGCTGCAATGTAAGGCTGGGCTCCATTACACCAATGGTGAGACAAATATTCAACCGGATTTTTTAGATGGCAGAAAAATTGAAATGCGGGCGAGTTGGAACCTATTCGTTCTTGGACGGTGCGCATAAAAAGAACACACGAGAAGAAATACAGGACAAGCATCGATACGTAATAAGTGCACTGATTGTTCCTTTGGAGCACTGTATAGGATTCCTTGCACATGTGGTAGCATCTACATCAGACAGACTGGCCAGTATGCAAACATCAGGCTATGCGAACATGCCGGCTCCTTAGAGGGAGTGGTGTCATCGCATCTTGCCAGCCATTGTCACGATTGCAGCTGCCCTTTATTTGAGGACACCTCAATCATCCCGAAACACCATGATCAGCACACACATGAAATTGCTGAGGCATATAAAATCGTGAAGAACAAGAACATGTATATAAGTCAATCGTCAGTTTTCCTATCAAGTGAAGAGATCATATTCATTGATTGCTCGCGAATATGTGACGATTTTTTACACGTCATACACAATCATTGTCCATATAATCTTTTTCTTCCAATAAAAACTTGCAGTTGTTAGATCAGCGCTTGTACTGTATTCTTTCCTGTGTTTACTTTATGTGCACTGCCAACGAATGGTTATTTAGACAGCTGGGTTTAACATCCTTAAACTGAACAGCAAGTAATGAGTAATGCCATGGTGGCGGGCTGTGGACTAATTTGACAACCTGGGGTTCAACGTGCACCCGGGTTTAAGCAGACAAGCATTCTTGCATTCCATTCCCATTGTAACAGCAGTACAAAAAGTGCCAGAAATGTTCAAACCCATTTATGCTTGCAATAATGTATAATCACATGCCTGTTTTATTAGCATCGCATATAACTGAAACATACTACCAAACTGTCTTGTGTCCCAACACGGATGTAACGTCTTTGTTCCAAAGTTGAGCCACTTTCTAGAGATGCCACTATTTTTACAGCGAAGCTGAATGCCAATGAAACAATAGCCAGCAACGCAGCCCGAGTCACAGCCCCAAAGCAGCCAAATGACCACAGCATTTACAAGAACGCGCAACTAGACGCCGGCATCGGTGGAGGGCTTTAACCAAGCCACCAATGCAACTTTCCCAGGCTATTGAAATGCGTAGCCCGACGTTTACGTTGATACAGCACAGTAGTGCAATCGGAGAGAATTGCCCTGTATCCAATGAAGAGTTTGCAACGTACCAGGCAGATTTTGTGCTGTGGCAAACCAGACTGCTAGGACTTCCAAAGGCTGCGAGCACCCCCTTACACAGCTTCGCTGTCTTAGACGTACGAGTTGCTCAGATTGGCCTACTTTTGCAATGTAGTTCCCCTCCCTCAGTAATATATGAATATGGAATACGCTTTTTTATGCTTTGAAGGGAAATTAAAAATGGCAGCAAGAAGCAGCACAATAGTTACGATAACTATAGTGTCGAGATAAAACTAAGAGGCGTCCCTCAGTGAGCAATCTCATGAAAGGAGGACAAGTGCCAAAGGAACAGCCAAGAATTCAAGTGCTACGGACATTGTGGCGATTTACATCACACAAATTTTCCTCGGAGTTACTTGGAAAGAATTAAAAATTTAATTATGGGGTTTTAGCTGCCAAAACCACTTTCTGATTATGAGGCACGCCATAGTGGAGGACTGGAAATTTCGACCACCTGGCGTTCTTTAACGTGCACCTAAATCTAAGTACACGAGTGTTTTCACATTTCGCCCCCATCGAAATGTGGCCACCGTGGCCGGGTTTCAATCCCGTGACCTCGTGCTCAGCAGCCCAACACCATAGCCAGTGAGCAACCACAGCGGGCAGCAAGAATTAATGTACAATGTTTTTCATGTGGAACTTATGCACTTATCAGCACAGATTAAATGCATGAACCTGTTTTTTTTTCTTCAAGCATGAATATTCTGCACGCAGGTTACGTGCTTGACTCATTTATTTTGACAACAGGGAGAGAGCTTTTATACAAGATAACAATTTGTTATATAGAAGTTTTGCCTTTACAAAAAGTGTTTTAAAATAATTCAGAGACATGCAATCTCTCCCCGTTATGCTATGTATAAGCGTGCTAAAAGAAAGAAAATGAACTGTAGCCATCTGCTCCAGGCTCGCTCACCTCATCGTGAATCTTACACTCTGGACTGACGGCAGGAGTCCAAGGAAGCGTAGAATGTAGGCCCTAGAAAACAATCGAGCCACTATATTACAAATGTCAGGCTCTTATTAATGCCACCCCTAGTACAGTTAAAGAGAACCTCGAAACAAACTCCTTAATCGGACAAGACAGCAATATCTGCGCAAAGGAAAACTGCTCTCACAGGAATTCCAAAATGAGTGTGGGAGTAATTAGCAGCCCCAATGCACGAGTGCTGCTGACACAGCAAGAATGCAAAGGTACCTGACATTGCAAGCACACGAATTAATACTAAGCTGTTACAGTACAGTTGCACTGAACTGCAGGCAAGAATGGCACACTAAGCGATTTGAACAAAGTACAGTAACAATAAAGCCAAACACACAGCTTTGCGATTCATCCCAACTGAAGTACTGGTACTAAGTGAAATAATTCTAGGTTAATCCATAAATGGACAATCCATCAACAATGTGGACACTCACAAATGCATATTTGAACAGTTGCTAGAATTGCCATCTCATTCCTTAAAAGGCTTTGTTTCAAGGTTCCTTTAAGGAAGGGAATCAGAAGATAGCTCTGGTCCTCTGCAGAGTTAATACAGTCCAACCTCGTTATAATGACGCTGCATACAACACAACCTTGTTATATCCGATATCTGCTTATAAGCATATATTTGTTACATGCTATAACTGGCAAGGGACATTTTAGATTTGCTTCACTACATCCAATATTTCGGCGTATTCGTGTTCATTATATCGAGGTCTTCAGAGGGCAGTTGGAAAAGGGGGTTGTCAAAAGGTGGCAGCATCTGCCAGGCATGCCAGATGCCACCAGACACATATTTACCTTTCTCAACAAGCCTCCAATGTCTTCTGGCCCATGCCCCACACATCACTAGGCTATCTACCCCTCGCCTCAAACTAGGACACCCAAGCAAACGCTTCTCAGCTCCCCCACTGAGAGCACTCATCCTTTTTCACTTCTGAAAAATATCCGCCAGGGACGAGACAAGATTGCAGGAGGAGGCAGTGTTATCAGCCAGCTGGAAGAAGTGAAGGAGGGGGGAACCACGTCCTCTTTGTTGCACCGATACTGCTCTAGCCAACAGCTGTTGTCCAAGGACGTCTTGACGGGTTCGGCGAGCAGACGTGCCGCTCTCATCGGTTTGTCGGTTGCGTCACGCATCTTGGGGTGTCGCTGCGTGACGAACACGTGACAGAGGTGTGGTGCCGTGTCGGCAGCTGGAGCCCTACGAATCGTGGGCTCGACGACGATAGGGGGGAGGCGAGAGCTTCAAAAAATGAACAACCAGCCGCAGGCTCAAGAGATAGGCAATGGCCGCGGAGCGTCCATTTTTCTTGGCAGAAGTGTGATGCAGTGAGATGATCTGCTGAAACTTTTGTTGTGTGCTCGGGAGGGAGGAGGTGCTGGTACTCTGGAAATGCCAAAAAAAAAAGTTCCCACCTGGGCTGTGACAGGAGTTTTCGTTCCTCTCGTGCTATGGAGCACAGAAAGCTGAGCACGACTGCGCACAGAAAGCGTAGCAGGCAACGCTCTTCATGCAACTCACGCCGCAACCACACAACCCTTACCTTACTCAGCATTTTCAGCTGGTTTTAGGCACACAGTACAATACCAATCAAGAAGCCTTACTAGCATAAATAATTGCTTTGTAAAAACAAGTGAAATTTGAGTGAGCTTGCACAATTGTGTGAAGAGACTTGTGACAAAAGACAAAGCTGCAGTCAGATTTTTCACTGAGCCAAGTCGCATCACGCAGCTGCATAAACGTAGAAACAGTTTTTAACAAAACGATATCTTGTAACTAAGTAAGCACTTACAACTATGAAGCAGTGCTGGCAACTTGGCGAAGAAGTTGCTAAATTTCGCGAAGCTTCTAGTCCTCTTAATGACAACCTTGCTCTTTTGAAGTTATGGTAACCTTTTTGGCGACTCTTTAACGGTGCATGTAGCCGGCAAATCGCCCTGATAGAAAAGACTGGCTGAGTGCGATGACTCGCGGCCATTTTAGCCACAGGGCATATGTGCACCTTCATTTGCTGCTACTTCTGAAGACATGGCGAATAGCTTATTAGCGAGCCACATGAACGCATCAAAGCTGCTTTTCTAGGCAAAGCACAGTCTTCAGAAGTGATACCGTTTTGAAAGACCAAGCGTTGTTTCGCCTTATCCCTCTCCGACCGATGCCTTGCCCCCGCAAGAGGTTAAGTAAAGCTACAGGCTAAAAAATGTCACAGAAGACTCCTAGGAACAATTAAAACATTACAAAGACATTTACGAGCAAGTCTTCATCATCATCGCTCAGTGACGTTTCACAAAAAATTGAGTGTTTTTTGGATGCGACCTGGCAACTTAGTCCGAAAAAGCTTCCCTTGCCTTTGCACTTCAGACTCACTGTAGGTGCCAGTATGAACTACAGCTTATGAACACAACAAAGAAAAGCAATCCAGTGTTCCTTCAACGTGCAAAACATATTGCTGCAAAGTTAACTGATGCAAGCTTTCAGTTGGTGTCACCAGATAGCAGAGTCTTAGTCTTTCCTCACTTGCTTCAGATGCCAATTAACTTTGGTGCCATGCCAGTGCCTAAACTAAAGAACAGTAGTGTACTGTACGAGTGCTTTTCTAATGCCAAAAAGTGCATTTAAACCCTACACCAAGAACATGAACTCAATCTGCAAATTTACTGACTGGATTGGTAAGAGAAAGTGTAGATTAGCCTAAGCATAATAGCAGGTAGTAACATTGATGAAATTTCGCCAGGCCTACCTACAAGCAAAACAGTGCATCCAATATTTTCAAGCTAGACATGAAACCAGCTGCATACGCTTTACACACTTCAGCACAGCTTGAAACCATCAGAGTTGTAAGGAGGATGCAATCAAGCTCAAGAATAGATTTTATTGTGCGTACACAGGAAGGCAGGCACACTAAATGCAAGATGCTTCATTCCTAATTCATTCACACAGCATCTGCGAGTCGGGAATCAAAAGTTTATTCCCACCTTTTGCTTCGCACCCAAAATGGCACACTGCCTTTCGCATTCATGCGCAAACCATGAACTTACCTGCTGCATGAATCAGTGGCAATTGCTGTATGTTAATGCCTAAAAAAATGCTCAAGCAATGGCACGTATGCTAGTTTGCAACAAAAAATGGCTATGTGGGTTCAAGAATTAAATGTGCTCAGAAGTGTTTTATTAGCTCCAGGTATTCTTCTAAAGATATAGGTCAAGGCCATCTAAAAGCGAAGAAAAACATTTTTTTTTTCTATTTCTGGCCTTGTCATACCACGTGGTTAGCCAGTGATTGAGCATGCAAACACAAAGGCCTGGTTTCGCATAATGGATGCAGCATGACAATACAAAACATGTGCACGGAAACTTCCATTGTTAACAACCATGGAAACTCATGACAGCATGACGCACTCAGTGAAACATATACGCAGAATGGCTTGCACGTGAACGTTAAATATGGCTTTGCTCTCGATGGGCTAAATCAAATGACAACTGTGAATGCCTAATATGTACAGTCACGGAAAAATTAAATACAAACAAGTCGTGGATAACTAGAACACATTTTTTGTTTCCACTTTTACTATTACATGTAATAGCAGCACAATTTCAGTTTGTATGCTTAATGTCAAGTGTATACATTCCCTGATGACCAGATAATTGTGGAAACGCCAGATCATGCTCTCTGGTTATTTCATGCAAAAGTTGTCCTACTTCTTAATTTTTTTTCTTTGCATTTCATTTTTCCAAGATTGTACAAGCCTTCTTTAACAGAAAATTACTTTACAGAAGAAAATGAGTGTAAACAGCAAGGTGCTCCTTGCAGGGTTACGACATCCTCGGCTGCACTTCATTTTAAGCTGAATGCCAATGTGACGCAATGTGTGGAGAGCAATGAAGCCCCCAAAATAACCAGTGCCCTAAGAACAGACCAATCGTCTCGTTTTCCCCAGCAAAGTATTTGTGTAACATTATCACCATACCATCTTTTTTTCCTCTTGTGCCTAATAAGCTTTGTAGACTCTCATCTCACCATTCCTTTCCTTTTTTTTAATACATACTTAGTCAACATTATTGGCATTTGCTACGGCACAAACAGAAAATTAACAGCTATCTAGAGCTGTGCTTAGTGCGCTGTGCTTTAAGCGCGTGTTGTGTTGTTACAAAAAATCAAGATATCGCAAGATCTGCTGCTGTGCGACACACCTTTTGACAAAAACTCGTGTGTTCCATCACACGTTAGCACAGTCCGCTAACTGCGCTTTTTAATCGCGACTGGTCCGGTCACTGCGGATAATTAGCTACGAACTTTATCAAAGCCGCATCTCCCGAATCAAAACGAGCCGCACCGACAGACATTCACCGTTTCCGCTACGCTGCCAAGGCGCCTAGTAACAAGAGCGAGTGTGTTTATTAATAACCTCTTTATCCGAAGCCATATATATGAGAGCGGAACATCACGATACGAGTAAGAACGGGCCAGCAGCAAGTTCAAGGTCACACGTGCCGAAGCGGCGCGCGGTTGTGAAACGAGCCAGTTATATATGCTAATTGAATGAGGCAGCCTTGCTTGATTTGGCCCGGGGCCAAAGAGATCCCGCACGATGCCGGCACCACACAAACCAGCAATTTAACTAATACAACGTGAACTCCACTAAAAAAAAAAATATAGCTGCAATCATCAGACAACACGAATGGGTTTGCACGACCTCATGGCGTGCCACGGCGTCACGCAAATCAGATAAGAATCGAGAACACAGTAGTCATGCCCTGGTACGCAACGAATGATTGAACAGCGTCCAGCAGCCGCCGGCAACTCACCTCAGCCTCGATGAGCTTGCGTGACGAAGGGCTTGCGCGAATTCTTTTTTTGTTACTAAAGTTTCTTCTTCTTCTTCTTCTTGTTGCTGCGGCGGGGTGGCAGTGCACTCGGCCACGACAACGAGACTTTTGTCGCTGTTCTCCAAATATTCGTGTCAGCTTATATCTGATCGGCGCCAATGCCCTCCTCGCTATTTCTCTCCCCGCTGACCTCGCCGCATAGCCCGACGGGATTGCAATGCAGTCGATCGAAACCGTTACCTCCTCTCGACCAGTTCTGGTTTCGGTTCGTCCGTTGAACAAGGAACCGAAATTAAGGTTGTCAGTTGGATCCGACAGCAACAGTTTAGCCTCTAGAGCAGCGTTTCGCAGCAACGAACCAAAGGCTGTACAAGTGACAGCCGAAGCGATGGTTCAAAAGGGAATTAAAACGTTCACCCAGCGACGCAAAAATCCTAAAGTACTCAATGCGACCAGGATACGTGCCGCTGAAGAGGGGTACGTCTGCACCCTTGCACACGCGAACACACAAAAAATAATTTGGAATTTAGCTTGTCCCTGAACAATAACCCTATATATTGCATGTGTTTTTTGTATGCACTGATTTACTGTCATATACATCGTTTTTCATATGACACATGATGTAAGAAAACAGCGGAAGCAGATACAATTGTGAGGTTTCTTTGAACCTTCGCGTGTTCTTGTATTTATCACATTTAATTTGAATATGTATTGTTCTTAAATTTCATTCATTATTTGTTTGAGAATTATTGGTGCCAGCTGCCTATAGAGTTACTGTATATGCTACCGTAGGTAGCTACCTACGGTAGCATATACAGTAACTCTAGCTGCCTAGTTAGAGTCACTGGAAAAAATTTCTTTTTTCCAGTGACTCTATGCCTAGTACGTATACAGCCCCCCCTTCTGGTGGGCCGGTCATTCGCAAGCACTAACATGCTAGCTTTCGCGGACACGAAATGCAATAAACACTCAATAACAATACTAAAGCATTATCATTGATGAGAATACACGTGTACCTCTGATCTGTCATTATTTCTTGAATGCACAAAATCACATTTCATCCATTAAATATAATTTGCAAGACACATACCCAGTCTGTCCTTGTACAGTATATATATCAGTTTCATTGCCCCGAACGAAATGTTTTCGAGCTTAATTCTGTGTGTATACAATCATCAGCATTTGCAAACGAAGGAAATGCTGAACACCGTTTATCTTGAGCTCTCAATACCAGGTATCTACAGTGTATATGGTGGAAATTTGCTGCTGCCATGCCCAGCAGAGAGAGATGTTAGCCCAAGAAGAACGCGACGAAGCTTGAAAATATCGCACGCGAAAACCTAGTTGCTCCCAGGTGGTGGTGGTAAACTTTATCGAAAGGAGGCAGGGGAAAGGAGGAGGTGGCTGAGGGATCGGGCTCAAGTAAGGCCCTGGGCGTGCACTGGGAGGAGCTAGAAGGCCAAGCAGGCCCAGGGCCTGCTTGGCCTTCTAGCTCCTCCCAGTGCACCAATTCAAGCTGTCGGTTGACGTCCCCGGACCTGAACCTGGCTGTCCAGTCAGTCTCGCTGCCGACGGAGGGATGAGAAAACGGGAGCGAGGTGCATTCCCACATTATGTGTGTGAATGTCCCTGTTTGTGAACAGAGCCTAGATAGGTCGCTTTCCTTGCCCGCTATGATTTTGTTAACGTACTTTGGATGTAGGTATGCGTTTGTCTGGATCGAGTCTCCTAAGCGCGACCGCTCGCGTTTTATGAGTTGCTTGGCAGGTGGCGGGAGCGCGCGACGCCTCAAGCGATGCCTATGGGCTATTTCGTGATAAGTCTCGCAGGGTTCCTCGTGTTTCTGCTCTTCGTTCACGCCGTCCGCCTCAGTGGACCAGGATCGGCTCTAGAGATCTCGAGCAAAACTGTGGGCCGACGCGTTGCCGGACACAGCCGCGTGAGCGGAGGTCCACGCGAGGGTTTTCCAGCCGCCTGGGGGCCATCGTGTGAGGACAAGGTACGCCTGTTCGGAAATTCTACCGCGGACGAAATTGCCGATGGCCTGCTTGCTATCGCTGATGACGGTATTCGCTTCCGCATGCATGGCCATGGCAATCGCGGTTTCCTCCGCTTCCGGTGCTCGGCCAGCCGTGATTGTGTGTTCTGTCAATCGTCCGTTATTGCGATCCGCTACCACCGCGGTTATAAGGTCGCCGCGAGGGTGTCTCACTGCGTCTGTGTAAACCACTCCATCTTGCGAGCCGTAGCGTCGCCAAATGGCTTCACTACAGGCCTGCGGGCGGCCCTGATGGAACTCGGGGTCCATGTTGCGGGGTAGATGAGGGGCATAAATATGCCCCCTGGCCTTTCGCGGAATCGCCATGTACTCTATAACTTCGTGGATGGCCTCGAGACTGAGCTTCCGGAGGGCTGTGCGGCCAGTCGGGGTAGCGAGAGACGACGGACTTGGGCTGTGTGGTGAGCGT
The DNA here is from genome assembly GCF_038994185.2 of Dermacentor albipictus. Lineage (NCBI taxonomy): Eukaryota > Metazoa > Arthropoda > Arachnida > Ixodida > Ixodidae > Dermacentor > Dermacentor albipictus. The sequence goes on from NC_091828.1 coordinate 62,077,708, forward strand.
AGCTTCTCGATCGTGTTGTGCATGCCTAAGGCCTCTAGCCTTGCGGTGGCCGCGTGGTCCGGAAGGCCTAGGGTAGCTTTTGTGGTTCTTCTAGTCCATTGCATGTGTTTAATTTAGCTAAGTCTGTGGCTCATTCGCCGGGTGGTTAATGGCACCACGGCATGGGCGAGGACGAGCTTCTTCGACTTGTGCAGGCTATTAGAGTCGTCGAACGATCCCACCGCTGTCAACCAGATGTAGGACTCGTCGGACTATCTCGCCGCTGCCACCATTTGAAGGAGTTGAAGGTCGTAGAGAGGAACTCGGTGAACAGGATTTATTTACATATTAACATTTTAAGCAAGATACATTGGCAGTCTAGCGCGACTCCCATATGGAGCCCGCAAGACTAACATACAGCAAACAGTTTACGAGCACACAGCTCACTACTACATTTCGAGCATGACAACGAGCACTCAGCTCCCGACGACAAGCACACCCCAGCAGCCGGCAAACGCTGCTTATATCCTCTCTGCTTGACGTCATAGTTCGACGTCACCGTTCGAGGGCCCCGTGGACGGATTCCCCGAGGACGGAATCCCAGTGTACGGAAACGTTCGTCCAGTCATTGTAAACTAGCCGCCCCCGGCAGGACGGCCCACACACACAAAGGCACACACGTTCGAGTGTCCGGAGCCGACGTCAGAGGGCTTCGTAGAACTTTGCTTTGTCCCGGGTGGCGCGGCGCAGTACCACATTCCTGAGCTGACCGCGCGACACGTGGCTGCCGGCCATTCGCAGTTCTCCGAAGTGCGCCCCGTCTGGTGGGATTGGAACACGTGCAGCGGGCTGAAAGCTGGCACGTTGCCACCCCGTACGGCCATTCCTAACAAGGCATACATAACCAGCAGAACCATGCACTCGACACCATATGTCAAACTCGCAGCCACAGTTGCTTCCAGAGCGTAGCAGCTGCGGAAAAGGGCGATTTAGTGAAAAAAAAAACGTTTATTTTTACGCCAGCGTCCGGCGCTCACCTCTGGTCGGTGAGCTACCAGTCCTCACCCTACACGTCTCTGACGTGCTGGATAAGCACCGGCAGGAGAATGTTAGTTGCATGAAGTGGTGGAGTGAGCCAGTCCGTCCATGACCGTGGCTGGATATGTTAGTGGGAATGGTGGAGAGGGCTGACTGCAGTTTGGGTTGAGTGTGAGGGCAATGCCACAGGCAAAGCTCTAGGGAGGGATATTCCATGCAGTTCGGGCATTTTGGTGGCCCAGGTAGGCCTTGAATATAGTGAAGGTAAAGTGGAGTCACTATTGAGTTTGTTTGAAGCCTTCGGAGAATAGCGCTGTTTTTTTGCGAGAGGTTAGCAGGAGTAATAAAGGCGATGACATTGGCGCGAGGTTTTTTTAGAAGTGATATGCGCTCCTTGTGCAGTCTTTTGGTGAGTTGACAGCGGCGCCGGCGCCGAAGCGTGAGTCATTAGCAAGGATTGCAGCTGCATAGGTGCGCGCTCACGCCAGGCCCGCAACCAATGAGAGCCGTTTCGCATCCGCCAGTGAGGGAAAGGGTGACGCCGCGCGCTGCGCCGCCTTTGTTTCCGTTCAGTTCAGTCATAGGTTCAGCCTCGGGAAAACGGATGGGATGACCACGCGTTGTGCGTTCTCCCGAGGAACTGGCAGACTTCGACGAACGGCGGTGAGAACTCACCCGTGAACGGGCTCCCCGGTCCAGCCGTTAGAGCCACGCGAGCCCAGGCAATCCGACAGTAACGAGAAGATCTCGAGCTGAGGGAGCGAGAGGCCGAAGCAATACAATACGGCGCCGTTATCTGGGGGGGGGGGGGGTATGCAAAAGTCCACCTAGTGGACTGTCCATTTCGGCCGCTCCTGATTGGCCAGGGCTGCTCGTCTCCTCCTCGCTCGTACAGCTGCATCCAATCAGCAGCGGCGGAAACAGAGAGTCCACTAGGTGGACTCTTACAGAATACCCCCCTGTGGTTACTTAATCATGACGAAGTCAGGTACACGCAAGACAAGATTCGCCTACCCCTATCTTTCGGTATGGGGGGCGAGGACGTACGGAGTCGCCATCTGTCGGAAGCGCCTCCCTTGCGTAGCATGAGGGATCACGTACGCGGCGCGCTCATCATAGGTTTCGCTTACAGCGCTCAATAAAAACACCACGCGGCAGCCATTCTGGACATTTATGTAAGTACTCTCAAAACGAGGGAATTTTCTAACTGCCAAAATGGTAATCTTGGGCAAACTGAAAGCACAGAATCGTTTACAGACGCTATGTCTTTACCGAATAGGTACAGTGAACGCCACTGCGCGCGGTCGTCGCGACGGCGTTTCCCGAACCGGCTTCTCGCGTGAAAAGTACGAAAATGAGAGCAAATTATGTGAAGTGTTGGCGAAGTTTGTTCTTATAGTAGGCTGTCTGTGTAACCAGATGTAGCATAACAGAATGAAGCCTCAATGCAGCGATCGCACGGGTTCGCCGCGACCGACTGCGCGTATGCATGCATGTCCGCGCACAATATGCTTTGCTTTCGCTATGAACGCGTTTTCGCACCATGCCGTGAGCTTTAGGCTGCAACAGATGAGCATTTGACAGTATAATAGCAACCATTGTTGCGTGGACGCTATCACAACTGTTCAAAAAATAATTTCGTTATAGAGACTTCGGTGCCTACGGCGACTGTGATGTGCCGTCGCGACGATCCAATCTTTTTTGTCTTCTAAATTCTTGGATATTTCAATATTATTTCTCAAGTTGGTTAGCACTGTATGATTATCAGACTTCTCAGCGTGCGATTTCCCTCTGCTTCTTTTTCGTAATCCAGTGCATTAATTCATAGCACAAACATGACCATATGCCATGCCTTTTTTAAATGTGCGTGTTACCACTCCATTTCCGTTCCAGTGAACTTGCCAGTATCTAGCATCAACAAGTTCATAGACCAAACCGTCATGACATATTAGCCCGGCAGCGGGCGCGGGCGAGCGTCTCAGTGCGCGTTTTGTGCTACTCACCGAACATCGCGCAGTCCCGGCGCCGTAACAGAAATGTTCCTCGCGTCTGTGCTTGCTGCATACCCGAGTTGTACGTAGCCGATGGCTATCTGTCGGTTCTAAGTTTCGCGAACCAAGCTTCACACAGCTTCTTGTCCTGCGGCTACGTGTGAATAATTAAGGCTGACAGCGGGCTCCGTTGCGCACGTCCGGCACTGCGGCACCGAGCAGTAGCCTACCATGCTACACGCCTCCAAAGGCATGCAGCCACTACCTATTATAGTACTTTCAAATGTTGTCAAGCAGACACGCAAGGCCTTACCGCTTAATCAGAACCGCAGCGCAGGTGGGACTTTAAACTTTCGTTTTCAGCTCGCTTCGGCGCTTCCGAAGAAGCCGACGCGGCCGCTGTGTCCACTTAATCCCTCATGCTACGTCACGCCGACGGTGGCGCCAGCTTTCCCAGTGGTGTAGCTCGGCCCCAATGTGAAGGATTGGTCATTTTCCTTATGTTTTTTTTTCACCGCGGAGGTAATAAATAGGATTTGTGCGAACACAAATAAGTATGACTGGACGCAAATCCTGAAGAAGTAGTCCTATAGACAACAACGGCACCGCCGAAGGACGCTGTCGCAGGGAGCAGAGTTGCGCATAGGTCCGCCGTTGTGTTCCAGCTCTGCAGTGAAGCAACTCCTCGCGCGCGCAGGATGCAAATATGCAGCGCGGTGTTCCATTTGCTTTTTTCCTCTGCTGGTCGCGAGCTACATGCGGAAATTGTTCGCAAGCGCTGAGCAAGATGACACTTCTTAATGCAGGCTACGCTCGAACAAATGGCGCAGCCGGAGGGGTGCTAACCTCCCTAAATTTTTAGTTTACATACACGCACATTACAAACACACGCACGAACGTACATATATAGTAGGGCCCCCTCGATCCCTCGAAATAAAATCCTGACTACGCCCGTGGCTCGAACAGCAGAAAAGTTCGAATGCAAACGCGCATTACCTTGCAACAGAAAGCGGTGCGATGTTTTTCAGCATGCATATGAAGTTTTCTCGCGGAGGCCGTGTTTTAAAGGGTGTTGAAAGAAAACTTATTCACACACGTGGGGTGGACATGCAATTATGCGAGCACATTTTGGCTGCCGAAACCAGACGAATAATGATCATCGCCAAGAGACATATCATGCCTGCAGTTACGTCAGTGACCTTTAATTAAGCTGCTGGACGTTTCGCCGGTACAGACACGTAGATTTGAATGCATTTAAAATGTTCACATGCGCACATTTTACGCAAAGTTTACCTTTACGATTCGCACCGCAAGCTTAACAGCTGCTTAATAGCAGCAAATCTGGAAGTGGAAAAAGATTCAAGATGCACGAGCGTCTAGATCAAATTTACTTCGTACAAGGGAATGGATGATGGTGGCAGCAGGCGATGAGCGCATATCACCTCGCATATCCTGGTCGCTTTCGGAGCAGGCCGGTCTCGTCCGTCCGCACAGCACCACGTAGCTTCGCCACCTTCCGTGCTATTTGAGCAGTTTGGCGCGTTGCAACCCGTAATACTGGAATACAATAGTGTCAAAATGATGTGCTTCGTAGCATTTCACCAAAGTCAGTAACTGTATATCGTCGAATACCGTACCTCCAACCCAGAGCCGATCGTTGCTACGCACGCTCGACGGTCCGCTGATTGCAATTTCAATGGTACTGACGGAAACGAGCCGGCGCCGCATCCGTAAAGTTGGTTTCGCAGCGGCGCAGTTGATCATTTTACGTCATTTTGCACCACGTGATAGCGCTCGGCGAATAGCGGTGCGAGCGGCGCCGGAAAAGTTACGCGCAACTCTGCTCCCTGTGGGAGCATATACAGGAACACTAGTTGCGCTTAATGTCCTTAATCGCACCGGCGTGAGAGTGCCGCATGCGGGGTAAAATTCAACTAGCGGGTGTACACCTCTCCCATGTCTCGTTCACACCGCCTTGATTGCTTCTTGCACTGCGTGTTTGGGCACATTTTGTACCGTGCGCAGTGTGTGCCTGTGTGTGTGCGTGTGTCAACATTTTATTCGAAGGACGGCATACACGCTTCTATTTACCTAAGATCGGTGCGCTTGATGATTATTTTCATGACTGCAATGCAGCGTCTGCTTAGCCATGTAAGTGACGCGAAGCAGGTAATCGGAAACGACATTGCATGTGCCTCTGGAAAAATCATTGGCACATTCGATGCATGTTAGCTAAACTCATTTTTCAGTTTCCCACAAAAGGTTTGCTACAAATCCGTGTTGTCTCTGTTGGCGACAATGCACTTCCATCGAGACTGTGCAGAAATATACAAAATATATCGCTGCATCGCACGAACACGCCATACGCACACAACTTTAACTAGTACCTACAACCCACACAATACAGAATAGAGGCAGCAGCGTAAATAGCTTAGGGAATTTTTTAACAGTGGTCAAGAGACAGAAGTTGAAAGCATTAGTCATCATTTCTGCTGCAGCAATGCTGGCACGACCAAGATGTGGGCATGTATCGTGCAGTAACTCGATCGATCGGTGCAGTGGTGATGCAGCATTGAACTCTGGTCATGTTCAGTGCATCGTGCACATATTCAATTTCTCGGCACACAAGAAATTCGACCACTGCTAGCGCATGCAACAGGAGTGGTTTCCATTCTTGGGCAGTGCACACACAAACGACACACGAGAAAGAAGACAGGACAAGCACTGGTCTAACAAGTGAAAGTTTTTATTTGAACAACATGACTATATACCCAGCAATCGTGAAATTCATGTGGATTACATGTAAAAACTGTTGTACACTCATGAGTGATCAATCAACGAGATCGCTTCGTTTGCCAGTTGTTTACTTACTTTGTTCAATGCACCGCATTAATCCATGTCTGTCAAGTGCTTTTTTTCAAACCAATTTTTTGTGAATCGGTAGAATTTTACTAGTGGCATCAACCCTTTCGTGTTTACATTGCTGTTGTGGCAGACAGTAATTTCCAGTCATCCGAAGAGGCACCGTAGCAAACAAGAGACGTTTCGTGAGCTTAGCGCGGGCGTGACCTTGAAGGGAAGCGGCGGGAACGTACACCCGTGGGAGGCGAAATCGTTCAGCCAGGGGAGAAACGAACGCTGGTGTCTAGGATGAAACTTGGTGTGCGGGTGTCTACGCTGATGCTGATGGTTCGTGGAAAGAGGCGACAGTCGCAGAGATGAAGTTCATTGGCCATGCTGATCTATCATGGCCACATCTCTACTGGAGCAGTGTTCGCTTGTGTCATTACTCTCAAATAATGTAGAGAACCCAAGGCTTTCGGTGGATGAAAGGATATAAAGCGCAATCGGGAATTCGGTAATATATCAAGGAGAAAGCTGTGAAATCGGGGTACAAGTTGTGAACGCTTGTTGATCCCAAGAAAGGCACGCCACACCAAGGAATATTTTGAGTACTACATGGGCAAGCACAATAAATCTAGTACTAATGGCTTAGCGTCTGATGTTATGTATCTGGACCAGGTGTACCATATATATCTACGGACAATCTTTATCTCTCTACAGCTCTGTTCCTGCATATTCTGAATAGGTGTACGCTGGCTTGTGGTACAAGATGGAAGGATTTTCGTGGATTTCCGAAAGAGATGAAAGGCTGCAGCTGGGAGAAGAAGACTTAAAGAGGAAACATTCCTTGGTTGACAGAAACTGGCATTTTGTACCTGCAATGGAAGGAGCAGTGAACATGATGAACGCCATTCATGCAGCCAACAACCACGTGCTCATAAAGCGAGAGTGAAAAAATGGCCAGGCTTAGCTTGGTTAAGCCAAGAATGCATTGCATATTGCGCGAGTTGGGGCCCAGCTTTTCCTCCGGCTGTCGTGACGTCACGTCACGTGGTTGTGCTAAAGGTCAATGGTGGCTGCCTGGCCGCGCCCAAGGGCTGAACTGAGTGATTGCAATATGCAACGCATAAAAATAGAAGCAACTTAATAACAAACATAGCAAACTTAAAAGAGAATAGACCCACATATGAGACGCGCAGCAATGAACAATGGCTCATACCCTCAATGGTGGCTGCCCGGCCACACCCAAGGGCTGAACTGAGTGATTGCAATATGCAACGCATAAAAAAAGATGGGAAGTGGCAGGAAATACCTGTGAAAAAGCCAAAGCTTGTTGATGACTACAATGCTGGTGTGCTCAGTGTTGACAAGTCTGACGGAATGATTGCATCATATAATGATATGTGCTCATCACTCAGTTGACAGTGCCTGAGCTACATCATTTTTAGAGTGCATTGCAAACAACATGCAGGAGCACCTGAGCTGCTAAGACCATCAAACTTCGACCAGCTGGCTTTCCAAGTGGAACTCGTCCAGCAACTTCAGCATCTAGAGGAGAGGCCATGTCTGTTCACAGACCTACTCAGACAAATTAAGTACATCAAGCACAAGCCATATATATTGGAGAAGTGAAGATGCAAAAGGTGCTGTGAGGACAAGAAACGTTAACGTGGCCACAAAACAACTGCCATCTCTAAAAGCAGCAAACTGCATTTGTGCTTCACCATTCTTAGGGATTGATTTTATTTTTTCACATCATGGAGCTTTATGGATCTAGATCATTTTGCTACTGTTAGACATTGTAAAGATTTATTTCTGTAAGCATGCTTACGGTGTTTTGGTTGCGTGTTATGTTTTGTATTTGAGATTTTTGTTTCGAGTTGCAATTTAACATAATTTCCTAAGAACCTATGGTTCTACAGCTCATTTATTTCTCTCCTCACTGATCTCCTATTATTATTGTGTTTGAAAAATCTGTAGAGGGAGAAATATAACTGTGGCACTTGGTGGAACAAGGCCATTCCCACTAGACAGAAAAAAAAAAAAGTTGTAACTCATACGCTTTATGAGCAAGACAATACAAGCTATCCTCTTTTATTGCGATATCAATTATATGGACACTCCAGGCCCATTTCTGCCATCAGCGTTGCCGTGAGGTTCCGTATAAAGTCCTAGTCGGGCAAAATCATTGCCGCGTGCTATATGCGCTATCGCAGTCGGTGCTTTGCTTTTAGGACAAGCTGCGACTTTTTGTAGTCAGTTTATTTGCACGCATTTCGTATATTTCAATTTTATTTATTTTCTCCTTTTATGTTATGAGCACCACATCGGAAATGTTCTATACAATTTTCAACAAGTCTAATTTTTCATAAATATTACTTGTTACACGCTGATATTTGTTTTTAGTAGCAAGATCTTTGGCAAGCACATTTATTCAGGTTTGTATCAATACATAGTGTGTCCCTGTAACCGTATCTATTACAAGAAATAATTAAGAAAACATGCAAAAAGTGGCACATTTCCGTACGGCAATGAAATAGTTAGGTGTGATTAAGCTTAAAAATATTGATGTCTCCAAGTATCACATTGTCTCTAGAAAAAATCAATACTACAAGTACACTTTCACTAATTATGCCTGCAGACCTGCCAAATGTAAAGTATACTGTAGCTGAAGCGAGAAAATACTAAAATCTGAGGAAAAATACTAAAAGCTGTTTTCTACGCAAGATGCGCATTGTTCATTAAAAAACATCAGCTGAATTTGCTGTGTAGAGACGCTGCAAAAAGGCACACTGCTCTATATTAGCAGCAAAAATATTCTGTCACAGAGAGACTGAAATGTTCACATTTATTCAAGAAATATTTTGTATTGGTGGCAAAAATTTCATTTTCCGTTTTACTCGTGGGGCTGCTGCCAGGAGGTTGGAGCAATCGGGTGGGTCCAAAATGCCACATGTGAAAATTCGCTCGAGTATATTTGCATTCTGTTGAGAACAATTTTGCCCTAAACAGGATATGAATGAAAGTTCTTAAAATTATTGGCATCAATACAATTGTAATCAATCTCTGGAAATTGGGCATTTTATAATAAGACTGCAAAAGTTGGTAGGTATGCACGCTCGTGGACATCAACATATAAAGGTCATGTTTCCAGTGTGAGTGCACAACAAAATGACAGCAGCAGCCTTGCACCTCTTGTCCCAATGTGGAGCTTGCCTACAGAAATGGCATTAAAATTTGCTAGGATAGTGCACGAGCTAACAGCCAAGTACTTTAGTAAAAATCGGCCTATCCCACACATATGTGGGAATCGGCTATAAGTGAAGCTTTCCTTGGAGTTTACTGAAATGTGTTCTCTTTGCTTTCGTGACGATGAGCAAAACGAGAACAAGATGAAAACAGGGGACAACGTTTTGACAAGTGGACTTGCCTCCTTCAGACAAGTCCACTGGACGGAATGGTGGCTCCTGCTTCTTGATCTCATTTCGCTCATCCTCTTGAATTTCCATCTGCTGCATTCCCCATGTCTTTGCTTCCATGTAACATGGCGCTACTTGCATGCTCCGGTTTCATTTTGTTCACCCAACTTTTGTCCACAGTAAGCTGCTTCTGTTACAGACCTGTTTGCTTTTTGGCAGGTCTGCTTGTCAGTTTGAGCACCTACTTGTTCTAGTAGTTTGGCCAAGAATGTTCACGTAGCAGGCCAGAGCAAGTTATAGCTCAGGCCGACCTCTTTCCCTTTCTGTAAATAAATTTCTCTCTCTCACTTTTCACTTAAATGCTACATGCCCGGTCAGTAGCACAATTAGGTTGTCTGTTCAGGCATATATCCAGCAGCATGTACCCAGTGGCTTAAGTTGCATGACCGGCAAGATAGCCACAGCAAGCAAAACAAAGACTGGTGAAGATGCAAAGGACATAATAGTGCAAACTGACTAATGCATAGAAATCTACAAGTTGGCATACATATGTTCAAATGCTTACATAAGCATATAAGCTCACACGTATGTACAAATGCATGCATAAGCATACAAACTTGCATATGTGAGCCAGGTTTAGAGATTAGGATTCTGGGTGATGATACAATCTTGTGCGAATTATTCAAAGCTTTATAAGACAGGCAATGGCAATATTAGCAATGCAGCTTTCTTCAGTAGTGAATCCACGTTTTTATCGTTGCGATTCCTTGCCAAGATGCACCTGTAACCTGTTTCCATGTTATATAGTGGGCATATGTTCTTGATTACGGGTGATGGATTAATTGCGAGCAGCAATTGTCCTTGCATTGATCAATGTGATCACCTTAATTTGTGCTTTCTTTGCCACATGTGGACCAACATGCACAGCTTGCTCAAATGGTTCAAATGGCTTTGCTCAAATGGTAGTCATGCTTAATACTACAATGTTCATGCATTTGCATATTGTGAAAAAGCACACAGCATCAGCAAAAACAATTTTTATTAATCCTTTCAACATCAACGTCAGTTATGGCTCTGCAATTGCACTGCGGTTTAAATTAAGGAAAAACTGCACAACACACACACAGAAAGAAATAACTCCTGCTGAAGGAAAGTATAAAGATCAGGTCAACAAAAAACAACCATACAAGCACGTGTGCGTGTTTTTGATGTATCTTAAAATAAATTAAGGCGCTTTATGACAACTCACACCATACCCACTCTCAAGTAACAACTATTCACAGCAGACGAAACAAACTGGATTGTCACTCTTCAAAATTGTGAAAGGCATTTATGAGAGACAGTCGAAAACATGAAAGTAATGCAGATCATTTCGCTAAAGAAACGCTGCATGCAGCAGAAGTGTAGTGTGTTTTACACAAAGAAATTTAGAGGCACGCTGATGCAAGGCAGTGTATACCCGCTCTTAATGTAACCCAAGCCGACCAGTTAAAATTAAACCCTTCAGAAGCTACAATTGAGGTATTACACCCTTTGGAGTACTTCACCCAAGTATAACTGAAACGTTATACCGTTCCAAACCAGGAATAACACCCCGTTACACCTAAAGGTTGTCACACTACAAACACTCTTTAGGGTGCAAGTTTTTCCCATAACATTACCTTATTCTTGCTGGTGTTTCCTTCCTCTGACACAGTGCCAAATACACCCAGCCACAAAAGTTTGCGGACTAAGGGATCTCAGAAAACGTTCAACCATCAAGCAGCCTGTAGCAGTAGCCATTAAAACTGTATACGACAATGTTAGCATATCCTAGTTGAAGCCTAAAATGCAAATACCAGGCTGTGGAGACGTTCAGCTTTTTCTCAGATTTCATGGTCCGTAACATGTTGTGGCAGCGTGTGCTCCCCTATATCATAAGCTATGGATTAGCAGTGTTCCTGACAAGGCAGTACTACCTGGCACACAGCGTTGTGGTACAAAATTACACCCTAAAGGGTGCATACATTTTGAAGCGAGAATAATGCACACATGAACGGAAGCCCAAGCAAACTGGAGATGAACAAAATTCCCTTCCAGAGAATTTAACTGGCCATTAGTGTGCGCTGTGCTGAAAAGCATCTCTGAGAGTTGTGCCATGGATGGCCTACCACCGAACAAACTTTTAAGGTGTGTCCCATAACCAACCATCGGGATAAAAATAAAGGATATTATGCTATATCACCATGTTTTTTGAGAGAACAGCACCTGGACACATGCTGCCTGCCAGTCCAATCCTACCATTTCAGTTTTTGACTAGTCCACCAGTCAGAGAATGTTTGCATAGTTATTCCGCTGCAGAGCAATGCTGTGAACATTATCAAGCAGAGATACACAAAAAGTCTTGCGTGTCATCCCTCGCAGATGCATTAACTTCACTGCAACTGTCAGACACTCTCATCATTACGAGTGTCATTTTTAAAAAAAGTATGGCGTTATAACAGAAGACATAGCGTATCATTATGTTTGACCCTGTCGCATGTCAACTGAACCAAACACTTGCCTATCACACACTTTTGCTTGTAGAAAATTTTCACCCTCTTTTGTTGGCAATTTTCAAGTCACGGTCACTCTTATTTGCTTGACGTTGGACAACGTTGCAGGCCTCCAAAGCGGCAGGCACTGCTGCGAAATGTAAAACAGCAGCCTTGTTAGATGAGAGCTGCTTTGCATGCTACAGGTTCGTTTCGCTCCTGTACTCCCCATCAAAAGACACTAGACAACTGGTCAAAAGCCTCAATACATTACTGAAAGGCTGAAGGGTGGTACATTACACAAGTAATGAAAAGGACATGCTAGCTACATACAAGTTCTCATGTTTGTGTTAATGCAGGCAATTTCCAAGAAAACAGTGCAGAAACTACGACACAAAGAAAATCTGCGATTCGAGAGTCTTAATACAACCTTTCACGCAGCTGTGGAGAAGTTGCACTCGTTTTATACTTGCTCGCACAACCATGGCAGTGCTCTATCATCAGTGATGCCCATTACTACTACACGCACTCGACAAAGCACAACTATTCACAGAACAGTTTATTCACAGTTTTATGTGTGCATCGTTTAAACTGGGTTAAAATAGAAGAGAACAAGCACTGGCTCGAGGCAGGCAAGTGCCTCGATTGCAACGTGCACTACGCTTTGGAAGCCATGAGCAGCGTGAACAAGATGTAGAGAAATCACAAGACACGGAAGCAGGAACGAAACACTCGAGTACAGTCATTACCTTCCATTTGCATTTCTAACTCCACTGTCCACACTATGCTACCTTTTGATAACGTTGCCATGACTCTTGCTACCTCTCTACTAATATATTGACTAGAGTTACTTTCGCATTTACAATCCAAAACATTCTGGCTCCAGCCTAACTTGCTGCATTTGTGTTAAGATGTGTCAGCAGTTTCCACTGCACAAGCTCTGTGCCTGTCTCTGAAACTGGCAGTTAATAATGGTAAGGCCACTTGCGATTGCAATGGTCTCTGCTTCTCAGAAAGCCTGCTTGGAGAACTGTCGCTGCAACATTCTCTCGATTGTTGAAAACACCAACATCTTACTTTAGGCTGACGGCTTTTTTTTTTTCTTCTGCCGATGAGCCCCAGACACATACGCACAAAACCCTACTCTGATATGTGCACTAGATGCTACTGAGAGTGCAATCTCTGGGCACTGGGCAAAATTTTTAAGATGTTCATTCGAAAACTGCAGCAGCTTGCAGTGCCTCAATCAAATAAGACGTCTGCTTCAAAAGAGATACACTCAATCAATGCTGCAGCACATAGCCTTTTTTTGAATGATAGTAAATGATAGGACGGACAGTGCACCGAAGTTGTGAGTGCAGGTGCAGCTGATAAGATTTCCAGAACCGTTCTATTATGCAGTACGTGCAAAAAAAAAAAAGAATGTGTACTAAACTGAGCACTTCGTTCCTAATGTCACAAGACCACAGTGCATCTTGAAATGGAGCACCGAATGGACAAAGCACAGCTGCAAGAAAAGGCTACTGCAAATTAAGAGGCGCGCCACAGTGGCAGACACTTCATATCTGAATTTCATTTCACGCTTTCGACACCCACAGATCCAGATAGGCCGCACAGGTGATTTTTGCTATATACTACTGGCAACTAGAAGGCACTCCTATTTGTCGTCTGCTAGCCCAGATAAACAGAGAACTCTTGTAGATTTGACAACTTTGTTGACCTTTACACGACAACAGAAAACTCCCCACGTTTACATAAAAGCTAAGTATACCACATAAACACGAAGACAGATGTCTAGATCATGCAGTTTTGCAAAAAGATCATGGGAAGGATATCTTGGCACCAAATGCGCTGCCCCTATGGTGATTAAACCAGGGAAGGGGGGGGGGGGGGGAGGGAATATTCTGTCAGTGCCCACCTAGAGGATATGACCAATTTGCCTGCTGCTGAAGTTCTGGTCAGCTTGGCAGGGGTACACGTCGGGAGGAGACAGGTGCCCCCAGCCAATCGGCCCTTTGGCAGCAGACGAAGTGGTCCACTGTACTTCATCTCGCAGCTACCTTGCAGCAATACCAAACGTACGAGGCATACACAGGCAATATCCTTGCGCAGCAGTGTATAGTCCCGGGCGTGACCGGCTGATTATTGGCTGCACTAGAGTTATTTTTGCTCGCTACATGATATGGTACAGCGATACGTGACATGTTATTGCCTTTGCGCATACCTGTTGTACACCGAGAATTACTGTGGCAGTTATCGCCGGTAAACGCAATAGCCACCCTAACTGTGATCAACTATAGCAATATGGCGGCACCCTTACAGCGCAGACTACCCATTTCGATCTGAATTCATGCTTGTTAGTGGCCCTCCGCCCTGTCAGCAAGAAACAAGTGGCGAAATACGTCGTCGCTAAGTCTCATCTTAAGCTGAGGTCAAAGCATTAGGTGTGTTTTGCCATAATTATTGAGACCAGCTGTTTGTTTTCATGCTACTAGGACTACAGAGATGGCGTCGAGCTGTATAACTGGTTTGATTTCTAGTTAGCAGATGACGTCGCACCATTAACAGTGGTGATGCGTTGACAATGCGGAATGCTATAAAGGCCTAACTGTTCACTGCCCCATTAATTTACTACCCCACTCTAGCATGCTACGTGATGACGGTAGCGAGCGAACTCCAAGTAGATGCCGAGCAGACGCTGTGCCGCAGGTGAACATTTATGAGGGCGTTCACCCTTACTACTTGCTAAGGAGGCTTCAAGGTAACTGCAGGGAAGGCGTACAGATGAAGCGAAGCCCCGCTGTGACATCCATGTAAACGGAGCTTATGGTTATGGCGTGAAAACATTTTCTCGTCAACCCACCAACCATGGAGCATGTGATGATAAGCAGACGCTGAACAGACGAAGTGGTGCAGGCGAGCACATCTCGAGGGGCATTCGTCCTTTCTATTGGTTAAGAATTCGCATAAGCTTCCACAGTGCTGCAAGGAACTACTGAGACTGAGTATAGGTGGACACTTACAGAATAACCCCCCCCCCCAACCCCCAATTAAACAATGCTGGCCAATACAAGGACCTGTATGGTGTCTTTCTGGCTTCTTGTGTCAGCTTTCTTAAAGCTAATTTGCCATTACAAATTTACTGTGCAGTGATAGTTAGCCTTCTTTGCTTCCAGCTGCTACTAATGGATAATTTCTGCAACAGTACAGAGGGAAAGAAATTGTACAAAATGTGTCGCATACAAAAAATTATCTGTTGATATAAGGTGTACTAGCACACACTTTAACAGTTATATTCCTTTGATGAAAATGAAGCAACTGAATACGTTAGCTGCAAATCGAAAATGTTAAGACTGCGTAGAGCAATGTTGGAATCCAGGTGTTCAACTAAACAGAACCTCAAAGAGCCAATAACACAAGCCACAATTAACTTAATGAATGAAGACATGCTAACCCACAGATGGATCTGTGTAGTGGCGATGGTTCAAACACTGACTGAACAATTATAGCAACCTTGGCAAGAAAGTGCGGTCCACCTAACAGCATGCAAAGAAGGTCAGCCTCGGTAATGTTGGTACGGTTAACGGAAGCCTTAACATGCACTCATACTGACTTTCCCACCTCATGCTCATTCATACACATAGGTTCAGTTGGCCTGAGTCATTTCACTCAGTGAATTCTAAAGTAATGCTGTGCGTATTGCAGAGTGAGAGGTTGTACACATTACGTGTGTACATTAATGAGGTTCAAGACACCAGACATGGCAGCGCATAACAGCTTAAAATGCCACACCAGCATACGAACACGCAAGCTTTCACACCTGCCTGAGCTCGGCCTTTCTTACAATGCTAAAGTCACGAGAACACATCCATTGTGCATGCCTAGAAATGAGAGCATCATTGCGAGGATGACATGTGCGTGAGAACCACATACCATTCAACATGACGCTCTAAACATGGCATCATAAATGCTAGCAGAATATGAGGCACGACCTGTTAAAATGTCGTCCCGAAGTATATGTTAGAGAACCAAGTTGAGGAAATGTAACATGACTGAAATAAGAAAAAGAAAAAAAAAGTGCAGAGATGCAATACAAATATGTTGTCATACCTAAAATATTGTTTATGCGCAACTTAAAGTGTGATTGCATGCCCCTGTCATAACATTGAAAATTTTGTTTTTTTGCTGAAGTTATTTGAATTCCTTCAGTTGCCAATAAATTATACAAGCTGAAAATTCAGTACTGCCCTTTCTTGCATATTAGGATTATACAGAGAGCCGCTGAACATTTTTTTGTTTGTTTTACCATAGTCTACAAAATACTTTGGGTATAGGAACAAAGTCGACTATTTGGTGTGTGGCATGCTTGAAAAACAGCACCACTTTATACACTTATCCCTTATAAGCCAAAACTGTGAAAAGCGAAAGAATACATTTTCTCTTTCCCTGACCAGACGGCAGTTACGCAGGCTACTGCCAATACTTCTAGCTTCCACATTCTTTCTTGATACACTTTGCAGATATATTCACCAATTTTGGCACCCAACTCTAATCAGGTCTAACCCTATTATTATTTTGAATAGTCTTTGTCTTCGCTGTACAATTGTGGATGCAGCACATGAAAGTTGTGCAAACTCTTGGTGTGCGAGCCGTGCACAATCTGCGGCTACCAGTACAATCCTGTGTGGCAACCTCATTTTAATGACAGTGTTTACTGTTTCTATGGTATTATTGCGATGTAGCAGGTATTGGGGCGAGATGCTGGCTCCTGAGGTATGCTTGTTTTTTATCACTTTCTTTCCGATGATCACATCGATCACGCCAATTTAAAAAGGGGCTAAAAAAAAAGGCATGTGGAGGAGGAGAGGGGGGGGGGCATACAATGTATGAGGCACATCAGTGAAATTCCGGAACCACTGGACGACAAGTCAGTGCTTTGAGTGTTTCCCTTTGTGCTATCTGCCCATTAAACACACCACGTACACCATATCTTTGCTAAACTGAACAGGCACTTTCTCAAACTCTCACTTCAATACACGTTCGATGCATCTTTCTTGCCCACCAGACACGCATTAGCATACAAGTTATGAACAAGCAGAACAGGAGTGACATCTTTAAACGCGCACACGCACTAGAAGCCGGAATGCCCTAAGCACCACGACATGGCTCAATCTCTCAAGAGGCGGCCTTACAGCTTTCTTAGTGAGCAATTTGCACTACTTTCAAATAAGGCAAGAAGCAAGGCTACTTGGCGAGAAGTAATGACTGCGAGTACAAGTGGCAACGGAAATAGATTAGCACGTGCAAGTGAACGGCAACCTAATCGGCAAAATTGCGATATATTGAAGGCATGGTGACAGCAAGAGTGCCAAGCTGTTCCATTTTCTAGCACTTGAGAATAGCTTGATAGACAGTTGCGACTTACCAACAATGGCACATACCTGCCCCATCTGTGAAATTTGGAATTTGTAAAGCTAATGCAGACATGACATGAGGTGGGGTGGGGGGGGTGGATAATAGTAGCATATTTAACTTTTGTCCCAGAGTACACAGCTTCTGTGGGATACCCACATACATATGGTTTACCGTTAGATGCAAAACAAGCAGCAGCCAACTTGAAACGGCAGATGCTAACAAGCAGAGCACAGTTTTCTATATTACAGCGACTTGGAAAGTACATGAGAGCTGGCAGGTATGGTGTGGTCATTCAGCATATAAGCACGCGGTGGATAGATTGTGATCAATTCACGATCGATCGAACACCATTGTAGATAAGTGCCAACGTCCCCCCCCCAGACTGCAAACGAACAATCGCAACACCCTCGCTATCTGCCTACTCCCACACACCGCAGCATAATTTTGTCACTCTGATCCCTTGTGCTAATGTTCCTGTGGCCACTGTACCCTGACTTTGTGCGATTTTGTGCGCAACGTCTTTGAGCGACGAAACGGGCCGTCATGCAACCAGATCAGTCGTTCACGTCACTCATTGACTGGAGGCGTTGTGAGCAACTAGCCAATAGAGCACAGCTAGAACAAAGTGGGCATCAGTGATACCACTTGTTGGCGCACAAAATGAGCAAACGACCGAATTTTGATACGTGCGAGCATAAAAGAACCCACAGCAAGACCTTCAGAAACACTTTATGCTGCTCTGTGAAATAAAAAAAAAAAATCAACCTTTCGGTGCGTATTCACTGCTGCCATACCAGCGAGATATCACTCAAGGTCATCGCTCGTATGGGGGCTCGACTTGCAGGCAACGAGTGGACGCTACAGCTACCTCCATTGTGGTTACTTGTCGCTGTAGTGCACAAGATCGCTTACATGGAGTTTAGGGAAAACATGAGAAAGGCGGGAGATGGAAATTCAAGATGACGAGCAAAACGAGAACAAGGTGAAAGCCGGAGCCGGCTCGGACTGTCACCTTGTTCTCGTTTCGCTTGTCGTCTTGCATATGAGGTTTATACTTTATAGAAATGTCACAATGAGTAAGAACGCCATCCGAGACAACGCGTGCGCAACGCAACACAAGACTCTTAAGAGACTGTTCCGAGAGGGAAGTTCTCCAAAAGTCAAGGTTCCGTAAATACTAACTGCGAATAAACGGTTTCAAGTTGTCTGCTCATGCTCTTTATGTATGCATCTGCCATCTTTAGTCTGTGTGGTGTACCTAAAAGAACAAAAAACAGTTAACTGATACAAGTTTCTAGCACCGGCATAGTTACTGTGCCTCAATGGTGCAACAAAAACGATGCCGCAGTAGGTCAAAGCTGAGGGAACAATGGCCTCCTGAATCTTGAACAATATGGCAGCGTCATACAATCTATGCAAATGTTTGTAAGAAAGAACAAGCTCACATAGCACCACCAGTATTGACCCAAGCTACAGGCACACTGAATATAGGATTTTTTTTACTTTTATTTTTCTAGTTCATGGCACTTTAAAATGGGGCTTCTAGCCCTATTTTTTAGACGTAGTTACAGCACTTTGGTATGGAAGCTTCAATAGGGAGCACAACACTGCAGCATACGCATGACTGTGCTATTTAAATAAATAAATTAAAGAAAGAAGATATTCACAGTTGGTACTACTACTGGTGTGGCCAATTACAGGTACGAAAATTCCACTCAACTGACCAGCACAAATACGAAAAAAGCTAGCTCGACATGAGTAACTGGAATGCTAACAAGTATCCGCTGCACTAAACTGAAAACAGCCCTGTTCAGTGTAACCAATTCCACTGCTTTCAAAACGTGGAGCTAAGGTTTTTCACTTTGATCCCCATTACATTAGGGCTGTCTCTTCATGTACCAATGCTACCAAATTAGTGCACATATTTAAAAACACGAGGCCCATGAAAACTTGATACCCTTTCCACTGCCCCTTGCACGGTGCGCACCCACGCCTTGGAGATGATAGAAAGCCATGTCGGGAACGGCCACCGAGATTCAGTACCTGCTGCTGGATCTACTTGGCCGCATTTGTCCCCACAAGGCAAGCTAAAGATTATTTCATCTGGTCAATTTGGAGAAGGCTTTCCTTGCCCTGCAGCCGAGAACTTGTTTTCCATTGGGTTAATTTGGAGCAGGTACGCAATTTTGCAGCGCTTGTTTCGAATAGACCTGCTTGGCGATGGATTGCACCTCTCGTTCTGTTGCTGAAGCACAAAAATTAAGCCAATTCTGCAGTGTGCAAGCAACGCTTCTGCGGGTCACAGGTGCAACTTTTCAGGTAACCCACACTGAAGCAATATGTTCTTCTCAGGAAGGTCCGTATCTGTGAAATTCTAGTGTGACCCAAGCACTTGCTTGCAGGCAGTGGAATTCCCATGAGATTCGTCCCGTGCAGCTTGGCCTCCGAGATCAGTGTTCTCCCAATCTCAAAGGCCAAACTGTGCGTGACTGTTCTCTGTTGCCTGCTATGTGGTTGCGCAGGTCATGAAGTTACCTTAGCATGCGCAGCGGTTAAGCAGCTAACAGTAGCCGATGCAATGCACCTGCAACATGTAAATGCTGCAGGCAAAGCTCTGAGAGTTTGGAAACTGTTGAGGTGTTGCTGAGGTGACACTTTTTTGAAAGCATCACGCTCGGCGGGATATCTTGCCGCATTTTAATTATACCCTATGGTTGCTGTGTTGCTTCTGCTGTAACCATTCTACCCACCTAAACTTCTTACAATGGATCTGACATGTCCACTTCTGCTGCTTGAACAAATCAGTGCAGGCTGCACATAAAATGATCAAGCAGTGAGTGTAAGCAGCAAAATTTGGCTTGACATTCCTAGTTAGGCATAGCAGCAAAGTTAGGCTTGGTGCTTGACAAAGCTAATATATTTTTCGATTGGGTATTGAGGCTCACCGGGCAAGAAGAAATGACAATGCCATAACAGCTAGAAAAAGTTCATATATACAAAGATTTGTGCAAAACGTGCCTGCTTGTTTCAGAACACAAACAGAAAAAAAAAAAAAACTCTTAGTGGGCCGTTTCAGCTGTCCTCCTGGCAGCTCAATGACATACCACATGTTAATGTGAACAGTTCTGTGACCTGCTGTGGCAGTTTCAGAGCTTGCATCCAAAAGGTTATGACACAAACAAACATACAAACAAACACACAAACAAAAGGCCCACATTTCTTGTTCAAGCATTCCGTGCCACAAGAAGCACTCTTAAATGTTACCTTTGTGAGTGTAGACAAACTTTGTGCACCTAAGCAACAACCTAGTTTGGCCGCGTGCTGGCTTTTAGGAAAACAAGATATCGCATCGCTTTCAAACATATGCTTTAAAAATCGAGAGGACATCTTTCAGTTAAAGCACAACCATAACAAACGCATATGGAAAGAGTAGCCTGAAATAACTGTCACAGCAGCTCTCTGCTCACTTACCGGCATAAAAATTTCAATGTAGAGAGTAATGAACAACAGGCAGTGCCATGTATAATTTTGGAAAAGAAGTCTTCAAGCTCTGAGTTCTTATTCAGTTGAAAAAAGTGTTGATGCCAATAAGCCCAATAATTATGTCATACCGGAAGTACAAATAAAGTAAAAAATAGAAGCCCATGTGCCTTGAACTAAACACAAGGAAAAAGGCTTTGCATTTTGGGTTCGCCAAAGCCTGCCCACAACTGCACACTCAGAAGTGGCCAGAAAACAGGCACACTGGTTTCCATCGGTACGAAGACTCTTGCATCCATCAAAACGGTATTGTGCGCCTTCTGTTGCAAATGGCACATGACACCTGGCTCCTAGCCCAACATCTGTACAAATCTTCGGCTGTTCACAGCAATGAACTTAAATACGAACTTAAAAACACTTGAACATAAAAAATGATTGAACTTAAAAATACTTGCTTTAAAAAATGAAGACGTAGAAGAAAAAGAAAAATGGACACACAAATTTCTGAAAGAAAGAAAATTTGTCACTTCTTAGCAACACTGAGGAATTGTGCAAAAGCGGTGTCACCATACTCGACGAGAGCTGCTAAATGCCCAATGAGACTCCACAGTGCTCACACCCTCGCCTCGCTTACGGTAAAGTAGTCAAGCACCCACCACACAAAACAAGCTGCAAAACATCAAGCTGCGCAGTGCAACTTGTGCTGCGCGATGCAGTCAGATCTACAGAAATTTGGGGCCAGTGCTAGCACGTCTTGTCAATTCTAAATGCCATGCACAGCTTACAGCTACGCGACGGTTCCAGAAGAAACACTGTGGGACAGGCAGCGTTCCAGACCGCAGTGTACATCTGCAGAGTGGGCTTGCAGCTTGCAACGGTCTTCGTCGTCTGCTGCCGCCAGGAGCGTGAAGGCACAAGTCTCCGAGGCACTCGCCGTCGACTGCAAGGTAAGTGCATTCACGAACGTGGCACTTGGTGAGGAAAGGGAGCACCGACTGCTGCTGCATGGCACACGGAGCTTCACGCCAATGCTTTTGTTTTTACGTTAAGTATGTCATGCACCGCTGCACGCATCGTCTGGTGAGTGGCGCACAATAGTCAGAGGCAAAGTATCGCCGCCAACCACCACGAACACAACGGCACAGAGACTCTCGAAGGCACCGCTGCACCACGGTCGGCGAAGGATGTGAAGCTTGGTGCCGTCTGCGGCTTGGGTGCCGGTGTCGGCACCTCACGACACCGGTTCCCCGTGGATGCGCACCCGGTACAGGCACGTGTACTCCAAGTTGCCGTGGTTACTCAGTATCTTCATCTCCACGTACTCGTACACGGCTGCCTCGGGATCCTAAACGTGTGGAGGTCAGATCGACAGGGAATAATCAGGAAGACCGAGGGGCTTGATTTTCTTAGAAGGAAAACAGCGCAAGGAAACCGGACCAGAAAGAGACACAGACCAGTTTCTTTGCACTGCTTTTGTTCTAGATATCACGAACCAACTAGCCCAACACTCTTGAAGCTCGATTTATTGTTAGAAACAATCGAATCAAGCCAACAGGCAGTGAGGACAAGAAAAGTATAGGGGAAATTAACTGCGCTATTAAATATGAGATGTAGACATAAAGAAAAGTGGAAGAAAAGAGGATTTGCAGCAGGTGTGAGCCAAACCCACAACATCTGCATGAAATGTGTGCCATGCTCTATCAATCAAGCAATGGTAGTACAATTCCCTGTCAACTTTCCTGTGTATTAAGCTAAGATAAGGAAGCAGTGGGCCTCTTCGATTTTCAACTTCTGGCTACCCGTGGGCTGCCAGCCAGAGCATCGTCATTTTTCTTGGGTGGCTCCGCCACCACACGGTGCACTTCTTCTGGGCGTTTGTTTTACTCGGGCTGGACGGTTCTGGCTACTCGCGATTCTGGCAACCAGTGGGTTGCCACAACCAGCCAGGATGATTTTTGTCTGGTTGCTCTCTGGATGTTCTCTGATTAGCAGATGACTAAAAGAAGCAGTGAGTACTTGTCACCATCTTTGGTGGACTTGGCGGATTGAAATGCGGGCGCTTGAGGACTTTACCTCGCTCAGCCAACTGGCTACGGTCATCTTTGTATTTCCTTACTTCTAGAGTTATCTCTTTAGATTCTAATTCACCGTTCCGCATTGCAAGGTGGTGTGATACGAGCGACGGCGAACCATTTGAAGCTTTTGCGTGTGCGTGTGTGTATCCCGTGAAGGCTTCTTCCAGGCCGTGCACAGCACGTCGTGCTCTCATGCGTGCATGTTATCCGCATCGTGTCCCGCGCAAGTTGCGAACACTCATTCACACAGGTTGCAGTGAATTTCCAGTTCATCTTTCTCTGGTGGTGTTCCTTTTCGCATATCTCACCTATTTACGCAGTGATATCTCCTTTTTCTGCAGTTAGCGAAGGTGTCGCAGTTAGCCAGAGCTTAGCCAGAGTTCGCCTCGTCTCATGTTTGCGTGGCAGTTCAAAACCAATGTATTCTAACTAGGCCGTCGATGTTAAGAATGCACTGGTTGAGTAACAGGCACACATACATTAGTTTATTGCTCTCATGATCGCAACCGATATTGCTTTTCAAGCGAAACTTTTCGCTGGACAGACGTGGCATGCATTTCAAGTGCCAGCTGCATTCCTGGCTTCTTAGGGTCAGAAGAGAAGTGCCATCAGTCAAAACAAATTTTCTGAAATCGAAGCCCAAGCAGGTTGGCACACAATTTTGCACGTGTAAGACGTATTGAACATCCTGCTTTTTCATGTCTTGTCAAGTGGTGACACGATGCCAATTGATCAATGTCGCGCAGTGGGCGACGTGATCGCTGCGAGCAGGCATTATCGAGCAATTGTTCTCGGGGATACAAACACTTACGGTGTGATTTCATGTCTTAGCATCGGACGCGTCGAAGGCTGTCTGTTGTGCTGTGCAAAGTGAGGCTGGCCCGGTGCACGTCCTGTGCCGAGTCGCACGAAATCTCGCGAAAGTGATCGTATTCCTGAATGAAACTATATATTTTCAAGCTGGTAATGCATAAATGGGCCGAATATGCGCACCGGGCCTTGCCGGGCACCAACATGCTGGTACTGCGTTTACATTCATCCCATGGCCAGCTGTCCCGGCGTTTGATTTTGTAAACTTTGGGCAGCTTCAGGTTGTCTAGGGATCCCAGCACACGTGACTTTTTGTGAGGACTGGAACAAGCTGGCTGCCAGAACTCCGAAAATCGAAGAGGCCCAGTGCAAGAAGCGTCAGTTAGCACAAGATGTTTATTCACTATTTATTTCGTTCAAGATCTCTCTTGTGGAGTGCAATTCAGCTAAAGGGACACTAAACAAGTTGACATAATTAGTGGATTACTTCAAGACTGCTTTGGCATTTATTTTGCTGCAAAAGAAGTTCATTGCAAAATTGCAAAAGAGGGTGATTACAAAAGAGGTCGACTGAGATGATTGTAAAAGACCTTGACTCTGGCTAGAAATGATCAGTGCCCTTTAGAGGAAGCGCACCTGCACCTTTGTTTGAAATATCAGCTGTTTTCGCACCGTGCAGCTGTTTGACACTTAGCGGACAGGACTGACTCTTGTGGGGATCGCAGTAGAGACATTGCTACTTTCAGGCTCACCTGAACGATGAAGTGCTGGAGTGCGTCGCCATCTGCGTCATACGCATAGCTGCCCAGCAGTCGACCTGGCGAGTCTGTTTCAGAGTCGAGACCCTGGAAGGTACGCAAATGTTCTCTATTAATTCTGAAATCAAGCTAAAGAACTTGAGTAAATATACTGCAGACCAAATTTCTGAGGTCAAAGGTCATCACCCTGAACCTGTGAACACAGCATACACAATGGTTGTTGCGTCCACACAATGCATTTTAAAATGGCCTTTTTGATATCAGCACTGCACAGATAGGCCTGACTGAAAGACCACAATTCCCAATGCAGTAATGAAGCACAATACGTGCAATAAAAATGGAAAATTCTATGCTTTCATGGATTAGACTAAAGGGAAATGATAAATAAAAAGAAAGTTAGGCAACTAGAAAGCCTCTAGCTGTCAATGAAAGAAGCGCTTTCATAGTTCCATCCAAGATTGCTTAGAGGCAAAACATCGCTCTTTTTACCCAACATTTTGAACTGCATTGATCAGGGCCAGTCGCAAGCAACAGCAAGACCAACCACTGCTTAGCCGTGGTGCTTCGTGAAGAAGCTTGCCGCATGTGTGCAAAGTGCATGTTTTGAATCTGGCGAGTTTGATATTACCACTGCACGCTCAAACATATTCAGCATACAAAGTTTAAAATGCGCGCACCCGCTACAAAGTTTAGGCAGGAAGTTCAAGGTAGGCAGTAATTCGACATATCCTCGTTCTTAATGACAAAGTTCAATGGCAAGCAGGCAAGCCCACATGAACCAGGGAACTTGTGGGCGACTTTGTCCGGCAACGCACCCACATCTGGAAGTCCTTCGGAGCACTGCTGGTGTGGCCAGAGCTGACCAGTGAGCGGGGGATGTGCTCGACGCTGAAGGCCGTCACCCTGATGCGCTGGGCAAGCTTCACCACCAGGTGTCCCTGGGAGCCCCGGAAGGCCCAGCACTCCCCGGGGTGCATGCCGGGCTGCAGAGGGGCAAAGGTGTGCATGAGAAGAGGGGATTGGTAACTGCCGAAAAGTACAAACACTTGAATGCTGCCAACTTTCGACTGGTTCATTTCTTTCAAAATGAAAGCATATATACAGAACTGGTACGTATATGCAAGTAGCAGAAAACAGTGCATGAAATAAAACGAAAACATGTGCCCCGCTCCTGTTTAGGCTATGGGATTATTCCATGCCGTGTTCAGAAAGTTCCAGTTACTTACTAGACAAATGAAGCTAGCAACCAATCCCAGTCTTCTGTAATGCTCTAATCATGGCCTGCTAATTAGCCCGACCATTTGTGCTAGGAGAGTTCGGTTGGACAAGTTACTAACCAGTGGTGTTGTTTGCAGACCTAGACTGCGAGTGCTTGGACAAGAGAAAGAAAGGAAAAAATTTAAATTATGGGTTTTTACATGCCAAAACCACTTTCTGATTATGAGGCATGCTGTAGTGGAGGACTACTGAAATTTAGACTACCTGGGGTTCTTTACTCTGCACCTAAATCTAAGTAAACGGGTGTTATGGCCTCTGAGGTGCAAAGATCTCGCAGGGCAAATAAAACTGTAAAAAATGTGCGCTGCTTAGCTTACGCTACACTATAGCGTATAGCGTACAATAAACTAAAACTGTCTAATAGCGAACGCCGAAGCAGCTTGGTCTAGCGTTGCTGCAGTGGTGGCTACGGCTGCCAGAGGATCTGTGTGCGAGAGCACCGGTTCGAGGCAGCATGGTAACCAAAATGGTAGTGGTGGTGGCTGGCTTTGATTAATGCCAATTCGGACCTGCGGTCACGACAAAAAGTCAGGAAAATTGCATGGCGAAGGGTTCTTGCATCGAAAATTTCAGATGTTCTGATCCACTCACTCTATGGGATACATGATGGTGCCGCGAAGCCGTCCGAATCATCGGGCATTATCGGAATTATTGGAAAAGTCCGTCATTGACTGTACACTGGCTACTCCTCCAGCCAATGGCAGGGCATCAAAGATGATTCGTTACAATTCCTGCCTGTTACTCGAGCCAGAATAACTGTGACTTTCGTTCCCTTTCAATAAAATTACAGCTAATTTTCCCTGATAGAAGCACAAATTCTCTGAGTTTTCCCTGAGTTTTTCCAGACTACTCACAATCCCTAAGAATTCCAGGGTCTCCCGGTTGGTAGACACCCTGAGTTAGCACAGCATATATCCTCATTCTTGTAGACCTCCGTCAAGCGTGAGTGCATTATTGAACTAAATTAATGTTTAAAAGTAAAATGAATCAGCAAAGTATGACTTATACACTAGCTGCAGACATGATAGCTTCAGATTGTTATTCAAATAGGTGGCAGAGCAGTTAGCAAGGCATACATCCTAATTCTCGTAGGCCCTCCGCCAAGCGCAAGTGTGCTATTGAACTAATGTTCAAGAGTAAAATGCGTCAGAAAATACGACTTACGCATAAGCTGCAGACATGATAGCATCAGATTCTAAATGGAATATATGAAAAACATAATGCTGTTATTTGGAAACTCAAACACAAAGCCTCCAGCTGTTGTTTGCTTTAATGCAAGTAAAACCACGCATGCGGACACGAAAAATACCGACCAACTAGAGGCTAACAGCTTCGCTGTAAAGAGCTTTACTAAATGAGAAAACGTACAATCAGAAGTCACTAAAAAATTTGGCAGACTCAACTGTATTTGACATCTATGTATTGTGAAGTGTTGTGCGAAACATTACAGCATGAGATGCTGACACGCGTTGGACTGGTGAAGCCTGAGCGTCTCGGGACGTGCACTGTCATTACTGCAGTTCTCGCAAGCGTACTTTTGCGCTCGCCTAATATGGCTCGAGCCGGCACCTTCTTTGAGCGGGCGGGTCATTTTGGTGGGAAGTTTTGATGTACCCACTCGGTGAGAATAGCTGCGGCACGAGGTGCCGATGCCTGTCAAGCTGGTGAGGCCCAATCACCCGTGAGACGACCTCTGCCATTTTCTTATTGCAAAGTGTTTTAAGACTGCGGTGGAAAGTCGAAACGAAACCGAGCTGGGAGATGATGGCAGAATACAGTGCCACCAGGGTGAAACAAGACTCGTTTTGCGCTGCAGGCAGCGGGAAACGGCAGGGCATTTGGTTTATCGCCTATTAAAGGCGTGCAACAACGCTTCCAACCACACTGTGCCGCATGTGCTGTGAAAGAGATAGGCAAAGATGCTTATCACAATGGGCTTGGTGGTGATAGCTGTGAATGTGACGACCCTGCAATGAGATGGGCTTCTACTGGAAGAGAAAACCGAATCAATACCAACACTCTCACGTGACACGTACGGGCGAGTACTGTAGGTCGCTGCAGTGAGAAGCACCTGCTGCTCTCGATTGAGAGTGCCTCACGCCTTTTCCCATTCCTATGGGAGCTAGCAGCCAGAAAACGTATCGTAATATTGCAGTTTGGCAATGTACTGAACACTGGTAGTAAAAGATAGTGTTTTCCGGGAACGTACTAACTAGTAAAAAAGAGGCGCAACTGTTTTGGGCTATTGTGTTCTTGATCGTGAATGCTGGCGCCGGGAAATCGTCCGAAACGTGATCTTATCAACAAGGTTCGACTGTACCGACTTTACACTCCCACCTTGTTTTCCATACTGCTGTATGCAATGCTTCGAAATTCCTGATATACCCTGCTTTCAGAAGGCAGCACTGAGGAAGCTAAGTAAGCAAAGCACAGTTGCAAAAGCTTCTCTCCACCCATTTCACAGTGCGCTTGTAGACCTGCCAACTTTCAAGTTGATGATCAAGTTATTTATGCATTATTTAATGGGGTCAAACTCTCCTTAATTCGGACACATTTCGCCACACACCGGTTACTTCAGACAACTCTCGGGGCTTCGAAAATGCAGAGCACTGTAAATGTGCGACATAAAAGAGCAAAAGCGCTGCCAGCGTCCAACCGAAATGAAGCAGCGGAGTCTGAATCGCCACAGTTATCAGCAGAACGCTTTTCGTGTCTATTGGTGCCTTTATAGCGTCTATCATTGTGTTTACCACCTCGCATAACACCGCGTTTACTGTGCATCTTCATAATTGCATAGTCTACATCTATGATCGCATCAATGGCGACCACAGTTATGTCCGCAGTGGCTGCGGCAAACAGTAGTTCCATCTTTGACTCTGTGCATGCGTCAGCAGCGTGCATTCCGAACTGCGTGGTTGCCATCCGTGATTGTGTCAACAGTGCCCGTGGTTTTATCCACAGCAGTTGCAGCAAAGAGTAGTAGTTTTGTTTTGGCTCTGTCCATGCTCTGGCCATGATCACGCTGATAGCGACCGCACTTTTGTCCGCAGCGCTTGTGGAAAACAATTTCATTTTCACTGGTGCATGCAATGTCATAAACACGGTTGAAGCTCTTGAGGATGAAGCACGCTGGCTCTATAATGGATGAATGATATGTTGGCGACCAGCTAACTGATGAAAAAGTAATCGGGATGAGCGCGTGAAAAGCGTGTCTTGGATGAAGATGTGCGCTATGGCGATGCTGCAAAGGAAGTCGCGCGGCCTTCACTGCTGCAACCGCTAGTCACTCATGAAATGACAAGAATTGCCGCTTTCGCACTGCTTTTGTGCAAAAAAGGAACCGCATTTGCAGATTCATTCAGTAAACAAAAGCGTGTTGACGTAGTAAGCATTTGTTTAGTGTTTTCTTGTTAGCATTGACAATTTGACATTTGGTTAATTTGGACATTTTTTTCAGCCCTGTGAAATCTGAATTAACAAGGTTTTACTGTGTATATATGAAATGGAGTCTGATGATTTTCGGCAGTCCCATAAGATTTGCGACATCAATTTATCACTTATCACAGTCAGCTTCCATTAAGTCGACCCTGACATACCAATGAAATTGATTGAATTATCTGGTGAGTCAAATTGTACAAGACGGAGAAAAAATGCCCGAACAAACCAGACTCATTTGGCAGTATTTGTTTGATTCTAGCATGCTGCCGAACCAAACGTGACCACTTTATAGGCGTCCAAAGCAGCAAACTAACGTAGAAATGACATTAAAGCTTTTAAACAATGCAGAAATCTCATGCGCACCTGAATTTTTAGCAAACAAAATTGTTGTACAATGGTGGCTGGTTTTCTAAAGCCGTAACGGTGGGCTAGTTGGTTAGCCATGAAGAAATATG
This sequence comes from Dermacentor albipictus, assembly GCF_038994185.2. NCBI lineage: Eukaryota > Metazoa > Arthropoda > Arachnida > Ixodida > Ixodidae > Dermacentor > Dermacentor albipictus. The sequence goes on from NC_091828.1 coordinate 62,107,201, forward strand.
GCCATGCTCTTTGAAACGACGACGTAAGACAATGAACAAACATGTGCATTGTCATAATATTACAGCAAGGACCCTATACTGCAAAACTATTCCAATGTTTTTATTGCAATTTCCTCACGTGAGGTTTACGTAACGAACGACGCAAGCATCAGGCGCTGACCCGCAGCATTGTCTGAACAGACCAATAAAACGCTCTCCTTGTTTGTAAGAGGTAACTTTTGTTTGCTTTCAAACTGAACAACATTGCCTACATTGAGCGTTTTTTTTTTGTCTAATTGGCTGATAAGAAGCGATGAGCATGCTAAATTGGAGAGGGTTTTGATGGGGCCGAGCCAGCACAGTGAAAATACATAACTGGATGAAGAGGGTGGGGCTATCATGTGCGATCAGTGAGCTTTCCCTTACTTAGCTGGCACTGGCTGCTCGAAAATAGCGATGGCATGCAACGGAAAGCTAAAAATTTCGCTAAAATGAATCCTCAGTAAAGAAGAGTTGGCAGAGCATGTCGTATACGTGCCAAAAGGGCTCAAAACATGTTAATGCAACACAAAAAGTTTTATTATACACAAATAACTCCATGCATTCCACCAAGTGCGAGTGGAAAGTGCCTAAGTGATCAGTGGGCAGCCATCTGCTATTCCTGACGGAATAGGGCAGTATCCGGCTATTCAGAAAAAAAAAAGGTAGTTTTGTTTTGCATATTAATGCATCTTCAATGCGTACACGTGACTTTCATGTAGTTGGTTTTCGTAGTTTTGTGACGTGACATCACAAAACTACGTCGTGACAGAGTCGAAGTGGATGTAGCCCAAGAACTTTTCGCTAATTGCAGAGGGCTAACGGCGAAAAGGCGTCGAACCTGAAATAATTATTTTTCTTTTGTTCGGTCTAATCATGCATAATCAGTGTGTACATGTCGTATCAGGTGGGAAGCTATCACGGCTTTCGTGACGTCGCATGAGACAAGCGAAGCAGGGGTAGTCCAAAAAGTTTGACCAATCACAGATTGCAAGGGCGGATTGCAGAATTGGAATAGAAATGTTTGGAACACCTTTACATTATAGCGCCCCATGTGTCATGAACACTGCGCTCATGTTCGTTCATATTGTGTTACGTCCTCTTGAAGTGCGCTGCCATATTCCATTATTCCTAAAGTCAACTTCGCCTCACGGTTGTTTTAATGTCAGCTTCGCCGCAATACATCCGTGTTATGCGGCAAAGCATACAAACGTGTCAAAGGTTTTACCGTGCAGGCAACTTTCGGTCAAATTTTCCTTAAAGACAAGTAATAAAAAAAGGGGGTCACATTGTAATCTGGTAAGTACTATAATCAAACATTGTGAGCTAAGGTTATCCTTCGAAAATCTTTCAAGCGTAGGACAAAAATAAGCATTTTTCGACCAGAGATGACGTGCGTTCAATGCATTCCATCGTCCTCTAACTCCACCGAACAGACGCTGCTACTAAAGGGGTCACTATCGACGTCACCATAGGGGTCAGGTGAATGCATGCTGACTGGTCAAGTTCCAATTATCTGGCAAAGGCTAATTCTAGGATCGACATGATGAACGTTTGGCCTCACAGAAAAGCACGGGTGCCGGAGGGGATTGAATGAACCGAAAAACTGAATTAACCGGAGTCGAATGAACGGAAGCCTGCCGTAACAGAAACTGTGCATCCCCGAGACTCACCATTATGGCTTCCCTCGCTGTGCGGGAGAAAGTCCAGAGGGGCAGGCCAAACATGTAGTACTTGGGTGCTCGCTCGCTGTAGGTGTCAGTGCAGCGAGTGTTGACCACACTCCCACCTGTGGACAATACAGACAAAAGTGAGAAGGCCCTTTAGCATTCCGGAGCAGGAAACATTACTTTTGGAGCATCTGCTCCCATGTGCGGAACACATGTGAAGTTTTCACAAAAGTACACACTGAGAAACAAAATGTGGTTTACTGCTTTCTTTAGCTTAGATAAATATTTCATCATAAGAGCTAGAAACAGACACACACACACACACACACACACACACACACACACACACACACACACACACACACACACACACACACGGTGAGCCTGCTTTAAAAACATCTTTTTTTAAAGTTTGTAGTGATAAGCTGATAATTAGAAACAATGGTTACAGTTACATTTATTAAATCTCGCACTGACCTAGGTCATGAACCAGATGCATAGTATGAATTGAGATGCGCAGCACACTCTGCTCTTATTAAAGGGAACACCAAATTAGTATGCCAGCCCTGATAGTAACTCCATTCACATACGAAGGTCTGGAAAATATTTTTTTTTATCCATGTAATACAACAGAACCTCGTTCATACGTAAAAAAAAAATAACACAAGAAAAAATGTACTAACCGGGAAAATGTATGATCCAAAGAAAAAAAGAAATTTGACAGCCTCAACTATACTTGACATCTACGTAATGCAAAGCGTCGCGCGGATTGTTGCAGCACAAGATGTGCATAGCTAGTGGTGCTCCGGCAGCTTGACACAAGTTTTCGTGCTTTCCTATTGCATGTTTAAGAGGGCGATGGGAAATTGAAACGAAATTGAGCTGGTGGGCGACGCTGGATGCCGCCAAAGCGAAACGTGGTGCCCACACCCGACACCAGCAGCAGGGAACGGTGATGCGTTGGATTATCGCCTACTAAAAGCGCGCAGCCCACTACTGATGCCACTACGCACCATGCGCTGTAAAACAGATAGGTGAAGATGCTTGTCGGTGAAGGCAGGTTTGGCGGCGATGGCTGTGAATGCCGCCTACCACGACCCGAGCAGAGATTTTCAGGCACCGGAACAAGAAACTGGGCGCAGTCATTTTCACACGAGATGGGCGGCTATGTACTGTGCTCGATTGCGCACACCTCGCGCCTTTTCTTGTTCACATGGGATTTAGCGGCCGAAAACGTATACGATCCATCGCAGTCTGCAGAGGGAATGGCAGCACGTTTTGGTTATCGCCTGTTAAAAGCGTGTGCTACGCTTCAGACGGCACCCCGTGCTGTGAAACAGATGGGCGAAGATGCTTATCGTAATGGGATTGGTAGTGATAGCTGTGAATGCCACGTGCGACGACCCGAGAAGATTTGCTGGCACCGAAATGAGAAATTGAGCGTGCGCCGGTGTTCTCCCGTGAGATGGGCGGGTTAGCATTGCAGTGAAGCTGCCGCAGAGGGAAGCTATATACTGTTCTCGATCACGTATACCTTGCATATTTTATTGTTTACATAGGATCTAGCGGCCAGAAAATGTATCATACAATCGCAGTTTGGCAACGTACTAAACATTGGTGCCAAAAGATTGTTTTCCGGGAACTTGTGAACTGGCAAAAATTGAGCTAACTTTACTGGGTCATTTTTTTTTGTTAATTGCGAATGTTAGTGCCGGAAAAACGTGCATAGCAGGAACGTATCGAGGTTCTACTGTATCTGTCAAATAGAACTATGTGCTTGCTTCCCTCAGAAGCTCAAGAAATAGCAAAATTGACCAAAATACCAAAGGGATTTTCATTAATAGGGGGCCATACTGTGCTCAATGGCAATCTTCTATTGCCTAAAAAATATTGCTTTCTAGTTTTCTTCCAGAAAACAGGAGGGTTTTTCCATCTTTATGGCAGGTGATTTTTGTGGGTTATCGTCAGCTCGTTAAGGCCAATCTGCGCCACAGACAAAAGCAGGGAATGCTCGTCATGTCTTTCGGCACTGCTCCGTCTGGTCGTCGGCGCCGTACGTGTCGAGTGCGGTCAGCACTGAGGGTAATGGGCAGGCAAGAGTTGTCAAACCGGGAGGCCCACGACAAGTTCTCCTCAATCACTGCAGCAGGAACAAAGTACAGCTTGTGGAATGTGCGTGCAAGTTGGCCTCCTCCCGCCGATGGCTAAGTACCCTCCAAGTGACACTACACGACATTAAAGTTACTTTGGCTGGCATACAAACCTCTCCGTAGAAGTTTCCTTGGCGAAAGAGAGAGAGATGAAGAAGAAGAAGAAGAAGAAGAAAAGGATTAAAGGGCTCTGGCTGTACCTTTAAGTACGGTGGATCTGTGCGTAGTGTATTCATTTTCAGCGGGCTCTTTAACAGACCAAGAGGAAAGGCTCACTAACCGGCGCTCTCCAAGGCGTAGTCTGGCAGACCAGTCTTGTCTGCGTCGTACTTCGCCAACATGTCTTTCACTACCCGAGTGACTTCGTTCACATCAGCCGTGCCAGTGGTCAATGGTGCGACGACCTGGGGCACACGTTGAGCTTCTTCTACCGCTTCTTGCGCCACCTGCAAAAAATGCCGCAAGAGTCAACCATCGACCTGCCAATCTTAAAATGTAAATACAAGAGAACCTCTCTCATATGTTCTGGAAATAATAAAGAAAGACCATGAGAAACAATGCACTAACCAGGAAAACGTACGATTCAAAGTCGCTCAAAAATGCAACATATCTCGCTACAGTTTACATCTACGTAATGTGAAGCGTTGCGTGAATCGCTGCAGCAAAAGACGCCGACGCGCGCCGAGCTCGTGTGGGCTAGGTGGCCCAAGATGTACGTTGTTGTTTTAGCGGCTTGGGCAAGCTTACATTTGCGCTCCTCCAATTCGGCATGGGTCTGCGGCTTCTTGGAACGGGGCATATTGGCGGGTAGTTTTATGTGCCCACTCGTCACGAATTGTTGCAGCACGAGGCAACGATGGACATGTGGACTGTTGACGTTTTCCTTTGCGAAACCAAAACAAATTTCGAGCTGGCGGGTGACGCGGGAATACAATGCCCAAGACACCAACCGCCTGAACGAAACATGGTGCTCACTTGCCGCCTGATGCAGGAAACAGCGTCGCGATTGGGCGATAGCCTGTTAAAAGCGTGCAGTACGCTTCCAATGGCACTACGTTGCACGTGCTATGGAATAGATAGGTCAAGATGCTTATGGCAATATCTTGGCGGCGATAGCCGTGAACGTGGCATGCAACGCCCTCGGCTGAGATTTGATGGTGCCGGAATAAGAAACTTAGCGCGCGCCGGCGGTGCCAGCAGTCTGATGCGAGATGGACGGGCGAGTATAGCGGGGAAGCCACTGAGGCGGGAAGCTACCATTCCCGATCGTGCGTGTCTTGCACCTTTTCTTGTTTAAGTGGGATCTAGTGACCGGAAAACGTCTCATCCAATCGCAGTTTGGCAATGTACTGAACGTGGGTACCTGAAGTGCGTTTTCCGTGAACACATTAACTGGCAAATGAAAAAGTAACTGGATTGGGTAATTCTTTAGATTCTCGATCGAGAACATTGGGCGTTGAGAAATCGTTTGAAACAGTATCATATTGACACGTGTACTTATCTTTATCGGGCGACCACGTTTCGCCACTTAACAACTGTAATCGCACAGCGAGGGACGCGCCTGAATGTATCCGATGTTTCTGGAAAGTTATCGATGCTTCTACCCGGCTGTCTGTTGTCGCCGAACCCTGTGTTATCTGATTTCATCACGTAACACGAATGGTGTAGAACTTTGTGGAAGGCACGCGGGTCCGAACGATTAGTCTGGAACATTCGACGACTGCTCTATAAAAGCCGACGCGCTTGACCCGCTGATCAGATTTTCGCCGATCGCCGACTGTGTTCGCCGCTTTCGTTGTGCTATAAGTGTAGCCTGTTTTGTGGGCACAGGTTCGCCCAATAAAAGCTAGTTTTGTATTCCACCGTACTGCTTCTTTCTTCGCCGTCACTACCACGTGACATCTGGTGGAGGTGCTTTATGTCCATGTACCGGACGCCCCCGACAAGCCGTAATACAAGCCCGGACCGCAAAGACAACACCAGCGCCGTCCCGGAACATCGAGCAAGCCGCCGTCTTCAACAGCTGCCCCCGGAGCACGGACTTCTACCTGAGAAGACCAAGAAGATTGTGGACAAGGCAACCCCAATGGCAGCCCCAGCATCCCCCATCGTGCTGCAGCAGCCTAGGGAACCTCCGACGTTCCGCGGATCAACATTCGAGGACCCGGAAACCTGGCTCGAAACGTATGAGAGGGTTGCTAAGTTTAACAGTTGGGACAGCGACGACAAGCTGCGGCATGTCTATTTCGCATTGGAAGACGCCGCCAGGACGTGGTTCGAGAATCGGGAAGCCACCTCAACGACGTGGGACCTTTTCCGAAGCGGCTTCTTGCACACGTTTACAAGCGTCGTGCGAAAAGAGCGAGCCCAAGCTCTACTAGAAACCAGAGTGCAGCTGCCAAACGAGACGATCGCAATCTTCACGGAGGAGATGGCCCGTCTTTTCCGGCACGCCAACCCGGAAATGTCGGAGGAGAAAAAAGTTCGCTTCCTGATGCGCGGCGTCAAGCAAGACCTTTTCGCCGGACTTATTCGTAACCCACCGAAGACTGTGGCTGAGTTTTCTGCAGAGGCATCGACGATCGAGAAAACTCTCGAGATGCGCACCCGGCAATATAACCGCCTGGGGCACACGCCGCAGTATGCCATCCAAGGACTAGGTTCGGACGACCTTCAAGAGACCATCAGGGCCATTGTGCGCGAAGAACTGCGCAAGGTCCTGCCTTCGTCGCAGCCTCAGGTGGCCTCTATCGCCGACATTGTGAAGGAAGAGGTGCACCGATCCCTTGGAGTTCCTGAGGTGCAACCAGAACCACCGCAGCCGGAAGCAATGACCTACGCCGCCACCGTCGCCCGCCGTCAAGGCCCCCCTGCGCGACCGCGCCAAGGTCCTGCAACACCGCAATTCCGTCGTCCACCGCCGCCGCCGCCAGCGCGTCCACCCGTCGCCCAGGCAGCTGTTGAAGACGGCGGCTTGCTCGATGTTCCGGGACGGCGCTGGTGTTGTCTTTGCGGTCCGGGCTTGTATTACGGCTTGTCGAAAACATCCCGCTGCGACATGGCGCCCCAGAAGTCCTCATCACCGACCGAGGAACGGCCTTTACAGCGGAGCTCACCCAAGCCATTCTGAAATACAGTCAGACAAGGCACAGGAGGACAACGGCTTACCACCCGCAGACGAATGGTCTTGCGGAGCGGCTGAATAAGACCCTCGCTGACATGCTAGCGATGTACGTCGACGTCGAACACAAGACCTGGGATGCCGTCCTGCCGTACGTAACACTCGCTTATAACACGGCGGTGCAAGAAACAACACAGATCACGCCGTTTAAGCTGGTTTACGGCAGGAACCCGACGACGACGCTCGACGCCATGCTGCCCCACGTCACTGACGAAGAGAATGTTGATGTCGCTAGCTATCTCCAGCGCGCCGAAGAAGCCCGACAGCTCGCCCGCCTACGGATCAAGAACCAACAGAGGACCGACAGCCGACACTACAACCTCCGACGACGCTTTGTTGAGTACCAGCCCGGCGACCGTGTTTGGGTTTGGACTCCGATACGCCGACGAGGACTCAGTGAGAAACTACTCCGACGCTATTTCGGACCCTACAAGGTCATCCGACGTATTGGCGCTCTGGACTATGAGGTCGTGCCAGACGGCATTTCGCATTCACAGCGGCGCCGCGCACGATCTGAAGTGGTCCACGTGGTGCGCCTTAAACCGTTTTACGGACGCTGATGAAATTCCTTATTTTCTTTTGTTGTTGTTTTCTTTGCTACGGGTGTTTTTATTTCGCTTGTATGTAGCATCGGGTCGATGCTTTTTAAGAGGGGGGTATTGACACGTGTACTTATCTTTATCGGGCGACCACGTTTCGCCACTTAACAACTGTAATCGCACAGCAAGGGACGCGCCTGAATGTATCCGATGTTTCTGGAAAGTTATCGATGCTTCTACCCGGCTGTCTGTTGTCGCCGAACCCTGTGTTATCTGATTTAATCGCGTAACGCGAATGGTGTAGAACTTTGTGGAAGGCACGCGGGTCCGAACGATTAGTCTGGAACATTCGACGACTGCTCTATAAAAGCCGACGCGCTTGACCCGCTGATCAGATTTTCGACGATCGCCGACTGTGTTCGCCGCTTTCGTTGTGCTATAAGTGTAGCCTGTTTTGTGGGCACAGGTTCGCCCAATAAAAGCTAGTTTTGTATTCCACCGTACTGCTTCTTTCTTCGCCGTCACTACCACGTGACAATATCAACGAGGTTCTACTGAATCTAACTTTCTGAAGATAAAAGTTCTTTCCTCCTTTTGCGAAGCTTTCTGAGAAACTTGTACAGCTTTTCTTTGTAGCATCATGCTACCGATCAGGTGGATGACAATTGTTCCCTTTCATTAAACTTATAGGTATTTTGCAGAATTTATTCTCTGGATTCAGGGTTGCGATTTACTGGAGGCCCCCCGGTTCCTAGCATGATACGGAAAGGAAAGGGCCAAGCAGCCTTCGCTCTCACCTTGCGTGCTTCCAGTGCCGCCTCTCGTGCTTCAGAAGCCTGGCGAGCGACCGCTGCCACCTCTGCCTGGAGGCTGCTGCGATGCTCGTCCAGGCGAGTGCGAAGACGGGCATCCAGGTCGGCTCCGAAGCTGCCCTCCCGTCGGTCCATCTTTTCGGTCAGCCACCGCTGCAGCCGGCTACTAGGTGCCGCCGCTGAAGTGTCGTTCATCACCTGCGCCAGAGACAGAGGATTGAGCAAAGGCAGAGACATTAACCAGGCGGAGGTTTGGTTAAATACCCTGCACGGGAAATATGGAGTCACGATCTAGAAGAATAAAGGAGAAGGCAAAAAACGAAACAAAAAAAGAGAGAGAGATTTACAGCAGCACACACACGGTGTCTATAAGTGTCTTTTCGGATCTGTTGACTTGAGAAAAGCCATTAGAGCATGAGCAACTTTCTGGGTCAATGACAGACAATGCTGAGCACGCAGGATCTTTGCCTCTGCCAAGGGTGGACTGTGCAGTGGGCTGAGCATTCTCTGAAGAGCCCGATGTTGGATGTCAAACGAGACGCAATGGCCGAGGAGGTGCTCGATGGCATCCTCAGAGTTACAGTGGTTGCATGTGGGCGAGTTAGCCGTTACAATCTGAAAAAGTACGAATTTGTGAAGGCCACACCCAGTCGCAGGCAGCACGGCAGTGTAGTGTCGACGTTGGTGAACAACCTTTGCTACTTGAGGAGCAACATGCCTGGGAGGCACCCTTGAATGCAATGCATCCACAATGCCCTTAAAAACAACGCAATCTCTTTGAATCCTCACTGCAGCAATGGGCCGAGAGAGTGAAGAAGGATTTACTGTAGTGGTGGGTGAATACCAAGCAGCAGCTTTCGATTCGTTATTTCTCGACTCAAACAGCGAATCAAATCAAGGAAAAAAGGACAAATATTGATTATGAGAAAACTTTTAAAACAGTTAATGCTTACAAATTATGGCCAAGAAAACACGGTGCTGCATATGCTCAGATAGCTCCAAGCATTGCATAACAAGAATGTAGCAAGCTATCAAAAACTTTTCCTATGGGGCTTTTACTTGCCAAAACCACTTTCCGATTAGGAGGCACGCCGTAGTGGAGAACTCCCGAAATTTTCACCACCTGGGGTTCTTTAACGTGCACCTAAATCTAAGTACACGGGCGTTTTCGCATTTCGCCGCCATCGAAATGCGCCCACCTTGGCTGGGATTCGATCCCACGACCTCGTACTCAGCAGCCCAACACCATCAGAAACTTATAGGTACACAGAAATCAAGATACTATACAGTACGGTCTACTCTTATTAAAGGGGCCCTGAACCACGTTTTATCAAAGTCGAGAAATGTAGTTGAAGTGAAAATAGACTGTTTCTGAAATACTTAGCCACAAAAAGTATTTCAGTACATTCAGATGTAGCGGTGTTATTGGCAATCAAAGGTTGCGCGTGATCCCATTGGCTGTGCTCCTGTGCCTTCTTCAATGCCTTGCACTGCAATGGCCACGGCAGAGTGGGCAGGGCGTGCCAACATTCTGCCTGCCAAACATCACCGTGGTGAGCAGTTCAAATTTGATTTTGAATGTTCACGTAGGTGCCACTACCAATTTTGGCACCTACGACGTGCCAAATGTAGCCAAACGTGGTTGTCCTCAGCGAGCTGCAGTGTGCTCAGCCAGCATACTCATCGTGGCACCCCACGGCGTCCATGGTATCTACGCTACGCAGCAGACTGCAGCTGCGTGCAGCTGCGGTGCTTATGCACGACGTTTGCTTTGTGCATGACACGGCTTAAGTACGAGCAATAAAAACAGTGCTAAATGACAGGACGAGTGAAGGGACACAGACAACAGCGCTGACTAACAACCTTGAGTGTGCCTGAGTGTGGCTTGAGTGTGCGCTCTTGCCCAAATGCTCGAGTCTGGCTGTGCTACGTGGTGCACACCGGCTTTGTCCTGCACCAGCTCGACCGATGTATAGTAGCCACATCCAACTTGTGCATCTTGAAGTGCAATCAATGGCTCGATATGAAGTGAAGTCCGCCATGGCGTGGCCGGGAGTGAGGGTGCGCTGGCAAGCGTGCGTGTGGTGTGACCTCACACCACAGCCTCGTATGGTTCGAGGCTAGTTGAACATTCAAAACTAGTAGAAATGAGCGAGGCCCAGTGGCTACGATAAGCAGGGTGGCACCGATAAGCAGGGTGGGCAAAGTTTAATTCCTACGCTGGCAGCCGCACCTGAGCGTGAGCAGGTGATAGTCGGCTTCTTCCGGAAGTACATAATTATTATCGAAATTCAAAAGCAGATTTTCTCTCACTTCAGCCCTGCTAATTAAACTGCATCAATAAATATACACAGTAACCGCAGGAAGAAGCGCACTGATCTAAACACCCTTCTTGACTGATGTAGGCGATTGGCCAATAGCAGCAGCGTACGGGAACATGCTATATTACGAAATAAAGCGTCTAGAGAAGAGTGAGAAGCAGGGTTCTGTTTGAGAAAAAGGTGACTTTGCACTCCGCTTGTGAGATCCATGCGCTACGCACGACTGCGAAATTTTGCTGAGATGTTCACAGCAGCATATACTATCCGTAGGCTGTGTTTTTTCACCAAGCCTGAGGGGTGGTTCAGGACCCTTTTAAAGGAACTTCAAATTGGTATGCCAGCACTAAATTGTGGTGTTTTATGTGCCAAAACAACTTTCTGATTATGAGGCATGCCGTAGTGGAGTACTCCAGAAATTTCAACCACCTGGGGTTCTTTGACGTGCACATAAATCCAAGTACACGGGTGTTTTTGCATTTCGCCCCAATCAAAATGCGGCTGCCGTGGCCGGGATTCAATCGCGACCTCGTACTCAGCAGCCCAACACCAGAGCCACTGAGCAACCATGGCGGGTAGTATGTCAGCACTGATTACAGCTCAGTTCTAGTATACGAAGGTCTCTATAATATTTTTTAACAATAGAATACCTGCTCAATAGAATCAAGTGATTTTTTCTCCTCCTACGAAGCTAAAGAATTAGTGACGTTATGTTGCACGGAGTACCATTGCGGTTCTCAGTTTAATGGTGGACCTGTGTTTTATCGCGGTCTTCTACTGCATGTATTGCTTTCCACCTTTCCTTTAAATACAGAAGGGCTTTCCCATCATTACGGAAGGTGAGATATCGTAAGGTCAATTTGCGTGACAGACGTAAGTGCAGACAGTGTTCACGTGACCCAACCACCGCTCTGTGCTAAGCCATTGTTTGCACTGCACGGGTATACCGCAATCAATGGTCCTGGCTAGTGACTTCTGAAAATATAGAAAAGAAAGAAATTCTGAGGCTATACTCAAAATAACCTCAAACTTCTCGCTGCCATGGGAGACGCAACTTGGGGTGTGATCTTGTACGCGTTCCAAAATCGAACGGAGGCGGTCCGTTCTTTACGCCATGAAATTGACCAATCGTGTACGGCTCGGTGGAACAGACCGCCGCCGTTCTATTTTGGAATGCGTACAAGATCGCACCCTTGAGGACGGCAATCATGAGGGGCATGCAGCTCTCTTAGATAGGGCCCAGGGAGTAGCCCATGCCAGTCGAGATCTGGACCAAGGGCCCCACCCTTAGGCAGCCATTTCCTTTCCATTATTTTTTTTTCTCTTCTTCAATAAAGTTTTCCACGTACACAAGCATGTGCCAAAACCAAGATTTGATTATGAAGCACACTGTGGTGAGGGACTCTGGATTAATTCTGACCACCTGGGGTTCTTCAATGTGCACCCAATGCGTGGTACCCGGGTGTTTTTACATTTCACCCCCACCGAAATGCGGTGGCCGCTGGGCTGGGATTCGATCCCGTGCCCTCGTGCTTAGTAGCACAACTACATAGCCACTGCGCCACCACAGCAGGCTATCGAATATTCAAAAAATAGAATAATAGTAGACATTCGATTTGCAAATCAAATTGTCTGAATGTTCCCTGTTTGATTCGTGATATCCAAGTATTCGCACACCCCTACTTTAAAGAGAGGGAAAGAGGAGAGTTTGGCTGGAGTAGCATGCCTCTGGCTGGCTACTCTGTGTTGGCCCTTTTCCAATGTCCCCATGTTTCTGATGGAGACAAGCAAAGCTCATCCAGAAATTGCCCTGCTCACCAAGTGAGAGCAAAGCACAAGGGTGTTGTAAAGTTCACATGCGTTCCCCGCTGGTGTTTCATTTGGCTGACGGGGTTACTGCACTCCAATGTAACATAAGGGCTATTTGAGAGGTGCTGTAGTGGTTAGAGGAGTTGCTATGAATTAATTTTAAAATTAACTTGAATTTGTCTGTTTCAATGTCACAAAGCTGTGCATTCATTGGCTACGAGGGATGCTGTACCGGAGGTCTACAAATTGATTCTGACCACCTGGGGTTCTTAGACCTTTTGATGGACACAAGCAGAGAACCAATCAGTGTCCAAAAGCTCTAAATCATTAGAAGTGTGTTCTTGATCAGGTATTGTACATAAAAAGTCACATCTAAAAAAAGACAACCATTGATGAAGTTAAACTGAATAACAGTGCAGGAGATGGGACACAGAGAAGGAAACGGACAAAGCACCACCTGTCTTGCCTATTTTGCAGTTATTCAATTTAACTTCCTGTACAAACCAGCCCATGTCTGCATTCTGTTGCAGACCAGTAGAAAAAAGGAGAAAAAGGTTACAGGAGAAAAAAGTTGGATCATATGTCCCACTATCCACTTGGTCAACTTTCATGAGAGAGAACACGGGCTGGCTTCGTGGTGCGTTTTTGAACCCCTCATGGATGCCTGTAAAATGACCAGAAGTAGCCTGCGGACCCCCCATACACTATACAAGCAAAATGCGCATGTCTTGCATGTTTACATTGTAGTTATTGAGCATACTCGGCCCTAGCGTCCCCCTTCAGTGCTTTCCAGCACCACAAGGGGTTTCAGAAAACAGATGATTCTTGAAAAATCTCAAAGGCGATGTAATCCTCCCATGTAGTGCTGTAATGTAATCTATTTTGGTCGTGCAGGCATGACAAATTGAGGTGCCTGACCACAATGAAGCAAGAAAAGCATGGAGCAGTCATGAAAACATGTCTCCTGGCATTTCTAATAACCATATGCGAGAGAAAATTGGCTTGGGCAAATTTTTACTGTGTCTTTATTCAAGTGCAAGATTTAAGTGCAATTTTGATCGAGAGAGTTGCTGCGTCACTGTGGTAGGTTGAGGAAGAGAGACAGAAATAACTAAACATGGTGGAAAAGAAGTAAATAGTCATCACAATCGTTCCGCCTTGTTGACTGATATGGAAATAAAGTATTCTCATGAAGTTCAGAAACATCTGCAAACAGGAAAGTTAAATTGTAGTTGTTATATTTTACTGCTACAGAGTTGCCCTGAAAAGTTGCACGGCGTACTGCTGTCCAAAAAAGGGTTAACGGGCACTCGAAGCCCACTACACGAGTGTTTGCATTCTGCCCCATCGAAGTACAGCTGGCAGAGGCGGCAATCAAACCTCCAACCTTGGTCACTACAGTACAATGCCGTAGTCAGAGATGCCCCCAGCAGCTCTCCTAAGCAGGAGCTTGAACATGAACTTCTAGCAGTTTGTTAGGATTTCACAACATAGAAGCTCCAAGTTATCGAAAGTCCCCTGTTGTGATAAAAGGAAAAAGTACTTGCTGAAGTGTACAAAAGAGCCATTTTGTTGTGATGAAACAGAGACAAGGAAAAAAAAAAATAAAGCACCATTGTCATCCTTTTTTTCTACCTCTCTTCTTGGTTTGCTTGTACCGCTTAGAATGTTTGAAACGGCCTCTACATGGGTGTCATAGGAGGCGCTTTTGATCCCGATCGAGGCCCGACCAGGATTGAATTTATTCCACAGTTTGCGCAACGAGCCAATCAAGATTGAGAAATTCAATCCCGATCGGGGTGTTGGCCAAGTTGCCCCATCTTGCCTCAGAAGGGGCAACTGTTAAGCATGCCCCTACACTAGCATGTTTTGGTTTTGAGAAATCCATCCACAGGTACAGACACGCCGCCACAAGGCCCTCACCTCGAGCACCTTGTCGATGATCTTGGTGTCGAGACCGGCGAGCAGTGCCGCCACGTCCTGGCAGCAATCCTTTTGGTCCTCTAACCTGTGTACAAGGCGCTCAACCCTGAAACCGGCAGAGATTAATTGATTAGGTTAAATTTCCCAGATCAACTGAGGACACTCGCACAAGCCTGACGAAAGTAGGTTGCGTGAGCTAGTTGGACTTTCCTATCATGCTCGTGCAAATGCTAGACAAGTGAGTTGGCAGTTCAGTGGTTCAGAACTAGCAGCAATGACCCAGAAGCGCTACTTCTGTGTTCTTTTACCTCAATACAGGCTGCTTCAATGATCTCAACCGAACAGTTACGCAAGTTCAAATTTTGTTGGGTCAGACTGAGCCAGAATTTTTGCTCAAGCTGCTCGAGTCGGGTTCAAAAAGACAAAGGCTGCGAGAGACATCACAGCAGAGGACTGTGAATAAATTTGGGCTGCCCTGAAATTCCTTGGTATGCAACGTAACACGTAGTACACAACAAGCGCAAATCGATCCGAGAAGGCTGAAAATTTCTGGGAATGTGCATCGGTCACCGTAGAACCCAAAAGTAGCGTTTAAAAAAAACTTTTTTAACGTGATTTTTTTTTGTCCAAGACTGATGTCCCCACACCTTAAGCGCCAGCATGCACTACTAGCGCAAGGCGCTGGCTGTTGTGAGCTAAGTGGCTGTATCAATGTGCCGGTAGCATTCCTATTGCCAGGGCAACCTTTGTCACTCTGCCTCACCTCCTCACGATGAATGAGTACATGGCAGCCGCCATCATATCTCTTGCATTCACAACCCCGGTGGCGGAACAGCAAATTTGGCCTTTTGGCCCAGATCTCGGCGCAGGTAGAAAACCGATTTGGTGCAAGGATAAACACTTTTGGCACATAGTTGAATGTACTATCGGGGACAGAACTGCCCAGGACGAGGCTCCAGGGGCCAGAGCAGGGGAAAACTGCATCGTTGCGCCGCCTCGTTAGGGTTCACCTGGTTCCGGGATAAAGCTTGCGCCCTAGCTTGTGTGCAAGCATGTATACTTGCTGGCTCCTTCATGCGAGTTGCTCTTAACCCAGGAACCTTCTGTGAGATGCCACTATGTGGGCATCGGCTGGGAGCATGACTTGCTTGCAATCCAGTTTATAAACGCACATGCGGCATTATTGGCAGCATCATTGTTTATACCGGTTTCCCATTCTGCAAAACCAATGTTCTATTGTCTGGGCACAGACTGCAAAACGAGACGCAGTTAGCAACAAGAAGTAAAAAAAAAAAAAGTAGCCATTTGATGCATGCTTGCTTAAGAAGATATTGCTCCTGTTTGGTGAAGGTGATGAGAAGTGCTGTGTCACCAGTGCTGCAGCACGTGTAGCAGACACTTTGAACCGATGCCATCATAGTGACCTCTGGTGCAAGGTTCGTGGGCTAAGAGCAACTTGCGTGAAGGCGTCAGCCAGTATACGCTTGCTGGCAAGCTAGGCTGCGCATGCACTCATTCTTGATCTCGAACCAGGTGAATCATGACCAGATAGCGCAGCAACGCAGTTCTCCCCTGCTGCGGACGTTGCAGCCGCGTCCTGGCTAGTTCTGTCCCCGATAGTATATTCGTATGCCATGTGATCACAATATTAACTGAAATATTCAACAGGACTGGCCTGTGGCACTCACGTGATCCTGTGCGCCTGCAGTTGAAGCTTGAGTCGTTCCACTTCTTCCTGCAAATTGCACGCCGCCGGTTCTTAGGGCCACTGCAGCTCCTGACACGAAGGCCAAATAACGCTCACGCTATGAAATACGAGATGACGTATCAGACATTGCAATCGAAATCTTACACTTTATTTTATGGCAGTAGCTGTTATCAGTATTTTTCAGCTTTTTACTTTTTCACATGCCCATCTTGCACAACCACTGTAGTTGCTTCCGAAACCTGCATAGAGGCTCCTTAACCAAGGGTTTGACAAAAGCTCATCTGGTCGGTTACTTGACGTTTTGCAACCCATACAGGTTCCTGTGCATGAAACCCATATTGGTTCCAAAATGTAAAAGGAAGGCCAGACGTTCCTAGCTCTCTATCTAACTGCCCCGCGAACTTTTCTTGCAAATAAATGCAAGAAGTTTGTTTTTTTCACCAGTATGACCTGACCGTGTCATCGCTAATGCTAGTCTCAGAGAAGAAAACAACAAATACCACTCGTGTCAAGAGTGTGGGCACCAGACAGCAGCAGATGTCTGCACTCACGCGACTCCTGGCGGTGGCCCCTTCGTCTTCCCGATGGCTAGTGGGAAACTGCAGCGCCAAGCGTTTCAGCGCCTTCTCCACGTGGGCCTCAATGCGCTCGTCTGACAGCAACTCGTGCTCCGCCGGCTGCTTCTTCAACTCCACCGGCACTGCCGGAGGTGGAGGAGGAGACAGACCACTGGTCGAACCCCACGACAGCCAGGCTGGTGGGAAACTGAATGAAGCCATGGTGGCGCCCACAGCCTTTGACGCTCCTGCTGTCACCTGGATGAAATCAGAGTCGTGATTACACACACGGAGTCCCTCAATGGACACGTGATATCTGCTCTAATGGATGCACTGTAGGCTGAATTACCTCTGTAAATGCTATTGTCATGGTGGAGTGCCAGTGAAGAAGCAGAGCACACTAAAGTTGTGAATTGTGAATCTAACTATTTATCTTGTGCAAAGCTTGAACTGTATGTGCCCCCGTGAAGGGGGGATATGGGTTGAGACGCCCAACCTTTAACCCATTGGTTTCATTTCAATGAAAATCAGACACATTCTTTATCGCAGTAAAGCAATGCCCCAAGCTAAATGTCATTGCTCTACCTTGACTTCTAAATCAGTCATGCCTCTTCCAGTATGTAAATGGCTATGGTTGTTAACAAAACCAACCTTTGCAAAAATAAAAGGAAATTTCGTGTGCCCTTGAGTTGCATCGTTTCAGCAGGGATTACAGCGTTCGATCATGAAGCTTTTTTTTAACATTATAGTTTTTTTATTAGATATATTTATGCACTAGTACCATCACAACTGCATGCACAGCTCTGCCGACGCCTTCGCCGTGTCATCGCTTTGTCCGGTAAGGCACACTTTCCATGCCTGCGCACATCAGGAGCCTCGATAACAGAAACAGCTAAAAACGGGCCGAGTGCCATGGAAAAGCCACTGCTCTCCATATGAACCACTCGACCAGACTTGCTGCACAGTTCACAGATTGCCGGACCACAGCTACGGCTGCTGCTCCCCTAATACTGTATGTGCACGACTCTAACGTGCACTTTTTTTTATAAAATAAAAGGCACGTTAAAATTGGCATGCGCATTCCAATCGCAACTGCTTTTACTTAAACTAGAAAATGAAACCGATTCTTAAAAAAAAAAAAAATAGAAGGAGCTCCATGCAAGGTAGCTAGCCACACTGCCATCAAATGGGTCGTCTTAAGAAAGTGACGCTCGGAGACTTCGCAAGGCGGGTCAATGGTGCGTGGAATGCCTTCCCGCAGATGATGGTTGCGTGAGCCTGCAGAAGTGAGACATTTCTACTGCATTCAACTGAAATGAGGATGACTTTCTGTGGTCCGTAGATGACGAAAAGGAGGTGTCGTGGGACTCTGATAGCCACTAGCTCCTAAGATTCTGCTGTGTGCGTGTCTGCATGCCTTTGTATTCCATAATGTTGTTTCAACATGGTACGCGTTGATTCAGGTTTCGTTACTTGACGTGCGCAGTAGAATCAGCACCAGTTTTTTTTTTGGTGGTAATAACTGCATTTCGGTCGGCCGGTGTTCAAAACCAGCCGTAGAACCAACTTAAGTCACTGGACCAACTTCGTTGACCGAATATACATATGTGCCGCTCTTCAATGAACCTCTGTCACACCAACATGGGTCACTGCAGATGTAGGGCAGCGTGGGTACCACTGTTCAATGAAACTATTTCACGCCAACTGGGGACTGGGTATGTGTCAGTCTTCAATGAACCTCTTTGATGATAACTTGGATCACTGGGCATGTACCAATAGGTGTGCGCCTCTTTGACGTGAACTTGGGTAAGTAGGTGCCTATGGGAATGTGCCACCCTACAATGACGAAAAATATGCGTTAAATTTCTCTGACGCTGACCGGGATTGAGCCCACTTCACAAAGGTTCCTCAAGGATAGCAACCCCACGCTTTAGCAGGCTGCACCACAAATGCACTGGGTATGTCCTGCTTTTCAATGAAGCTTGCCAGCTTGGGTCACTGAGTGTGTGGCACTGAGTGTGTAGAGAGCGAAGGAGCAGTTCTCAGCGTTCGCAGGCACCGACGTGCCATGCTTCTAGTCTCGGAGGACAAACACGGACTTCTTGGCAGTACCACTAGATGGCGCAGCGTGTCCAGAAAGAAGCGTGAGGGAGGAGTCCGGTTGTCACATGATGCGTTTCTCCACGTTCGCACATGGAGGCCACTTGCAAGCTTCGTGGCAGCACTGAGAGTTCCAACACAAGCGTGAGAGTAAAGTCCCACTGCAGAACACGCCTCAAACATAACTCGTTTTGACGGTGGCAATACATTGTGTAGCTGTACTGATTCAATGCACTATTATCAACAGACATCTTTAGGTGGGTTCTGCAGAAGTACAGTGCAACCTCGTTCATACATTTTTTTGAAACAAAATGTGAGAAAAAACGCACTAGCCGGGAAAACGTATGATTCGAAATAACTAAAAAAAACTGGACAGACTCAACTATTGTTGACATCTACGTAATGCGAAGTGTCTACAGATTGTAGTGGCACAAGACGCTGACGCGTGTCAAGTTGGTGGTGCTTCGGCGGCCCGAGATGCTCTCTAAACCTCTGTAGCAGGCATATCTGTTTTTCATTGGGCTGAAGATATGCGTTTTTGTGTTTTAATTGTCTATTGAGTCCTTACTGTAGAACTTGGGTAAAAGAAAGTTGTAGAAAGTTTTTAGTTTTCTAGCATTTAGAACAGTGCTTCCTTGACCTTAGATCAGAAAAATATGCATCACATAAAGGAATATAGCATCTCCATTCAAAAGCTTTGAGGAAGATAGAGAGAGAAGGGAAGAAGGAAAGGCAGGGAGGTTAACCAGACTGAGTCCAGTTTGCTACCCTACACGTGGGGAGGGGAATGGGGAGTGAAAGAGAGAGAGAGAAAACTTAGGCGTAAGATGTCTATAGTCGACCACTCAAGTGTGTTGCCTTCAGGTAGTGAAAAAGCACTCGAACTGCTTTCTCGGCTAATGAACTGTGAGGCCAGGCTCCCAAGATCTTTGCTTCCGTAAATGGCCAGTCATCCAGTCTATTCAAGGCACACTGGAGAGTCTGACGTTGGTTATCGAAGCAAGAACAGTGGCACAGAAGGTGACTGATGGTCTCTTCACACTTGCACTTAGGGCACATTGGCGAGTCTGCCATCCAATACGATAGCTGTAGGAGTTAGTGAATGCTATTCCTACCCACAGCCGACACAGCAGTGTTGCATCACGCCGTGAAAGGTTCGCTGGTAATTTAAGCTTCAGTGATGGGTCGAGGCTGTATAAACAACACTTGGGGTTCTGTGGTGTTTGCCAGTAACTTAACGTGATGGTACGAGTGAGACTGCGAAGCTCTCTTGCAGTGTCGACTCTTGATAAAGGTATAAGGAGTGTCAGTGCACCAGCCTGGACACGTTGGGCAGTGTCATCAGCGAGGTGATTACCAACGACGTCACAGTGTCCCGGCAGCCACTGAAATATGATATCATGTCCTCATTCAGAAGCGCAATGGCAGGTTTTGTTGATTTGTGACACCAGCTGTTCATAATTGCCACTTCGTAAACTTCGCAAGCTCTGGAGGGCTGCTTTCGAATCCCAAAATATTGCCCATTTGTTGGGCAGTTCTTTTTCAATGTATTCGACAGCAGTGCGAAGGGCGGCCAGTTTGGAACCTGTAGATGTCGTTACGTGTGAAGTCTTAAACCTGATGACGACCGATTGAGATGGTAGAACAATGGCGCTTGTAGAATTTTCCGAGACGGAACCATCCGTGTAAACATGGATTCGGTTAGCGTATGAACAATGCAAAAGTTCCAATGTGATCTGCTTGAGAGCCGCGGTGGTCAGGCTAGCTTTCTTCACTAACACTAACAAGGCAAATTGCGGATTTTACTGACTTAGTTATATAGAGGCTTACCTGTATATCAAATATCAGAAAAATCTAACAATAGATAACCAATTTGTGAATCCAATTATTTGAGTGTTCACTGTGATTTGATGACACTTGAGTACTCACCCCCCGCCCTCCAATTAAGAGGGTTTGAATTAACGAGATTGCACTATACTACCCGCTACTCCGATGGCAAGTTAAGTGATCACACCATCTGGGTTCCTCTAATAATAATTTGTGCTTGGAAGGACTGGAAGCTCACCTCATAGATGTGGCTGCCTGCAGATGCAAACATAGGCGGCACCGAGGCCAGGAAGGAAGATCTGTCACTCTCTTCGTACAGCAGCCAGGCCAACAGTGGCAGCATCACTAGTGCAAAGACCAACACGGCCAGGCGTTTACGTCGCTCCGGGGTCATCCTGTGAAACATGGGTAGAACACGCCGTAGGGGTTCTTACACTATTGCGTAGATGGAAGTCTGGCAGCACTGTCTATACGAGTTTTAGAACAAGTGATGTGTTGCCATGGGAATCTTCGGATATGGGTGAGCAGGGCTTGGCTTAACTGCGAGTCAACAGCGTAAAGGCAAAATGAGGGTGTAAACAAGACAAGACTAGCAGCGCACTAACATGCGTGCAATGTGTGTAATGGTGAATATGTTTTTCAGGCTCGGCACACCAGCACATGTGGTAGTACCCTTCTGTTTGACCAAAGCCTTAGCTATCCTTATACAAAGGGGTGATCCTAACTGTATTGTACTTGAAGCAACACAAATGGCCTGGGAACAAAGTGCATGCGTCGGCAAGCCATCCAAGGCACTATCAGAAACAGCTCAAATTTTTGGAAAGCCATAAGTATGGACAATGATTGTGACACATGCATTTTTGTGTTTGTGTCCCGGTTTTACAGTTCACTGTTCTTTTCTAATAGTCACTTGCCTTTGTTTAACCTTGCTTCAGTCCTGGTTAGTTCAGGTTTTTTCTGTTTCACTCCTCTGTATAAACTTGAACTTGCCCTTGTCCTGTCAACATCCTCATTATGCCTTCATGCTGTAACCTCACGATAATGGACCACCCACCCACCTAAACAGTCTTAACCTTTTACCCTTAACCCTTTACGAGTGAGAGTGTGCCTAGAGGCAACCAACCAAAATAACCTTTTCTTTTCTAGCAGAGTTTTGGCTTTTGAGGACGGTAGCTGCTGGCTAAACGTATTGGGCCAACACTGAATGACAGGCAGCAAGCGTCACATGTTGGACTAGAGCAAGAACAGAGGGTGAGCAAGGAGTCTGGGATGACACTTGCTCTCTTTTTTTTTTGGAAAGCACGGTTTAAGAAGGAAGACCAATGCAAGATAACGGGACTGCAGTGGGGTCACACAGGTAATTTACAGCAGATGCGACGTGCAGGTTCGTCCACTGTTAGAGGCAGCGAGCGAGCATGTGGCTCATCATGCCTGCAGCACCAGGAAGCGGTGAAAAGCAAGCAAATGCATGAAACCAATTACGTCAGCCCGGTTGAACCTTGTACCAGAAGAGATCGTACACTATTGGAACCTGCGCAGATCAAGGTACAGACCGTGGCTTGGTCTTTCACTGAATATTTGACGTACTGAATGTTAGAAGAATCCAATCGTTGATATTTGATTCGCGGATCGAATATTCAAGTATTCACACACCCTTAGTTATGCGATTTCTACGTCTCACAGATGGTGGTGTTTGATATGACACATTTCCCCTGCAAGCTGCACATGATGATGGGTGACGTGAAGGGGATGGTTTTTGCTAACAGATGGTGTGTGCAAAGCACCACCTTCTCGGTGTTTTGCACACATGTGCCTGCTTTTTTCTGCTTCCTACAGCTGGCGCTTTGCTGAACACGATCCACGCACTCGTGTGTTCACGCTAACAGTGGGCCAAGCTTGCAAATCTTTTTCACATCGGACAAGAACTGTCAGTTCAACTTTCCCATGGTTTTGAGGAAGCTTCCTTCCAGTGTTCTGCGTGGTGTTGCGCACAGGCGACAAACCTACAATAAAAAATGTTTTTTTCAAAATATTTTTATTTTCATTGAATATACTTAGTCTCGGTGTATTTTGCACATTGGCTAAAAAGAGCATTTCCTTGAGGTATTTTTACATGTCGTCCTTAGAAGGTTAAAGCATGCCTTCCTGCACAAAAATGCCTTCTTATCATGCAGTAGACTCATTAATTCAACTACACTTATTCGATCCCGATCAAAGGTCCTGGCCAGCAGCCATGCAAATATTTTCTACGATAATGATTGTCTTCATGTGTTTTAGAAGAATAATGTTGCTTCAGCATTTCTAAAACTATAGCGTAATAAAGCAACAGAACTGAATTCTGGGGTTTTATGTGCCAAAACCACAATTTGATTATGAGGCATGCTGTAGTGGGGGACTCCGGATTAATTTTGACCACCTGGGGATCTTTAACGTGCTTCCAGTGCATGAGACATGGGGGTTATTGCATTTCGCTCCCATCGAAATGAGGCCGCCATGGCCAGGATTCGATCCCGCAACCTCGTGCTTGGCAGCGCAACACCACAGCCGCCATGGTGGGTTAGTGTAATAAAGCAACAAGAACAACATATGAAGCCACAAAACAAAGACTAGACTAATTCATGTACTACCCCCCATTTGCATGGTCAATGAGTGACCTGCAGCAGCAGATTAGTTTCCTGTATAGAAGTCTTAGAAAGAGACTATCCTCGTGCCATCCCCAGTGTGTGTATTGAGAATCAATTGAGCACGTATTCTATAGTTTCGACTTTGTAGCCTGAAAGTGCTATTCGTGAGTGTAGCCCAACCCTGCATGCTCCTCAGTGGCCTTACATGGACCTAGAGATAAACTTCTCCTTGCTCACCTTGAAAGCAGCCAGAGGTCAGTGACTATCACACCAGTCGCCATCACGTACACATACTTCCAGAAATTGAAGAACAGACTGCGAACAGTGCCTGAGCATAAAACAAGCAAAACACTCATTAATGAAGCACACGCACATTTAAAAAGCAATACAGCCTACGCTCGTTACAACGGCCCAGCGTACAACAGAGTTTCAGATATAACGGGCCATATTTCAGCCTTAGTTTGTTCTGCCTATTTTATTAATGCAACAAAGTTCGCTTTTAACGGACCGTGCTACAACGGACTGTCGGCTACAGTGGACTAAATTAGCAGCAATTTTTTTAAATCGGGCGTATAAGCCATACTTTTGTCTTGATGACACGAGCTAACAACCGACTTGCGAGGGTCAGTCGACGATCGCGGCTCAATAGTATTATGTGCGTAAGGGGTGAAGGAAAGTGGGGAGGAGACGAGAGAGAGAGGGTTCTACTCTGCTTGCTGCTGCTTATAGCATGGACGCCGTATCTTGAAAGTGATCTGCGATGTGGACAAAGTGCGCCTCGTGCCAGTAGGTCCGTACGTGCTGTGCTTTCGACGTTTAGTTCGCGCTGAAGCGAGAGAGCATAAAGGTCAATTTGCTCGCTGTTGATGCTGCCGCGCTTATGTTGCTT
This sequence comes from Dermacentor albipictus, assembly GCF_038994185.2. NCBI lineage: Eukaryota > Metazoa > Arthropoda > Arachnida > Ixodida > Ixodidae > Dermacentor > Dermacentor albipictus. The sequence goes on from NC_091828.1 coordinate 62,131,326, forward strand.
AATCTGCTATCGCAATTGATGCTTCACCTTTTGGGCAGAACTACGTCTTTCTTGTTTGCTTTTTACTTTGGGAATTCATCACTCACTCTTTGCAATAAGTTAGACATCCCGACGAAAGTTTTGGAAGTGAGGAGTTTTGGATATTACGAACTTTGGATAAAGCAGACGTCTTTTGTCGGATTATCAAGGTCCGTTCTAACGAGAGTCTAACTGTATATTACATATATATTGAGAGGAGGTTTATTGGCGGCTCCTAATGCAAAGGCGCAGCGACTGGGAATGGCGAGACAGCCTGAAGCACTGTCCAAAAAGATGCCAGCAATCAACAGCATGAGCTGAGCTGAGCGTTGGCGATGCAGCTGTGCCGTGAGACGCGTCTTCTTCACAATCTCCCCCCAGACAAAAAGAGCCATCCTGGTGCATTAAGAATTGGGAGGCAGAGGGTCGTGGTAGGGCTTGAGACGCGAGACGTGGACAATGTCACGTCCACGCCGGCGCAAGTCTTCAGGTGGTGACAGGAGCTCAATGAGAAAATTCACCGGAGATGTTTGCTCCAAGACTCGGTAAGGCCCTTCAAATTTTGGGATGAGTTGCGAGGGAAGCCCCAGCATTTGAAAAGGGACAGGCAACCACACAAGAACGCCTGGACCATAGGTGGTGTTTTGAAGCGTGTCGGTGCGGTTTTCTTTTTGGCGCTGCTGTTGCTTTCCCGTAAAGGAGCGCGGTAGCTGGCGGCATTCTTCGGCTTGTCGGGCAACGTCGGACACAGGTAGACACTCGGAGGCATCAGAACAGTATGGAAGGAGCGTATCGATGGTATGCCTAGGCTCGTGGCCATACAGGAGGAAGAAAGGTGAAAATCCTGTAGTGGCCTGGATCGCGGTGTTGTACACGAACGTGATGAATGGAATGATGCGGTCCCAGTTACCATGATCAGATACCACGTACATAGAGAGCATATCACCAAGGGTGCGGTTAAATCGCTCTGTGAGCCCATTAGTCTGGGGATGGTATGCCGTGCTTGTCCGATTAATAATATGCCATTCCGAAAGCAAACTTTTGCCGACTTCAGAGAGGAAGGCGCGACCTCGATTGCTGAGGGGTTCTCGAGGTGCGCCGTGTCGAAGCACGAAGCGATGTAGGACGAAAGAGGCTACATCCTGCACTGTAGCACTTGGTAAAGCAGCAGTTTCGGCGTAGTGCATCAAATGGTCAACAGCAACTACGATCCACCGATTGCCGTATGGCGTCATGGGAAGGTCGTATAGGTCAATGTCGACGCGATCGAAAGGTGTGGCAGGGCACGGGAACAGCTGCAAGGCACCTGACGGGCGTAAAGGTGGCGATTTTCGGCGTTGACAGTCAAGACAACACCGAACAAACTTTCGTACAAAATTGTACATGCCGCGCCAGTAATAACGGTGGCGAATTCGTTCGTACGTCTTGAAGACTCCAGTGTGGCCACATTGCGAATCGTTGTGGAAAGAGGCACATATTTGCGACCTTAAGCTGCGAGGAATCACCAGAAGCCGCCGATGGCCTTCAGGAGTGTAATTGCGTCGGTGGAGTAGCTGGTCACGAATGGCGAAATGAACTGCTTGGCGTGGGAGGGTTCGGGATACAGGGATGGTCGATGATCCAGATAGATAGTCGAAAAGAGAAGCGATGCACGAGTCACGACGTTGTGCGGTGGCAAAGGAGTCCATGTCGAGAGATGACACGGAGTGTGCGGAAGTTGTTCTGCAGGCCGAGTCTGGAGGTAAAGGTCAACGAGACAGGGCGTCTGCGTCTGAGTGTGTGCGCCCTCTGCGGTAAACGACGCGAATATCGTACTCCTGGATGCGTAGTGCCCAACTGGCTAGGCGACCAGTGGGATCTTTCAAGTTGGTGAGCCAACAAAGCGCGTGGTGATCTGTGACCAAGTTGAATGGGCGCCCGTACAGGTATGGCTGGAACTTGCCAAGTGCCCATACTAAGGCCAAGCACTCTTTTTCGGTCAAGCTGTTATTGGCCTCGGGCTTCGTCAGCGTACGACTCGCATGGGCGACTATGTATTCGGGGTAGCCGGCCTTTCGTTGGGCGAGAACGGTGCCAAGACCGACCCCGCTGGCATCTGTATGCACCACAGTTGCAGCTGACGGGTCGAAATGTCGAAGAATAGGTGGGGAGGTGGGGAGGAGCAAAAGCGGAGTCACTTACAGGGGACTGGGAGGAGAGGGCGACGTCACCGTGTAGAAGCTGAGTCAATGGCGCCATAATCGATGCGAAATTCCATACAAAGCACTGGAAATATGAGCATAGGACCACAAAGCTTCGAAGTTCTTTGATGGTCTGAGGCTTCGGAAACTCAGCGACTGCTCAAAGTTTTGCAGGATCGGGTAGAACGCCGTGCTTGGACACAACATGGCCTAAAATGGTGAGCTCTCGCGCGGCAAAGCGGCACTTCTTGAGGTTGAGTTGGAGGTCAGCGTTTGACAGGTCAAAAAAGTCTGAGGCGGAGCAGGTGAGTCGCAAAATCAGGCGAGAAAACCACGACATCATCGAGGTAACACAGACATATAGACCACTTGAGGATGGCGCAAACGCAGCGTGTTGTCCATAAGGCGTTCAAAGGTGGCAGGGGCATTACAAAGCCCGAAAGGCATTGCATTAAATTCATATAAGCCATCAGGCATAATGAATGCGGTTTTCTGGCGATCTACCACAGCCACCATCAGGACCTGCCAGTACCCTGAACGCAAGTCAAGGGACGAGAAGAATTCTGCTTCCTGAAGACTGTCAAGGGCTTCGTCGATGCGCGGCAAAGGATAGACGTCTTTGCGCGATACCTTATTTAACCGATGGTAGTCGACACAAAAGGAAATAGACACGTCCTTCTTGTGAATGAGAACGACACGAGATGCCCAGGGACTGTGTGAAGGTTGAGTAACGTCACGACGCGGTATAGTCGTTGACGTAACGGCTGATGTGAACCGGTGTCAATGTAGTGCTGCACTTCCGACGTGCGGCCCAGTTGAGGTTGTGAAACGTTGAATGAACTTCTAAAGTAGTGCAGGAGAGCAAGAAGGTCGGCGTGTTCGGCAGGTGTGAGGGTATCAACGATGGCATTCGAGAACGCGTCCCTGGACGTCTCCTCAAGCGCGGAAATCAAAAATGGTTGGCCGCGGTTGACATCAAAAGAGTCTCCGGGGACGTCAATCAAAGATGAAGAGTCGAGGAGTTCCACGAAGCCAAGGCATTCACCAACAAGCAACGTAATAGGCACACAGAAGGGATTGTAAAAGTATATATTGCTGCAGCTGCCAGCCATGTTAAGTGTCGCGTAGGGTAGTGGGAGAGATTTACGGCTCATGAAGACGTCGGGCGGTGTGAAGAGGACCGTTTCATCAGTGATGGCATCGCAAGAGACGGGTACGAGGGCGAAGGAACCAGGCGGAATATCTGTGTCCTTGCACACGGTAAGTTGTGTGGCACTGCAAACACCAATCTCGGGGACTGTGGGGGGGATATGGAAGTTTCATCAGCCTGCTGCTATCACCACCGAACTAGTGAAGCGAAACTTTTCTTTGACCAGCGGCCGCAATGTACTGCTGGTGTTGCCAAACTAAGACATAATATCTCACATACTGGACATACTATTTGGGCCACTGAGGCAGAGTAAATGTTCTCAAAACTTAGTAAACACCGTCTTAGGCTCCTATACAATACCATGCATTCTGCCTTCACCATTACAACATTGATCGCGGCTGAGCAGACACCGTCAAACTGTACAATGTTACGGTGAGCTGATGCAGGTACTTCAGGCGGAGTCGGCACCATCCTTTCATTTTTTGGATCGGTTTTGGTTCACCAAGTGGTGACATTTACGGTATAGGTGGTGTCCAAATCCATGCCCCATAGGGTGGCGCCCTCTGGATTTGAAATGCGGATGTTAAAGAGTGTGCTTTTGCTGGATGAATGCACTGGATGCAATTCAGGAGCCGGAAGCACGCCACGGACGTCAGGTTATGGGCAAAGACCTACTGTAGAAGGGTGATGCAGTAATACAACAAGCGAAGTGAAGGCCACATGCAGACTTACGTGCCAGCATTGACTCTTGGTATCGCGTGGCTGCCACGGTGACGTCCTCGTCTCCTGCCGCAGTCGCCAGCCATGCTTCCCTGTGCTGCCGCAGTTGGTCAGCCCTGGGCAACGTGGGCGACGCACCGCCGTCCCCGGCATTGACAATGTACACGGAACGTGGACGCGGCCAGCGACTCCTTGTGGTGGTGTTGTCTGCACAAGGATGGCAAAGTCATATTGGCCAGTTGTCAAATAGTATTTGGCGTCATACGTAAGTTAAATACAGTAGAATCTCGTTAATTCAAACTACAAGGGGACCGGTAATTTATTCAAATAAAACAGAGTTCGAACTCATAAGAGCCCCTTTAAACAGAGTGCCTGATCAATTGTGTGGCACAGTGAACAAAACCAAACCATCACTGGACTTGCGCAGAAAATGTCAGTGATCCGTCCCTCATCACTGCACGACATAAGTCTAAGTGCGCACTGGAGGCCCCTCACCAAGCCACACAGCAAATTGGTTGTTAGTTGAAAAGTTGTTACGTGGCCTCCAGAGAGTGCTCTACCCCAAGAATTTTTTATATTGGTGCCCCTGATAAAGGTTAGATCGGGACTCGTGTCTGGACTGACGCTATTCCCCTGCCTGGTCGGTTGGTTCTCGTCGGTTAGCAGCTCGCACCCAACGTTCTCTGCCGCCGTGCAGATGCCAAACAAGCGGAATGGGAAAACCTGCTCGAGAACCTTGGGAGCAACCATCACATAATAAGGATCAGCACGGTGGCGGACAACGTCCGGAGGAAGATTGGCACGGCTCGGCTGACGGACTGGGACGCCTTTAGAGCGCACTGCAAGCAGATAGAAGGCAGCATCGTTTCGGCGGAAGAGTGGAGCCAACAACTCAGGCGAATCCAAGACCTATACACGAAGGAAGTAGACAGGACGGAACAGACGCCGGAGGTGGACAAGCGGCTCCTCAGGCTATGGGAGGCGAGACGCGGGCTCATCAAGAGGTGGAAGCGTCAGAAACTCAACAGAAAGCTAAAAAAGAAAATTGCGGACATCACCAAGAAAACGGAGGAGTACGCGACGCAGCTGGCCAGACAGGGGTGGCAGCAATTTAGCAATTCGCTAAACGGCACCCTCAGTACGGCCAGAACGTGGCAGATCCTCAAGGCCCTCATGGACCCGAGCAAAAACAAATCCGAAGGCAGCAAGTCGATACAGAGGCTAGTCCACCAGTACGAAGGCACAGACGAACAACTCCTTGAGGAAGTCCGGGTCAAATGCTACGGCAAAGAGCAGGTCGAGAGCTACAAGGAAGAATACCGCGGCGAAGAAAACCCTACAACGGACGGACCCATTATGAGAGAAGAGGTCGTCGAGGGCGGACAAAATCCGGAACTCGCTAATCAGAAATATCGGCGACGAGGCCATCGACCAACTGACGGCCTACCTCAACAAGCTCTGGCAAGAAGGAAGAGTTCCGGCGGAGTGGAAACACGCCGTCGTTGTAATGATTCAGAAGCCAGGGAAGAAACTCCAAATAGAAAATCTCAGGCCGATATCCCTAACGTCGTGCCTGGACAAGCTGTACGAGAAAGTGATCACGAAGAGAATCCAGTCGCACTTGGAAAACGAGCGATGGTACCCGGACAGCATGTACGGTTTCAGAGCCAACCTCTCAACGAAAGACGTGCTGCTCCAACTCAAGGAGGAAGTGCTCGAGACGATGCCGAAAACGGGCGAAAACGTCGTCATGGCCCTCGACATAAAGGGGGCCTTCGACAACGTGAGCCACGCAGCCATCATGGAGGGCATCAACAACACCAACTGCGGGAAGAGAGTGCACGATTACGTCAGGGACTTCCTGAGCAACAGAACGGCGACGGTGGGGCTGGGCGAGCTGAGAAGCAACGTCTTCCCCACGCCGTGCAAGGGCACACCCCAAGGATCTGTCATATCACCCGTCCTCTTCAACGTGGCAATGATTGGCCTGGCAAGAAAACTTAAGGAGATCCGAGGCATCCAGCACGCGATATACGCCGACGACGTCACAATCTGGGTCACCCAAGGATCCCTCGGAGAGAAGCAAGAAAAACTGCAGGAAGCGGCGACCTGCGTGGAAAACTACACCAGAGAAAGGGGACTGCGATGCTCCACGGAGAAGTCGGAGCTCCTCAGGGTCGGCAAGCACCCAACGCAAGCGACACTGGAGGTGACCCTCGAGGGACACAACATCCCGGAGAAGAACATGGTTAGGATCCTGGGCACGTGGCTACAAGGCAGCCGGAAGTGCAGCCACACCATTAGCCTGCTGAGCAAGGCGGCGGAACAGGTGGGCCGCATGATCAATAGGGTGTCCCAAAAGAGATACGGAATGAAAGAAGAAGACACTCTGAAGCTAGTCAACAGCCTAATTGTCAGCCGAGTCACGTACTCCCTGCCGTACCACGTGACGACCAAGGCAGAAAGAGAGCAAGCAGACACCATCCTCAGGAAGGCGTACAAGACGGCTCTGTGTCTACTGAGAAACACGTCGAACGAGAAGTTGCTCCAGCTGGGCATCAGCAACACCTTCAGCGAGCTCGCCGAGGCTCTGCTGGGTACGCAAACCGCGAGACTCAGAGGCAACCCTACGGGACGAGCGCTCCTGAGGAGGTTGGTTCGGGATACGAGCGGCCTGGCAGACAGATACGCAGACGTACCGGACCACCTCAGAAAAACCATTAATGTGCGACCACTGCCAAAAAATATGGATCCCAACTTACACGAAAACAGGCGAAAAGCTAGGGCCGAATATGTTGAGAGAACGCTAGCCCAGCTAGACAATACAGTATACACGGACGCCGCCGTATATCCACACAGAAGAGAACGCGTAGCCGCGACGGTAGTGGTTAATAGGGAAGGAAACCCGATCACGTATGCCACAGCAAAGGTCGCTGGCACAGCGGAGGCTGAGGAGATTGCCGTAGCGCTGGCGGCAGCGGAAGGTTATAGAACAGGCCGATCTCTCAACATACTGACGGACTCAAAAGAGGTGTGCAGAAACTACACGAGAGGCAGAATCAGCAAAACTGCCCTCAGAATACTCAGCGGAGCCACCTCCGCCGAGAAGGAAAAGCCCCGACACAAACTAATCTGGATCCCGGGTCACGTAGGCATAGTGGGGAACGAAAGGGCAGACAGCCTAGCTCGAGGTGAAGCGTTCCGAGCTGGGTGGTCGAATGCCCCGGAGACCCACCTGCAGGCTTGCGAGGGGGGATACGCAGAGACCCTGAACTTACATAGAGGAACTAGAATTAGATATCCGCCACCACGCAAAGACCTCTCAAAGGAGGAAGCGACCAGCTGGCGCAGACTACAGACAAACTCCTTCCCCAACTTACACGTGCTCAATAAGATGTTTCCCACACAATACAGGGCCACCTGCCCTTGGTGCGGTGCCAAACCTACACTTTACCACATCACCTGGGAGTGCGAACGCAACAAAGCATTCCACAAACACGAACACCCGAGTGCGGAGCAATGGGAGAGTTGGCTCACCAGCAGCGAGCTCACGGCCCAAAGGGCCCTAGTGCAGCACGCGAGCGATGCAGCGCGACTCAGTGGAGCCCTGGAATAGGGGCCCACCCTTGCTGAAGAGAAGTCTCCAGTCGCCAGCGCCAAGAAGATGAAGACGACGGAGACTTCATAACCGCGAAACTCTCGAAAGACTCAAAAGTTTTCCCTCCCTCCCCTATATTGGTGCACGAAGAGCACAGTTAGAAATGTTTGAAGTGCCGCGAACTGATGATTTAGTAAGCAAGTTCCATTGCCAACATATACTCTCTCCACTAGCCCCCGTCTAGCCTGCAGAAGCGAAATTCGTTCCGTGCATTCTCTCATACTGGAGCCGGAGCACTGCGTGAGACACACTGTACTTACTCGCATAATGATCGAACTTTCTCGTAAAAAAAATTGACGCAAATTCAGGGGTGCGATCATTACGAGGGTTAAATTTTTCGCGAGCAGAAAAAAATTTTTTTTCATCCCTGCATTTGCTGCGGGGATGAAATTTTTTTCTTTTCGATTCGGAAAATTGATTTCTTTCGATTTTTTTTCTTCTTCTCGTGAGTGCATTATGTGCATTGAAACAATTTCTTCCGTATCAGTAATGAATAATATCGTTAATATCGGCAAGTTTGCGGCAATAACGTAGCCATGTCCACTTTGAGGGGACAGAAACAGATGGGCACGCTTAGCTGTTAGTGACATAGAAACACATGACCGGCATGCTGCGGAAACTGCGGCATTTGCCTTCACTACTATCCTAATACGGCACATTTTCGCGAAGGGTGGGCGAATATCTTAGGTGTGTTACAAGCGTCGGCGTATGAATAAGGTACACTTCTAACGTATCAGTGTAAATGTGGCTGCTATTGTTGCTGCTCGCGATTTGTTGCGTGCCCACGGGTGCAGATAAGAAGAATCGAAAGGCGCCTTTTTTGTTGCTTTTGACCACAACCATTATAAAGCCCACACATAATAAAGGCAAGTTTGGTTGTACCTCCTTTTGTCATGGAAGTGTGGAAAGTTATAAAAGTAATACAATGGCACATCTACTTATGAATGTTTGGGGCGTGCAGACCGCTTGGTTTTTCTGGAAGAGTCATTTGCGTAGCATCCGACAGATGGTAAGCGCGATCGTTATTAGCCAGACTTGGCACCCGACATATCGCTGCGGCAAGTTTGGAGTGTGATCATTACACGGAAAATAAAATAGAATTTTGATGACAAAATTCAGGGGTGCAATCATTGCGCGAGTGCGATCATTATGCGAGTAAATATGGTACATCACGGTACCCGCCTTCATTTTTTTTTCTCTCTCGTTTTTGCTGTGAGGTGCTGTGAGGTTTTTGCTGTTTTTGCTGTCGCGTGCGAGCTGTTGCATTGATCTTGCTTTGCGCAGTGTGCAAATTTGCAAGCTGTGCACGAGGGCACCCGACTAGTGGTATAAGTTGGTGCCACCCGAGCACTGAGGCAGATGCAAGTGGATCAAAGAGCACGATCGCATGCTCGGGCCCAACAGAAAATGAGAGTCATCTCCTGCACATGCGTTTGCACAACGAGGTAACAAGCAGATGAAAAGGAAGTACGTCCCTCTTGCTACTGCATGTAGTAAAAAAGAGACAGACATTCTGTTTGTAGGTTTGATGATTTCTCTGAACTTTAAATCGTCCACTGAAGCAACAGATCAAACAAATTACTGCTGTAGCCTCGAATAACTTTTGAAGTCATGTGTCGCAATGAGCAACATTTCAGCAATGGGAATTACGTAGGCGCACTTCTGCGTCTGACGTCGACTCTCTGGCTGGGAGTGCAGCTCCGTCTAAAGATGGACGCGTGGTGGTCTTTTTGAAATTTCAGTTGTTTTCATGGTGTGCGGCGGTGCAATACTTTGCAGATGCAATCGTCAGTGCACATTGTATACACTGCACTTGTTTAAACAGACCAAACCTAGTGTAGTATCATGAGAAGCCAACAAACACTGACATAAAGGACAACATAGGGGAAATTGCTTGTGATTGATAAATGAAATAATGAAACAATAAATTAATGGAAATGAAAGTGGATCAATAAACAACTTGTCGCAAGTAAGGAATGATCCCACAACCTAGATTGTGGGATCATTCACACCATCACCATCATCACCACACCAACCTTCATATAACACATTTTGCTGCATTTTTGTGCTTCCTTTTGCTATTCACATGTTGCTCACTCCCTAGTGTAGTACCCTTAGTCTCAAGGGTCCAATAATATCAATAAAATAAATAGAAGCAAAAGTTGAAAAAAAAAAAGGACTGAGGGAGAAAAAACTCACGGATGCGCTGCCTTGTGAGTTCCTCGTCGTCTTCACTGTCCGAGTACAACTCTGTCCCTGGCATGTCGGTCAGAGAGGTGACTGTGGTGGTGAATGAGGTGCTGCTCGTGACTGACCTCACTGAATCTTGACCTCGCTTGAGGTTGAGCAAGTCTGATGCCTCAGAGAAGCCGTTGGGAACCCTGCACATGGCAATGAATGATGGGCACAGGTCCAGACTATCTTCCGAGTAACTGGCCGAGCTAAAAAACTTATCGCCAGGACTCATAGGAGCTTTTGCGGGAGAAGCTTCAGGATTTTCCAAGACATTTAAGGCCATGACAAAGCATTTTCATTAAAGCACCACGATGCCTGATGGCTTGAGAACAAAACACCGTCTTTGACCACGAGCAAACTTTTTTTTGGCAGCATTGGTGTTGGACGAGCTTTCTACTAAAATTACTAGAGGGAACTCTAGCACTGCAACAGTTAAGCTATCATGAGAATGGTACATAGATTTTGTCTGATGTTTGTGCTTGTGGCTTTATTTAGCACCCACTTCATCTACTTTTATTAGCCTAAATCTCTAAGCAATCTTATTTGTCTTGTACATTTTAAAAGCATTTTTCTGAACACAGAAGGCAATAAGGCAGTTTATGTACACAAGCATAGCGAATTGTTTCTGTTCTAATGCAATATCTTGTTTAGAATGATCGATTTGGCAAGTCACAAAGCCATTTGCCCTCGGAACGATGAAGTTTAGGCCAATCTGTACTAAACCCATCATTCCCATGTTGGATGAACCCCCATGCTTGCAGCTTCCGTAGACCCTCTAGCAATTTATGTATGAAACTATGGCCACAGGGGCTGCTCATTTTTTTTTTCCACGAAACAGGGCCATATTTTTAAGCAGCTGCAGCCAGCCCACTCACCCTTGCAGAAAACGCCAGCTGCTAACGATTTCACACTCCGAATCGTCAGTGTCGCTGTACAGCTTCTGACGGGGACTGCCGTTCTGGATGATGTCCCCAAACCGCACCTGCTTCGCCTGTAGCTCAGTGGCATCCGAAGACCTGAGTATTCCTGGAGACTGCGAGATAAGAAGGGGAGGGATCTTTGGTGAGGAAGAGGGAACACGGAATCGCACAACTCTCATGAATGACACTGCTCCCATACATTTCAATGTTTTCCTTAAAGCACAAAGACTGACTGATAAGTTATCTGTGGGACAGACACATGGAGTGCAAGTTTCATTCACTTCCATGCAAAGGCAAAAAGAAAGGCAAATAAAGAAGATAAAAGAAAGAAAAAGGAAGGGTCACAGTAGCCAGGTAAAATTATGAAGGTGGAGAATGCTGACTGATTGATTAATGTTGTGTAAGATGACAGAGCAATGCTGGGGTTATGAGAAATGCAATATTAGCGGATCAATTTTGGCCATCCGCAATTTTTCTCAGTGTGCAGGAAAATCTAAGTAAACAAACAAGGAGGTTAATATAATGTAGGGGTATGCAAATATTGAATATTACCGAATCGAATTGATTGATTATCGTTCTAATAATTATATTCGTGAATTGAATATCTACTATTACATTTTTCTAATATTCGATGTGTTCAATGCAGAGACCCACGCAGTGCCACACATTGCGTGCGACGCGGAGCCCCTTGTGCTTGATGTCGCCCAAGCGAGCGTTTCACTTAATTTTTGGCAAAAAAGGACTGCCAAGCATGCCGTGGACGGGTTGCCCAGGCTGTCGCGGTGGCGGACTGTGATTGCGAGCGCTCCTCGACGTCCGTCCGATGTGGGGATGACACACAAAGCACTCGAATGCAGAGTGGCACCGTTTCGCTTGGGTGGCAAATAACACCGAACCTGACACATGGACGGTGCTTGCTATTTATTGTCAGCACCATCTATGCGAAGACCGGTGATGGAGTCACGCTAGATGCAGTCCTTTTGTCCGTCGCACAGACTTAGCCTAACGATAACCCACCTGCTGTAAAGTTGCGAGGAATTCTGCATATTGGACAACAGCAGGAAAGCAAAACTTTCTATGGAATAAATAAAATACTGTCACGTGGCAGGGAGTGTTGACACAGCAACAAAACTGTGAATAGCAAAACTAACTTTATTGGGCGAACCTACGCCCAGAAAGAACAGGCTACACTCAATGCTCAACGAAAACGACGAACACAGTTGACGATCGGCGAAAATCTGATCAGTGGGTCAAGCGCGTCGGCTTTTATACATCAGTCGTCGAATGTTCCAGAGTAATCGCTGGTACCCGCGTGCCTTCCACAAAGTTGTATGCCATTCGCGTTGCGCATGCATGCAATCAGATTACACAAGGTTCGGCGACAACAGACAGCGGACAGAAGCGTCGACAGCATTCTAGAAACTTCCGATACATGTAGACGCGTCCTGCACTGAGCGATAACATTTCTAACGGTAAAAGCGGTCACCCGATAAACGAGTTCACGTGTCAATATTGCCACAAAACATGGGTCTACTACTAAGCTGAGAACCTCACTCAGTACAATAGAACGCCACTAATTCATTAGTTTCAGAGGAAAAGACACTTGATTCTGTTGAACATAAATTCTAATGATCAAAGAAATATATCCAAGACAATCATATACTAGAACTGAGCTGTAATTAGTGCTGGCATACTAGTAATTTGGTGTTCCATATAATAAACATAGACCGCACTGTATATCTCGATTTCTATGCATCTATGCTACTGATTGCTCGCTACATTCTTGTTATGCAATGCTAGGAGACTCCCGGGCATGCGCAGCAATGTATTTTCTGGCCAAAAATTTGTAAGCATTAATTTTTGTGAAAAGCTTTCTAATATTCGATTCGACATTTTGATTTTTTTCCTTGATTATATTCTATATTTGATTCGAAATCTACTATTTGGTATTCACACGCCTCTAGTATACTGGGCAAGCTGATACTTATTCCCGTTTAAAAGGTACTGTGAAGATCCCCACACTTGATGAAACAAAGACACAGTCGTTCCGTGTCCTTCATCCTGTGTAGGTTTTCATGTTATATTTGAAAAATTAATAAGTAAGCCAGCCTTTCTGGCATTCCGCACCCTTTGGAATGCGGCCCCCATGGCCGCGAATCAAACTTGCGCCATTTTGCCATCCACTTTCTCGGGTATTTATGTTTTACCTGTCCTGTTATCATGCCACCTGGAGGAGAGTGTCATTGCTAACAGAGACACTCTTTCCCTTTGCCTCTAGAAGCATTTTCAAGCAGTGTACCTTCCTTGTCTTCTCCCCATACTAGAGCCGAGGGTCAAAGTGTAGCGTCAAGCCCCACCTCCTTTTTTTTTTCCATCTCTTGCTTGTTTTGCTGCATTCCGCCTTCCGTATTGGACCATTAGTCATGGCGAGTGCTGATCACGCACTTGAACAGGCATTCGTGCATGTGACCATGACTCTTTGGCTAGCAGTGGGCTTCCAGAAGAGGGAAGGCAAGTGGCGTTTGCTGTGAAATTTTTGGGGTTTCCAGAGGTGCGTGGCACCATAATACTTTGCAGACAAGATCATCACGTCATGTGCACGCTACAGTTTTTTGTTTTAAGATTGCCCTACCTAGCGAGGGGCTCTCTCAAAGAGTTGATGATCAATTTTAGGCAACATGGCAATGTACCGACGTTGTTATCGTTTTTTTTTGTTTCACAAACAGAAGAGGAGACCGAAACCAATGAAAGACCACTGTCAAAGTGAAGCAACAATTTCACAGTTACAGCTGCTGAAATATGCTGCAGGGGAGATTTATTGGTTAGCTCAGTTGGTTAAACGCTATCAAGCTTGTGTCTGCTGCGACGCTGCACTGCCTCCAGAATTGGCCCGCATAACAAACCACATTAAAACTATTGCACAGAAACGCATCAGACACGAGTATCACGATCGGCCACATCTCCAGGATCATCCCAGTCTATTCGGCCAGACAATCATACACGTTAAGTGCGGAAGAGAAGAGCAGAAGAAAGTTTCACTTTAGGAAAGGTAAATGGCGCACCTGTGTCGTCAATGTCTTGCTGCTTGCCGAGTGCAGCAGGGACACGTTGGCAGACAGATCGGTGCCGCTCCCTGTGGTAACAGTCCCCGGTGAAGCTCCACGTCTGAGAGGTGTTGAGAATGCTGGAGGCGAAAACGTGAATGCGCTCAGCCCGCTGCTCAAGTGGCTCACGATTCCATTGCTTTGGGACCGCTGTGATGTGTCATCAACGTCGACCGTTTGGCGCGATCGTGACACTCTGCACGAATGAGAAGGAGTAAGGAAGGAGTCAGCTGCACTGCAGGCCGATGAAGTCTGAAGCCAGACATTAAAGCTTAATTTTAAAAATCAAATTGTGCATGAATAGTTGAGAAACATTGCTGCCAAATATCGAACCAAAATGTTGAACGCTTCATTCTTTCTGCAGTTGGGACAAATAAAAATGTGAAAAATAAAGAAATCAGGGAGGAAACGTGGCACAAGGAAAAATTATATTTACCTTTATTATCGCAATGTTATGGCAACCTTCGCTGAGCAGCTGCAATTATTAAAAAGCGAAACTTTACCACAATTCCCAGTTGCCTTTGAGTGAACATGTGGAGCCAGCGGTGGATCACACAGAACACGCCTTTTTCCTTGGACAGCAGCTTGGAGTAATAGTAGTAAGCTTGGATATTTATCCGTAACAGAATATCATGACCAAATGAATAACAAATTCATGATTTGAAAAAAGAAAAGGCCTTCAGTTTGTATTGGAAGTTTTGAGCATTTGCACACGTCTAAGGGTAGGCTACTATGCTTAAATGGAAAGTCCTCACACAAATGGGGGCACTATTAGCCAGGAAAGCAAAGCTGACTCTGAGGATATGAATATCTATGCAACTATGACAAATGTAGCGAAAGGATAGAAAAAAAAAAGCAATGCCCATCTTCACGCTACTTGCTTCTAATAGCAAAGTTATGATGCGGGGCACCATTTTCTGCTGAACGCAAACCATTAGAGCTCCAAGAAGCATGGGCTGTCTACCTATACTACCTCTACAGGTGTGCTGGTTAATGGCTCCATTTTATTTGGAATCGTGTAGCGAAACGACGAGTGCTTCCTTACTATCCTAATTGCTACAAATATACATCGTCAAGCACACCCATTCCTTGAATAAAGCAAAGAGCTTTCCTGAACGGTTCGGCTATTCGCTTGCACTGAGAGTTATCGTCAATGTCTTCAACTATTTCTTTCTTTCTCGGCAATCTCGGTATCAAAGCCATCTTTTTTTTTTTGCAAGCTTCTTGCGACGCATCCACAGGTATTAAAAGCAAGATTTTGCACAGAGGCTGTGCTATATCAACACTACCTGAAGCTACGCTCTTTACATCCAAAAATGCTGTTGCACACAGCCTTCAAAGCAGGCCTTCTGCATCATTGCTTACACACGGACAACTTTCCATGCCCACACATACAGCCAATAAGAGTATTTCACTAAAATATCAGAAGGAAGTCTACTCCATGGTGACCATGGGAACAAAGGTTAGTAGACGAACTTGTGTAAATTTCATGCTTGTGGCCTTGACATTCCTATGGCTTTATTTATTATATTTTATCTACCTTAAATGGCCTCGATTTCCAAGCAGGCATTCTTTCTAAATGCATGAAGGCAATAAGACGTGTATGCATGCGTAATAGTTGCGAACTGTAGCACTTAAAATGCAACTGTTTGCTGAAAATGAATTTTCAAAGTCGCAGAGCTGTTTAAAGCCAGATTATGCAAATCCATGCACTAATCACCATTCCTGTGCTGCTTGAAGCCCCACGTCTGCAGATCTGGTAGTAGAAACTAGTGCCAGCGTTCCCTCGGGCGATTATTGTAGGGAACCACGATGCCACCAAAGCTACAGTCAAAGCGCACAGGTGAGGCCTTTGTTGTATGCAGTGTTGAGTTCGACTGTTTCTCTTATAGTAATAGCTACAAAACATCGTTCTGTATGACTGATTTTGATCTTTACAGCAGGCACATACCCAGGATTTTTTCTCGGTGGGGTGGGGAGGGGGGGGCAACCCAAGGTAGCTTCTCTATGCAAATGACAGGGGGAGGTACTTTTACTAGTAAAAATATGAATAATGCCCACAACTCGCCATAAGGACGCGTAAACTCACAAAAGAGAATTGAAATAATGTATCTCACAGGTACGCCTGTGAGATACACCTCTCCTTTACTTGGCAAACAAAAAACCACATCAAATGGGCTCGCGCAGGAAGAACACTGCCAAGAACAAGTAAACAAGCGGAAGTCTAAAATAAAGATTTCTAGTAGCATTTTTTGAATTAGCTCTGGAAGAATTATAGAGAAATATATATTTGCGGAACCATCACAGTTCTTTTGGATCCCTCGTTTACTGCTCTACCAAGTGCCAAAACCGACTCGTGTTGTTATTTGGGAAGTCGTATAACGATGCATGGTCACCAGTCCCGTACAACTGCGTAGAGCACAGGCCGCAGTGGTTCTAGACGTACTGCGCCCACCGTGGAAGGTTAGAAAAACACCCACATTAGCACAGCAGAGAAGTGGCTACATCAGACAGCTCGACTGATAACTGCAGAAGCGTCACACAAAACGCACGGACTTATTCTCTGCATCAGATGGCATTTTCTCTACTTCCTTTTTAAATAAAAAGATGTTGATCCATAAATATATTCACAAACAACGGTTAAATTTGTTAATTTTCACTTTTCCATCCTGTTTGGCTGTAGCCTCAGCTCTCTCCCTTAGTAGATAGCTTAGTTTCTCAACTCCTTGCAACTCTTGTTTCCAGTTGCCAATTGTGCACAAAAAGTGCTGTACAATTAGGGAAACGCCAGACGAGGTAACGGGTGACAGCCATATTGCTTATGGGTTTAACGGTTATTGCAGGGTCTGATGATGGACACAGTCTCGCATTATCTTATCTTATTATCTTATCTTATCTTATCTAACCTATATCGCGGGCATATGGTTCCAAGGATCAGCCTGCGTAGCACTGAGCCGTCACTCGAGGAAATAATCAAGCAAAATGAACATTTAAACGCAACTGGTGTTTTCTCCACTCACAACTTGTTCCACGAGCATACAAATGAGCTGACTACGAACCGAATCCCTTTCCTGCCCCTCGATCAATCTAAACAAAGAAGGTTGAACTAATGAAGCAACAGTGATGCACGCGATTGTTGAATAGATGGCGATATAAAAATTGTGTTGGGCATTATAAATAAAATAACATAATACAATTAAAACAATAAACTACGCCCTGCCTGCTACAATAGATGATGACAACTGAACTCATCTTGAGTTAATCGCGCAGGCACCGAATCGGTGAGAAAACTGGTCTTCACACCCCAGATGTCGATAAATACCGCCATCCAAAGGAGTGAAAAGATTGACACCATTCCACTGTGTGAAGAT
This sequence comes from Dermacentor albipictus, assembly GCF_038994185.2. Taxonomy (NCBI): domain Eukaryota; kingdom Metazoa; phylum Arthropoda; class Arachnida; order Ixodida; family Ixodidae; genus Dermacentor; species Dermacentor albipictus. The sequence goes on from NC_091828.1 coordinate 62,148,682, forward strand.
AGAATGGCAGCGAAAGCTGACAGCCAAAGCTCTCCAACGAAAAGCAAAGAGCTTCACCCCTGCCGCGGGTCAACCTGAAGATAACGCAACACCTGGCCGAACCCCGCCGAATGTGAAGCAGGCGTTAAGCACTCCCCATACGTGGGCTGATCCCGATGGTGGTGCAATGCCGGGCCAATGTGCGGCAATGGTGAAGCATGCGTTAAGCACTCCCCAAACGTGGGCCCATCCCGAAGATCGCGAAGGGCGCGTTACGTGTTCCCAAGCCCACAGGAATATGTGCCATTGAGCTTGGACCCTTTCTGCACTATCACCAGGATCGGCCCACATGATTTTTTCTGGTGACGGATGCCGCAAAAACTAAGGAAGTTAGTCTTATACTGCTTTCGTTGTAGAAGGCGGCAAAACGTTGACCGCCAAGTAGATTGATTTGTCAGCGCTTTAGGAATGTGTGTGGAGTGGTGGCATGGGCGGATGCAATGCGATGCGAGAGTGAAGCACAAAGCAATTACGCTGTGCTGCAACCTCATTTACACTTGAGATAAGCAGGCTAGCCGGCTATCTAGAATGGAATGTCCCAACAGAGATATGCAGAACTCTCTGCAACAATACACAGTATAAAAAAAAAAGACAAATGCATCTGGAAATGTGCAGCAATATAGTTGGTCACACAGGTGACCATTGTAAAAGATGTGAGTGCAAGCCAGTACTGGAAAAAAGTTCCTGATGTGAGCCACAGATAAAACAGAGGGATTATTCAGGCTTACTACACTGTTGAATATTATGCTCCGAAAAAGAAGAGAAGAAGACGAAGTGAGAAACGAGCGTGGAGCCGAGCGCGCGCCTGCATTTTTTTAGTTGTTTTAGCAAGCGTCCAATAAAGAAGACGTTCTCTACTTCGGCTCCGCTTCCTGGTTTTCAACATATGGTGCCGTGACCAGGATATCAGATCAACAGTTGAAGACCCCTAACGATGAAGCGAGCTACCTGAAGAGGACGACCTACCGACGCGATCAACGCGACCACGCTGCGACAGAGTCGAAGAACGATCCACGTCATCACGAGGCCTACCATTCCCGACGTGACGACATGGAAAGAATACGACGGAAGCGTGCTACCGTTCGAGCGGCGGTCACCAGGATCATCAACGACATGACAACTCTTATGCAGACGGAACCAACGCCATATGGTGAGCTGACCGACCATCTTAACCTATTGAAGATAAAGGAAACTATGCTTACGGACCTTGATAATCAAGTAGAAGAGCAGGTTACCGATGATAACCTTGAGGACGAGCTTCTCAGCGTCGGACAGTATCAAGAATCTATCGTCCTCGTGAAGTCCCGCGCTGAACGCATTTTATCCGATCAGCAAACAACGACTACGCGCGAATCTCACGATGACTTTCGTCAAGCACGCGCACACGTTAAGCTACCGAAGCTCGATGTGCCGAAGTTTCATGGTGACCCCATTAAATGGCCGGAATTTTGGGATCAATTTGAGTCTACTATTCACCAGAACCGATATATTACCGACGTAGACAAACTGAAATATCTTCGGAGCTACTTGATGGGTAAAGCGGAAGGTGTCATCAGCGGCCTGTCGACAACTAACGAGAGCTATAGCACCGCTATAGAACTTCTCAAAGAAAGATTCGGTCAGAAGTCATCATTATAGTCTGTTCCCGGCTTCTTACTTCAAGGCTCAAGAAGTCTAGAAGAACAGACATTTCGTTTAGACTTTCACTAGTAACGCCTGTATTTGTCGAAGACAAGATGCGCTGATTATAACGGAGTACCATTTCTTGCGGAAGATTTTGTATTATAAATATATATAGCAGTTTTCAGAAGCACTCCATATTCTTTTTCTTCGACGCCAAGGTTATGCAGGGATCTCACGCGAGTCTGCACTTCTTCATGCAACCTTTGAAGCCCTTCGAAATCTTCGCAAGAACGAACTTTACGTAGGTTTAGAAGGCGACGCATGTGGTCGTTAACAATCAGTGACTTCTGACCGAATCTTTCTTTGAGAAGTTCTATAGCGGTGCTATAGCTCTCGTTAGTTGTCGACAGGCCGCTGATGACACCTTCCGCTTTACCCATCAAGTAGCTCCGAAGATATTTCATACACAAACAAAGCAAAGCAAGAATGCATCAGTATGTCATCACTGTCATTGCTTGATAAAGAGATAAAATTTCTAGATGGTTTCCCTCAGCCTATGTAATGTCGTAATATCTAGGGTGGTTGCTTGGGCTAGTTGGTAATTCATGATCAAAAATAATGTTAAAAATAATGTGCATTCATTGCCGGGACTGCGGCTGCGTGCCATTCTTTGAAGATACGCAAGTTTTAGCGAGACACTGCTCACAGCTCACCAGGGAAATTGTGGAAGCTGATTTCATCAGAAAACTTGGCAGTATGTGCGTTAGTGCGCCCTCAATTGCGCTGACCCCTGGTGAAATCGCGTTTCTAAACAGATAGTAATCGTATTGCTTAATTTTTTTGGTGACCATGTTCTTGTTCAATGACTTGCTGTTAGGACACCCCCTGTGACTGTCGTATATTTTCTGCGCATGCCTCTTCTTGTATATATACACACGATGTGGCGACGCAATAAAATATTGTTGGAAGTCAGCGCTGTGTATGTCGTCTATCACTGTCCTTGTCCTTTGCGCTGTACATTATTTTTGTCGTAATATCGTAGAAATTGTATGACTTCAGGTTTTTTGTTTGAGTGATGGTATAAATACTGCTTGGACGCTCAAAATAAACAGTTGGAAGTCAGCGCTCGTGTGTGTTTTTTCGTGTTCCTCGTCCTTCATCTTGTTTTTTTTTTGTAGTGGTAAAAGTTTGCTTCTAGAAGAAAAAAAAAAAGGTAACAATGAAAAATTACAATGTTAGTGTGCCGAAGGAAAGAAGAACTATGAACTGAATGCCATTTAAATAACCCGTTTGGCTTTCTTCAAGTTTTGTAAACAGTTTGAACAAAGAGAAAATGTGCATTAAAAATGAAGCGTTTCTTTTCTTCGCACCTCAACTGCAAGATCTGCTAAGTGATATGCACTGAACAGGTTGCACACTTAAAAAACATCAAAAAAACTTAACTAGGTTATGACATCAAAGAAAATTAGTCAGATGCCCGACATCATTATCACATTTCAACCTTACACTTTACTATGCATTCATTCACAGCCACATTAACTACCCTATCAGCACATTAGGCCCCCCAATGCTTAACTCGCACACTGAACTCCTCTACAGCACTTACAAAACCAAGCTATTGGAAAACTAATGCACAGTTCATATTGCTGCAGTACCTCCTTGTTGCTTCACAGCTTTAATGCACTGTCAGTTACTTGGTTGCTGAAACATCTTGCCACTATCCTGTTAAACAGTTCACAAATCCCTTCACCATCAAGTGTATTTTGCAGTGTTCTTGGTCTAAACATGAATTCTAATTCGCTGTAGTTTTTTTCCTACCTTTAATATGCAATTACGGTCGACACACCGCATATTTCTAGACTTCATCTGGACTGCTCTGCCATCTTACATTTGACACTCTTGCCTACGTTCAAATCGGAGCCGTTTTCCTAGTCACTGGATTATTTTCATATGTCTCCTTGGAATACTGTTCACTGCTTATAGTTTTGGCATTTTGTTGCCCATTTCTGCATTAAGCTTCGCCTAATATAACAGTTGTGTCATTTTAATACTGTTAGCAATCACTGTGTAAACTGACAAGGAACCCTGCGAGGCATCAACTGATAAAAAAGAAAACTTGAGAAGGTCAACTGTCCTCATCAGTACAACGAAAAGATGCCCAACAAGTTGTGTAAACATGCCTGAAAAGGACAAGGCAACCATTAACAAATAGAACTTTGCGATAGAGCAAACTGAATGGGGCCCCTATTGCACTTACAGAATAAATAATGCTGTCATAGTGAAATATATATATGCATGTGGATGAGGAACACATTCCATTGGCTAAATCAGACAGTGTATGGAAAAAAGAAACAAAGAAAAGACAGCCTTGTTACTCGTATTTTGTTCTTGCATATTTTCTGATCGACCAAGCGTGCTCTCGCAGGAACAGTCGCTGTTTTTGCTGTCACAGAAGCCCAGTTCACTAGCACAGCTAGAAAGGACACTAAAGAGACACCTGATTAATCTATACCGTTAACCTATTTCTTCAAAACTATATTTCCATTAATTTCATGGTAATAAGTTCATTATTAGGAGAGTAAACGATGATGAAAGTTCTATTTGTATGAGCTTCACACAGAAAACGCGGTGGCGGGACGTCAAATGCGACGTTACAGACTTCATAGTATTTTCTCTTACTCCGGATGCCGTGGCTCATTAATTATTCTTGCAACCTGGCAAGTTCTGTCTACGGCTCTTTTAGAACACAATGTAGTCCATCTTTGTCATGAGGAAGTTAAGGCTCGAGCAGTCGCTTTCAAAGTCTGACATCACTGCAAGCGGTTGCGGGAACTTGAAGGCGCCGTTGCCACCCGCATTTCACCTTTCCCTATTTTCCAGGCTTATCAAGCCTCCTCTTGCCAATGGTAGAATCAAACTTAACAGTACAGCTCAAACTATGTTTTTTTTAGTGTCCCTCTAAGAAGGCTTAACAAGAAGTTGCCCCCCCCCCACCTCCCCACCCCCCACCCCATTCGAGAACACACAAAGTGGTTTCAGCGTGTTCGTTGTGAGTGCCCCCTCCCCGTCAGGTGGTATTCCTATTGTGGTATGGAAAGTTAAAGTCTGAATGAAAAAGGATGCCAAAGGCAAGCTGTTAGCTGAGTAATGGTAACATCTGTTTTCACTTTTGACTCTAGCATGACTTCTTTCTTGGTGACGAGAACAAGCCCCACCACATTATTCAAACTGCCTCAATCATGATCTTGGCAATGTGAATCTGAGCTGCTCCCCCATGATGGTGCTTCATAATGAGACTAGTTCATACCACTGCTCTTCTGAGCAAATACCATCACCTTTAAACAGCGTGATTTTTGGTTGCAAAAAGTTTTGTGTCTCAATGACAACAAATATGCAAATTTCAAGTTAGTAGGTTGTAGGCTGGGCAAGTATCCATGAAAACAAGAATTGAACTCATGGGGCCCTCCAATACTGTCAGTACGTCACAGCAAAACCATACCTAATTACACTTAACAGCTGTGGTATTACAAAACTGTAATTATTAACGATTATAACTGCTGTGAAGTTTTTTTTCAGTCCTTTAAAATTCAGTCGACAGGCATTGGTCCATTCTTGTCAGTACCAGACGGTCTTGGGGGTTAAAGAGCAGGCAGCATTTTTTTTTAGTGGAGTGAAAGAATAAAAAGAAAAGAAAATTTGAAATAAAATCTTGCAGAACCGGTTCCATGGGTGTGCCCTACATGCAGGAGATAGCATCAAAGACTGAATTCAAATGCTGAAACCGGATCATTTGCAGGCATTACGTGGGTTTTGTGCCCTTACATTTTGAATACTAACCAGACATGCAACTGGAAATCTTAGATGAGGGGAGGAACAACCTGCTTTGCCTGTACGCCGTGGCCCCTTTACACACGTCTGTGCTGTGCAGATGTGCTTTTCCTCAAAAGCACTACAACACATGCCAACACATAATGGCAATTGTGATGCATACTAGTATCACCATAATGTGTGAAAGAATAGCATACCTAGCAAACTGTGAATGCTAAAATTCGTACAAAAGGATCCCACTGACATGGCAATGAAGGAAATGGCATGCAGTGCTTTTATTAAAGCTTGCCCCTAAGCGCACAGATGTTAAGGGATGCATACACACTTTATTAAAGATCATTTACCTTTAAACACAGCAGCAAATTTGGAAAAGCACAATCTGATAAGGAACACACTGTTTCTAGATCACAGGAACTGATTCAAATGAACTTGCTCAAAGGAGTTACTCTTCTGGTGTCCTTTCATAATCGGAAGACTTCAAGTGGTATGGTTGGGGATGGATGAGTGAACGCCAAGAGAATTTTTTTCCTTGAAAGCCCTACGAAGCATTCATAGAATCATAAAATGAGCAAGAATTCGTAAATGTTACAGAAAATTTTGGGGAGCTGGCAAGTACGTATGCATGACTGCTTCGCCCACGTCCAAACTATGCATACGTGCTGCTTTCAGACCTGCTGGAACAAACATCACAACAGCTGCCCCTCACACTATTATGGTGGTTTGTGTAGAAGAAACAATTACAAACACTAAATTAATTTTAAAGCTGGGCTCTGGGGTCAATCACAATTGACATAACAGTAGCAGCTGAGTTAATTACATGCCAGAAGCTAAACAAATAATGGTGATTTCTAATTAACTCATACTCCAAATGTGGTCCACGTAGGGATAGATAAATAGCATCAGAACAGCCGGCGACGCCATTTAAGACAGACCTCTGACATCAAGGTTGAATGTAGAATCTGTTGCGAGTGGCTACGAAATGCCCTTCTTATTTGAATCACGTGCTCTTGAATCTGCACAGTTATCAGTCCTAAATGTAGCCATACTGATTATAGAGAGTGCATCGTCAATTTCAGTACTGTCATTGCCACCAACAGCTGTGTCACTATGTGCCACTGTGTCCCTGGACCACGGAAACATGGTTGCAGCAACCTCTTGTCATAAGATGACGTGCTATTATGAGGTTTTATAATTTCGCTTAACGAGGCCAAGGGAAACCGTGCTAGTTAATGCAAGTCTGGTAGCAGTACATGTGCTTCACTACTAGCAGCAATTGAGGTTCAGGTTCAAACACATTCAGGTACAGTACAAACACACGTACGCAAACAAGTGCAGAGCAATCATTGCAGTTCTGAGGGAAAATAATTTTGAAAGAACTACGTCTGCGATCCAACTGCACACACACACACATACACAATGCCTCGGAAGTGGCCGTTAGGCAGTACGGTTTCGTCATGGTTTCGCTTTCTTTCTTTTTTTTTTTTCATCCCACGTGCAGACCACATGCGCGCAAGCGGCCTCCCGCAGAGCAATCGAGAGCAAACGCAAGAGGCCTTCACCGCAGCGTGAGAGGCAGACAGACGGCACGGCCTGTCAAGCGTGCCGGCCTACATATTTCCCGCCTCTCGAGAACTTCAATCGGGCGACAGGACGGCGCGTTTTTTGAGCAACCGTTCCAATCCGGCAGCCGTTGGTGCGGCGTTAAGACGCGTGTCCACGCGGCTCGACCGACGCCCGTCGTTTCTCGCCGACCGGCCGGCGCAAGATCGAAAGTGAGAAAAAAAAAAAAGCGCACGTAAGGCGCAAACAGGCGATTGCAAACTGCAAACAGAAGCGCCCGGTGGTAGAGAGATAACCACGACAACACGAAGCGGATATGCATCGGGAAGGTCGAGATGTCATAAAACACGACATGACAGGCCGAGCAAAGTTCTTTTCAGGGCTCGCTCGTTGCCGAGTCGGCGCGGGACGCGGATGCGGCCAGGCAGACTTGCGCAACGGGCGCTTATTAGGAGGGAACGGAGCGCGGCGTCTCGCTCGAAACACACCTGGCGCACATAGGTGCTCGTCTCGGCAGCACCTCGCGACGCACGGCTTCCGTTGCAAACAAACAGCACGTGAATCAGCGTAACCGACAGCTGTTTTCGCTTCGCAGGGCCGATCGGTTTGCGTAGACCGTACCAAAGCGATCGCAGCCCGTGCTCAGAAGCGGTAGATGTTTCTCACTGCATCGAGTGCCGTTATGGTATAACATAAAGCGAAACGAAAGCAATCACGTTTACATGCTGCTGCTGCTGCTGCTGCTGCTGCTTGTGGTCCTTTTTACGTGACTGTGAACACACGCGTCCACTCACCGACGTTTGCTGCTTCGATGGTGCCCGTGCGCCTCCTCGCAGCGGCAGTTGTCGCCGCTGCAGCGACTTCGGAGCAACATCGTCTGGCCGTTTGACGGCGGGCAGCAGAAGATCAGGGGCGGAACTCCCTTTGACACCGTTTCAGCGGGCCACTTTCAGATCCATTCCGGGCGTCGCCGACGGTGCAGCGAACGTAGCGCACGCACGCACGACCCTACGCCGCGTTCATCGGCACCGTAGTCGTAGCGTGGTGACGAGCCTGGCGACGCGACGACGTCTGCAAGTTTCTGGACGGTAGGCCTAGAGGAGGAGCGCGACAAGGTTCGCTCCCTAGAGGTGCGAGACGACGACCCACGCCAGTGGTCCTCAAAATAAGCCGCGCTGGTACAACGGCAACGGCTTCAGCTGTTCACCATGGCGACGAGGACACGCTGCTTCTTTTTCGTCATTTCCCGGCCGCAAAGCGAAAGCCATAGATAAAAAATAAGATACGTTTGTCGGGGCGGCGTCGCTTCCGCGTCCATGCAAGAAGCGCCTCCCTCCAGCAGCTGAGAGTGTGGTCGACGCGGCGAGGAGAAAACGCTTTCGACATGCCGTGTGGTACTTACTCGTTTTACCGCTTCTCTTGGGGTGGGCGAGTCAGAGCCGGCCGTCACGTGCGGGCGAGCAGGTAACATTCAAACAAGTAACGACGAAAGAAGCGCGCGGATTTCCCAGAATTCAGCTGTTATTGTATACACGCAATAGAGCAGTGTCAACTATTTTCTTCTACTGTGTCATCTATCTCAAGCTCGTGCCATGCGAGTGCACCGTGGTCTACAAAATGAATGATAAAACATTATAATTTAGTTTTTATTATTATCAAGCAGCTGATTCCTAAGGTAATAAATTGAAAGTTTCTTCCTCCTCGCCGAACAATTGTTGAAATTGAGTAATTTTAGAAGCATTGTATTCCATTGTCCAAACTGTGCGTTCCACAATTGTAATGATTTTGCCAAGGCAATCGTCAACAGAAGTTTGTGGTTATGGTTAGGTTAGTCGGGCATTGTTTGAGCGTTCGAAAGTCGGTTCTTTTGTTTGTTGTCATGTTTTATGGTCACCTCGACTGCTCGGTCGTTTGAAGACGTCAGTTTACAGTCACAGCTCATGGTCACTATGAAGATTGTGTGCTATACTGTATTAAGTTTCTGTGAATAATTGCAAACCACTTTCGACGAAACTAGGGCTACGATGTGATCAGAATCAAGATCCGAACGACTACCACATGTAAATACAAAATAGTTCTTCACTAGCGCCACCACAACGTGGGACTCCGAGATTAATAATTGGCCTTAATAATTTGTGTCGCCAAGGTGGTGTCCAAAAACCCGACGTATGCGCTAAATGAGAAATTCTGTGAGCCTACGAGGCTTCCGAAATTGTTTCTGCCAGATTCAACCTTCAAAAAGAAAGCCTTCAAAATTTGCATTTTATATCTAAAGAGCGTCATGGTAGAGTGGGAAACTCTATGGGCATGAAGAAAAAAGCAACATAAAAGAGGGCATTACGTCACATTTTGAAGCCGGAAACGCAGCCATGTTGGTGAGCCATTTTTCTTTGCGCCTCCAGGCAGTCAGCTCGCCGGAGAAGATAGGCGCGAGCTTTGAACTTGCATTGCTACGCGCCGCCGGAACTGTGCGCTGCCGACGCGCGTCAGAACAAAATCTACAAATCTTCTCTGACAGTTTTAGTGAAGCAGCCGGGCTCCTATGTTTTTCCGTGGCACGTTGAAGACGGCGTAGACCCGCGTCGTGATTGCTTGAGTGTCTTGGTTGCCGGTTGACACTCACACCAAAGGAGGCATCGCTAACACACACAGACCAAAAACACAACTGTCAAGCTGACACACCACGCTCCAAAGTCATATTGTCTCGTGAACATAATGTGCTGCGAGAAAGACAAGGGCCGAAGAAACTTCTCACTTTTCAGAGGCCTAAAGCAACTGAAAGAGGTTGTGTAGTGACTTTTGAGACGAAATGGAAGAGACAAGTGCAGCCCCCTTAGAGTGTACTAGAATTTCAGTCCTGCAGCTTAGTACTGGTGGAATGCACTGATTGTGTATTCTCTTCTAGGTTAACAATAGACTGAACTAGGCACTTCAATCCATTCTTATTTGATGTTATACTCATGATCCAGGTCCACTGCAACTACTTGGCCCAGGCACACATACTTCCGCAACAGGTTCCAGAGGCTGTTTTACCAACCAAAGTGTCATGACAAAGAAAAGGCCAATGAAGGATTACGGTGCCAAACAGAGAAAGATGGCCATTTGAAAAAGCGCATGGCTCCATAAGAGACGCAAGCAGGTGGGATTCCGAACATAAGAACATCAGACGTGTCGGTACTGTGTCCAGCAACATCTACAGATGCTTTGATGTGCTCGTCTGGGTCCAACCCTCCTCCACAGTTGATATTCCCTGAGGACATTGCTTGGCAAGGAGCCACCACTGTTGATAACCGGGACTGGCACTGGGCTTCCCATCTGGCCTTGTCTATAGCCTACGGATAAGCAGCAGGTGTTCCCGAGAAATGTCAGCGAGCATGGCATGTTAAACATCGCAGATTCCTCCGGGTTATTATGGTCAGTTCGCTTTGACAGTACTTATACTGCAGCCATATTCATTACAGCATGCTCTATTCCCGCTATCAGTTGTGAAGACTCGTGTAATAGTACTGCTATTGTAAGCATTTATAACACAATGTAAAAAATAATTACTCTTCCGTTTTCTTTGTATTCATTGTACTCTCTCTCTCACAGCCACTCGATGAAACCATACATGAGCATGCCTCATGTGTCGCACAGAGCTTGGGCAAGGGTGTGAAGCAGAAGGTGACAGTTTCTACCACCAGTTCAGTGGGGACGCCACTGTTCCGAGACAGGCCTGTGGGAAGGTGCTGACCAGCATTGTGGAATGGATTCTTCGAGTGTGTACAATTAAGTTTGTGGCATGCTTTCGCCTGGTTTTATCATCATTCTTATTTTGGCGCAGTAAAAAAAATGTTGAGGCCTTCATAGGAATGTGTTATATGATGTTGCTATGCCATACAGCTGCTGTGTGGCTCTAGTGCAACAAAAGGGTCATTTGTCTAGTACCACCACTTTCCATGTGGCTTAACTAGAACATCAGAGCGCAGCACAGTTAAAAAAAGAATTTTGCAGCACGGTACATTTGGCAAAAAGTGCAGATAAAAACTGTGTGAAAAGCCTTTGACGTGTTAGACTCATATTACCGATAAAGATTACAAAAAGACAATGAAGCTGATGATAGTGCTTTCAGCTGCTCTTATGTCTTTAAACTTACCACAGTACTCGTCAAAAGAAATAACAAACAAAAGTATGCAACGTAAGGAGGCCAGTGTCATCTTTTTATGTTGTAACGAAAAGTAAATCAGCTAAATGTACAGGCTTAGAGGAACCTTCGAAAGTAAGGGCACCGCATTTGTGTGGAGGCGGTGAGCCGCAGGACATTGCTGTGTGCTCTGAAGGCTTCTATATAATGCTCAACCTTGTGGAAGGGTTAAATAAGATGAAAACGGAGCAATGGTCGCACACAAGGCTGGGATAGGTGCAAAGAATGAAGTCAAATCCATTTTTTGTTTCCTACTTGAGCTTTTGCATTTCCACTAGTCCCCAAGATTGCTCTACATTTATGGTATGTCTCGTGCTATATCCGCTGTGCAGAAAATTCGCGCAGTGACAAAATTAATCATGCAGCGAGGTGTGCCCATCAGAATCAGACTTCATTATCCCAAGATTTGGGAGGAGCCTAATACGAAACGCTACGCCAGGTAACTCAGTCGACTGAGTCTAGGGATTTTCGGTACATAGCACATATGCATAATTAAAGTACAATACACACCCGCCGTGGTTGCTCAGTGGCTATGGTGTTAGGCTGCTGAGCACGAGGTCGCGGGATCGAATCCCGGCCACGGCGGCCGCATTTCGATGGGGGCGAAATGCGAAAACACCCGTGTACTTAGATTTAGGTGCACGTTAAAGAACCCCAGGTGGTCGAAATTTCCGGAGTCCCCCACTACGGCGTGCCTCATAATCAGAAAGTGGTTTTGGCACGTAAAACCCCATAATTTAATTTAATTTAAAGTACAATACACGACTGTCAACCTCGGGTTTCCTTTCTCCCTTTCCCTGTCTGCCAGTAACGTTGTCGTCCGTAGACGGCCGATGCGTCAGGTGCAGTAAACACGTGAACGTGATCATTCGAGAAGGCCGCTCATGCATTCGCAGCGTATACGCACGTCCACTACCGCACGCGTTTTCTCGAACTTTTCCGTGACTGTTACTTTAAGCACTACTTTCTCTCGAAGCATACCTTCATCAAACCGTCAAGCGTGGCGGAGATCTTCCGTGCTGCCTGCTATAGGGAAAGCGCCTATTATGTTTTGAGTATAAGCACAGGCGTCATCAGGCAAAGGTCCGTGCACTCACAGACATGCCTACAATTGTCAGCGTACGAAACACGATATTGTGAGCGCTGTTTAACCGAGACACATATTCTGACGCGGCAAAACGTACGACGGCGAGTAACTGAAAGCACACGAGTTTCAGATGAATCTGAACCCCTCCTACCTTAATCGCGCAGCCGTGTATCAGTGATTCTCGGTACACCGAGATTGAGCGCAGAATCTGTTTAAGGGCTCACGGTCGCGTTGTCGCATTTCATTCGTTGACGACTACATACACATGTACGAACTCACGTACGCAGCCCGACAAACTAATCACTGCGTCGAACATGCCGGTCGCAGTTTGCGAGCCGGATGTTTGCATCACGTGGTTTACATTCGAGCGCATAGAGCGCTGCCTTCTTTCTCATATGCTGATTGGCTGCGATAAATCGGGCGTTATTTTTTCCAAAGGTAGCAAGTGTATATCTGTATTTCATACGTCACTCGCTCCTTATATGCCGAGTGCGCTCACGTGGCCCAACTCATGAAATGCGGAGAAGCCGCCACTAAGGCACTGATATAGTGGCTAACAAAGCTAAAATAATATGGTGTTAACAGCGTGCCGAGCACTGCATCGCTACAACTTGGCAGCTTCTGTATGTGGACGAGTGCACAAACAAGTGCTTCTTAAATTGGTATCATCTTTTCTATGCAATATTTGATAGAGGCTTTTTCTTTCTCATTCAGGTTTGCTGACTGCCACGTACACGTTTTATTAGGTGCCTTTACTAAACTGTCTGCAGCGAGATGTTCTAAGAAAAGCTACCCCTGGCACTTACAAAATTATTCTGTTCATTGAAAGCCTAAATATATCATTGTTCAATTATTCATTTTGTAATCAGGTAATTCTCGCGTGCCCCAGATAAAGTGGGTTGAGCACGCACCTGTTGCTGATGTTGCACTGGTTCTAGCTCTTTCAAGCATGGGCCGTGGCTTTCATTTATATTTATGGCTCTAATAGAATATGGCAGGCCCTTATGCAAGTGTGCTCCTGCCAGGAGTGTAATAATGCAGTAACTCTAATCCTAGACCAATTGTGCACACTATCTTGTTTTGCATTTGCTTTGCGCACGTTCAATGCAGTGTGAGAACGCTGCCTAGAACTCAGTGGAAAACGACGGCTTGCGTGTGATCTTCTCATGGAATATTGATGAATTTTGCGAATTCATTAGACTTCAGAGAGCACCATGTCAAGGCCAATGGAAGTCAATGGCACATACCCTCTGGTGCAAGAGGGGCAACAGTGGCGCATGATGTCTCCACTAACAGCCAGAAACGGACTTGCAAATGAACCTCCCAAGCATGACAACAACATTGTTCTGCATGGCATTCAAGCCAGCTGGCCTACATGCAACACAGCTGCACTAGACAAAGACATATGGGCGTCCACCACACCTACAAGAATGACAAAGTCTAGAAGAATACGTGTTCTCTATACTGCGCAGTCAGGCAGGCTATGTAAAATATATATGTTCTGACAGCCTGTACAAGATGGTTGCAGCCCAACTTGACCTACTGAAGCTTCCAACACTGTTACCATAATCACTTACAAACTTACAACCGGTAACCCATATCATTGTTCAATTATTAATTTTGTAATCAGGTAATTCTCACGTGCCCCAGATAAAGCGGGTTGAACACGCACCTGTTGTTGATGTTCAACCAATCTAAGTTTTGCGAATTGGCATCCGCCAATTCGCGAAACTTAGATTGTATTTAATATATACGATTATCTTGAAGTCGGTGAGTACCAGCAGCCCAGTAAAGACATGTGTTGAGGCATAGTGCGTAATATGCAAGTAGAAACAGCCGAATCGCTAATAGAAGCACTGTACTCAGAAACAGCGACGATATTAGTAGCCAAGCGCCACAGGCACTGCCTTTGGTGCTTTGAAGGCCAATTGGCGCTGCTCACTTTGCCGACACCTAGGCGTCAATGTACTATGAAATACTGCGGCTGGCTGACACCTGTGTCAATGCATGAACCCAAAATGTTGCCGCGCTCTAGATGCCACGGGACTGGCTATAAACAAGCTATATACACGCGCCCACCTGTTTACACAAAGTGGGGTACAAAACACGAACCTGAAGACTGCCTCACTATGGCTTTTACATTTACATTGAAGATCGACACCATGCAACGAATCCAAAATACCCCGAGGAGGCTTGTCGCAAAAAAGAAATGAAGAAGCACACAGAGCAACGGCCATGTAGCCGATCACTGCACAGTCGTATTCCAGCTCCCACAAATGCGAATACACTAGACAAGAGTCAAGTGACTTTGCTGCACGATACAGAGAGAACAAGCTGCTCACACAAGCAGAAGACTTCTGTGACCTTTGCGTGAAGAATGAGGGACTATGCGCAAGCAGTGTCTGGATAATAAAAATGGAAACGTGGCCACCGCAGTGCATTGAGGCATCGCATTGAAATGATGACGGAATCTGTAAAGAGAACTGAGAGTGACCTTAGCAGACGTACTACGTCAAACTGAGCAGCTGAACAAGCAGCAAACTGCTCACTGCACGCCTCCTTGCACTTGAACATGATCAGCATGGGAAGAAGTGGACCACAAGTTGCAGGACAAAGCCAGGGGAGGTGGGGAAAGTATGCAGCAGCTGCAGTGAGCCACTCCGAAGCCTATCAGTTCTCATAGTAGGCTTACAACCTGCAAGTATGCTTCTTCAGTGCCCGCTCCCCAAAAAAGGGAAACACAGCAAGAAGCTGCGATGCAAGACGTTGCACTAGTCAACAGCTACCGTGCATTGAGGGCTGTGCTCCCTCGAGTAAAACTGTGCTTAAGGAAATGACAATTAAAGCCGAATAACTTCTGTATGCCAAACTTGAACAGCTTCTCATAGAACAAGGCAAATTAGTTAAAAATTCACAGTCAACAGCACATTATTCACAATCAGCAGCAATAGCAATACAAGCAGCAACAACAAATGATGGCATTGTACATGGAGCAGCATGGCAAGCTCCTCGAAATCCTTATTCAATAATCGTAGCCATCTTCGCTCAAGAATCTTTTCCTGAGATTTTGAAAGACTGCGAAATCCATAACGCCAACAATACTCCATTGCTAACCTCCTTCAATCGTTCTATGTGGCCGCTACTCCAGACCGCATGCAGCGGAAGCTGCAGCTTGAGTGTTAGTGCGACCGAATTAGGCCAGCTGTTTCAGCAGGAGGGCTAACCCATCGTTCTGCTGCTCTAGGAAAACAGAGGCCCAAAACCAAACACACAAGGGTACAAAGGTTAACTGCAAGCGGATATAGAGCATCGGGCATGGTGAGGAAAGGCACCAATTAGGCAGGCTCCAACAGCCGTCTTTGTTTCACCGACACTCCACACATAGAACTGAAAATTATTCTATACTGCACCTCTTAACAGAAACTTGTAGCGGTGTGCTGCAGGCTAAGGCAGCGAAAGGAAGCCGTTTTGGCATTGGTCTACCTCTGTCCCAAATTACAGGCACTGCACCCGAGGTGACTTCACTTGGCTTCGACATTTGAAAATGGGCTTTCCCCAGCACAGAATACTCAGTTCAGGTGACCTCAATGCACATCACCCACATTGAGTATGCAAAGATGTGCGGCCAAGAGTATGCCATCTTGACGAAGCAGACACGACAGTCCTCAAATTAACAAATGACATCAACTATCGAAACTTCCACACTCTACATTCAAACCAGAAAAACAGTACACATTACCTAACCTGGGCACCTGTGGCCTTCATCCACAGTATCAGTGCGACTCTGACGCAAGAGGCAGCCACTATTATCCGATCTAGATAGTACATGATGTAGGAGTGAAAATGTGCCACATTCACAGAATCATGGTTTCAGGCTGGGAGCATTTCCGTGACGCACTTGAGTCTGCAGAATGTGAATGTATTGAAGAATCGCCAGCAACACGCATTCTTCACACAGTGAAGAGAGTGACATGCGAACTAGAGCTAGAACACTGATCAATGTTCTGCACAAGACTGAGCAGGCAAGATGTCATGCTAAGCAACTTGCCAGATACCAGTGGATGGACTGCTGCGTATCATTTGGACGCATAGATCTCAGTAAGCTGTGACACACATTCTCGGCTATAATAGGGTGGACCAAACACTCTAATACTATAGAAAACATGCCACTCAATTTTCAGTGCACATCTGAGAAAATCGAGGAACAAGCTGTAGATGCTTTTTCCAACAACCTCACAGATGCCCACCGTCACCAGACTTATACGCACATTAATGACCACTTGCTGAGGAAGGAATCGAAAGCCTTTTTTATGATGGCAGAACCTGTCCTTGCTCTCAAGCATGTCAGCACTTAAAGCACACCTGGCAAAGATGGAGTCATTTTGCAGATTTTGAGGAATCTTGCCAGAACGAGAAAGCAAGCACAGCTGCTTGTAATCAATAAAATCTGAAATATTGGAATTCCACAAAGAGTGGAAAGACTCGGTCATGATGCCACTATATAAACCAAGCAAGAAACCTGTCACCATAGCCAACATTCGATCAATCTCACATTGACAGCATGCGAATTGGTTAAAGGAATGTGCCTCGCGAGGCTGAACTACCATCTGGAAAAGACAAGACTATTTTCCCATGTGCAAGATTGGTTTTTAGCCTAAGTTTGGCATGTGCGACAATAGCCTCTTTCTGCATCAAAGGATGACCAATACCAGCCGCTTCGGAGAAAATATATCTGGGTTCTTAGTCACACTAGAGCCAAGAAGGATGTTCAGCAGTCTACAACGAGGCGGTACTGGTGGCCTTTTGTGAAGCCTGGCCAGGTATTAGGGTTGCCAGTGTTGTCAAAGCCACTTATGCAGCTGAACGTTAGAAATATGAAGTGACAGTAAACTGCCACTTTTAGCATCTGCACAGCTGGAAATGCATGTAAAACTTGGACCAGCACACTTGATAGCAGGAGTGGTTCGCTGCTGAGGTAAGAAGGTGACTTAACAGTTGGTGATAATGTATAAAAAATGCAAGTACGTGCAGTATGTATCTCTACTGTTGGGCCGAAACAAATGCATTTTCTTCAACATAATATCAAAAGCTCATTTTTCAGAGTGCCAGTCACGTGATTTAGGTAAGTGTTGACAGTGTTATATAAAGCTGCATAGGCAAGTTGTACAACTAGATACAGCTGTTAAGTGTAATATTTTGTCTGGGCTAAATTCTTGCTATTTGAACTCATTTGAGATAATTAACTGTAGCACCAAAGTAGTGAAGCTCTAGCAGAACAAAAACATCTAGTGTGCTCGTCTCAATTCTTGCGCTTGTGCCAGTCTTCTTTTTTACAGCAATAGCTGCTATGGGCTAACTCCCCTGGTTGTTCTGATGCCTACTGGTGTTGTCACTGGAATTCCCAAAGTTCTTGCTAGAATATTGCAAATAAAGAAAGTTCTCATTGTGCCGTAAGAATTTGAACTGACGAACAAAAGATTGGCAGTCCACAATTTTAAATTTCAGCCACTCTGCTGAAGGTAGAGCCGTGGTGAATACTGATCCTGGAGAGCGCCAACAGGTGCCATGATTGGCTACCACCTGCTCAATGTATTCGTACTGTATATAGAACTGGCATCCATACCTTCAGGTTCTGACATGTCACCTTGCCACTTATGAAGGCAGTCCTATGTTAAATTTTCTTCTTACACTTAATGACAATGATTGAGTGCATCTGCTTCATTAATCTTATTTTTAGTGCTTGACATCTCATGTTTACTGGGTGGGGCTGTTGGTGTTTTGTTTCTCTCAAGCACAGCGTGACACGTAGTAATGGAGTAGCCCAAATATAGATTTCAGAAAACCGACATGAATTCAGCAGTAAGAAGCTAAAAGGTTGTTTTGGTAGAGAGTAGTGGCTAAGTCCGGATATGAAAGAGGAAGAAGAAAAGCCAAGTCTTTCCACTTCATCACTGGGAGGCACAACTCCCACAAACAAATATGACTCATACTTATTTAATTTCTAGAAAGGAGATTATTCGCTTGCATTGGCAAGTGTTTACTCCAACAAACACTGCATGAAGGAAGCTTACTGCGCATATTTCACCACCTGTTGCATCATTTATTTATGCAATACTGTCAATCCCGTCAGGGATCGTAACAGAAAGGGCATTCAAAAAGTACATTGACATACAAACATGACAATATGGAACGGTTTAGAAATACACATAAATACATAGAATAAGCTTATCCATCAGCAGGAGTAAAAATATATAATGAGGTTCATGCTGCACGATTTGGGTTGGACAGAATAATTGTGCCACAAAATGCAAAAAACAAAGGTAGTAACAAAGTGATACTGATAATAAGCAAAAATGATTACTGAGTCAGCAGATCGTTCTCAAGTGTGATAAAGGCAGTTAGTGTTGAACTATTAACAGAGCTCACGTCCAAAGCGTTCCAATCGCGTATAGTCTGTGGAAAAAAAGAATACCTGAAAGTGTCAGTACGGAATGAACACTCGTTTAGTGTGTGGGAGGGGTTATGACGTGTTTTCCTCGTTTGAGATGTCGTTATGTATCGTGAGGTATCCAGATTTAATTTGTTGTTTACTAGTTGGTAAATGGTTCTAAGGCGTGCTAGTTTTGCTCTGTTTTGAAGAGTTAGTATCCCGGCTTGTTTGAGCAGTTCTGTCGGCGAGTCTGTTAGTCTATGTTCGTTAAAAATGTACCTGAGCGCCTTTCTCTGAAAACCTTCAAGTTTTTTAATCAACTTGTTAGTGAAAGGAAATCAAACGACATTTGCATACTCTAGTACCGGTCTGACAAATGTTTTGTATGCTAGTAGCTTTATATGAGATGGTGCTAGTCTGATGCGTCTATTAATAAAAACATAACTGTTTAGTGCGGTTGCCGTGACTTTGTTAACGTGAGCATCCCATCTAAGGTCAGAGGTTAGTAATATTCCTAAGCATTTGTGTTCACAGACAGAAGCAAGAGGAATGCTGTTTAGTGTGTACTGAAAGAGTGACCTGGGGGGGGGGGGGGTGTTTCTTCCTTGTTACAGATAATAGAACAGATTTGTCAACGTTAACAGTCATCTGTCAATCTTCACACCACTTCGCTACTGCTGCTATAGTGTTATTTAAAGCTGTATGGTCGATGACAGAGTTAATTTCCTGATATAGCACGCAGTCATCGGTAAAAAGTCTA
This sequence comes from Dermacentor albipictus, assembly GCF_038994185.2. Classification (NCBI taxonomy): domain Eukaryota; kingdom Metazoa; phylum Arthropoda; class Arachnida; order Ixodida; family Ixodidae; genus Dermacentor; species Dermacentor albipictus. The sequence continues at coordinate 62,168,192 of NC_091828.1, forward strand.
ATGTTAGAAATGTTAGCAGGAAGGTCGTTTATAAAAATTAGGAATACCACTGGGGCTAAGACGCTTCCTTGTGGTACACCTGATGTGACATCAGCTGTTACGGATTTCTCATTATTAATTTCGACAGACTGAGTACGGTTAGTGAGGTAATCAATTATCCAGTCTAAAATTGGGCCAGTTCCTAAAGTTAGTTCAAGTTTCCTAATAAGTTTTGGGTGGGACACACGGTCGAAGGCTTTCGAAAAGTCTAAGAAAATAAGGTCAATTTGTTTCTGGTGATCAATAAAGGTGGTTACGTCATGCACGAGTTTAATTAGTTGAGTAACGGTAGAAAGTCCCTTTCGAAAGCCATGTTGGAAAGGTGTTAGAATTTGATTATCTTCTAGATAGGTCGTTATGTGCTTTAAGATGATGTGCTCAAGTAGCTTGCATATTGTGCTGGTTAGTGAGATTGGCTGCAGGATGACAGGGATTTGTTAAAGAGTATTACTAAAAACTTCGCAATCCACTCGGCATATCTGCGCAGGAATGTGTTAGAAATGTTATCAGGCCCCGGTTTCGCATTTTGAGTGAAAGTGCAATTTTCTTTATGCCACAACTTTCGGAATTTGGTGTTTTGCAGTAGGATGTTAGCAGGACTATTAAGATGCTCAAACACTCGTGAATAGTAATAGAGAAGAAAAAAAAGAAAGCAGTGACTTTTCGTGTGTAGACTATTCATACACCTGGTGCTCTGATGGCGATTTTTTCCTATCTGCTAAACCATGTTAAAAAGAAAAGCTTATCCACAATCATTCTCCACGGTCAGGCCACAACTAAACCAGGGGTATCCTTGGTAAGCAAGGCATATTTATTTGGTGACAATTTCTGCAGCCCTGCTATTGGGCTTTTTGTCCTGTTCAACTGTGTAGGTTCATTACTGAAGAAGTGATGAGTGCTTGGCAATTTTACTCATTGCAAGACTTAGCGAAACCATTTTTGGATTGTTTGTTCTTGGTTTTAGACTCGGCACATTGCATTTTAAGTCATGTCTTCCACACTTCTTGTTTTTGTGTCAATTCTTTTATGGGGAGGGGATGTCAACCTTGTGTATCTTTTACACCATGTCAAGTATGTGGTACCATGGAGTGCTCTTAGATGGAGTCTTGCCCTTTCATCCTGTACAATGTAATGTCGGTCTTATGTTTCATATTTCAGTGTGATTGTAGCATTTTGCTACGTTTTGCCTCTGTTACCTCAGCTGGAAAGTTTGCTACCCACTGCTGGTGGCATACTTGTACTTGTGTGATATTTTGCTCAATAAAAGAAAGTGTTACTTGTCCTGTGCACTGCTTGTCTGTATCTTTTTGCATTATAATTTGTTACCTATTTTTGCTCTTTTGTTGCATTTCAGATTAGGAATGACTATCGTCGTTGACATCATTTAACCATATTGCACACAATATGGATTATATGTACTTGAATTGTATGGCCACCATAAATATAATAAAAAGAAGTTAATAATTCAAGAATAGTGCCTTTGAATAGTGGCGCAGCCATGAATTGTGTCTATAAGGCACCAGCGCTGCAGGCAGCACTGCTTGTGCAGAATATTGTTCAACTCTAAAAACACTGCTTTCAAACATCATTGTTCTCATCTGCATTTGTATAGCTCCAGTTCCTGTGAACAACACACATCTGGTGGAATTAAGAGTGGCTTGCACCTGCAGTTGGCGCCAATGAATAGCCAAATTTCTGCCCATCTTCATGTTATTAACATATTCATCATCATCATCATCATCATCATCATCATCATCAGCCTGGTTACGCCCACTGCAGGGCAAAGGCCTCTCCCATACTTCTCCAACAACCCCGGTCATGTACTAATTGTGGCCATGCCGTCCCTGCAAACTTCTTAATCTCATCCGCCCCCCTAACTTTCTGCCGCCCCCTGCTACGCTTCCCTTCCCTTGGGATCCAGTCCGTAACCCTTTATGACCATCGGTTAACGTCCCTCCTCATTACATGTCCTGCCCATGCCCATTTCTTTTTCTTGATTTCAACTAAGATGTCATTAACTCGCGTTTGTTCCCTCACCCAATCTGCTCTTTTCTTATCCCTTAACGTTACACCTATCATTCTTCTTTCCATAGCTCGTTGCGTCGTCCTCAATTTGAGTAGAACCCTTTTCGTAAGCCTCCAGGTTTCTGCCCCGTAGGTGAGTACTGGTAAGACGCAGCTATTATACACTTTCCTCTTGAGGGATAATGGCAACCTGCTGTTCATGATCTGAGAATGCCTGCCAAACGCACCCCAGCCCATTCTTATTCTTCTGATTATTTCTGTCTCATGATCCGGATCTGCCATCACTACCTGCCCTAAGTAGATGTATTCCCTTACTACTTCCAGTGCCTCACTGCCTATTGTAAAGTGTTGTTCTCTTCCGAGACTGTTAAACATTACTTTAGTTTTCTGCAGATTAATTTTTAAACCCACTCTTCTGCTTTGCCTCTCCAGGTCAGTGAGCATGCATTGCAATAGGTCCCCTGAGTTACTAAGCAAGGCAATATCATCAGCGAATCGCAAGTTACTAAGGTATTCTTCATTAACTTTTATCCCCAATTCTTCCCAATCCAGGTCTCTGAATGCCTCCTGTAAACACGCGGTGAATAGGATTGGAGAGATCGCATCTCCCTGTCTGACGCCTTTCTTTATTGGGAATTTGTTGCTTTCTTTACGGAGGACTACGGTGGCTGTGGAGCCGCTATAGATCTCTTTCAGTATTTTTACATACGGCTCGTCTACACCCTGATCCCGTAATGCCTCCATGACTGCTGAGGTTTCGACATGCATCGAGTGGAGCAGACGACGACACGTCGTGTGTCACTTGCTGGGCAAAAGTGGGGCCCCAGCGTTTATTCAGCACTGGTTTTATACACGTTGTGAACAGGCGGGTAACGCCCTTATCACATGGGGGCGTATCGTGCCATGAACACAGAGCGCGCTGCATGCTGAGCAGATTAGATACAGATTACGATACATCCCCCTTCGTAACGAAAAAAAAAACTAAGGACAAGGAGCGCTTTTAGCTCGGGAGAACAAAAAGAAAGTTAAAGAATCACTGCACATCCAAAACTACAGCAAAGATCAGAGCACTGAATACAGTCACGGCACTTGTTGAAAGTTCGCGTCATACATTAAGCGCCGAGGTGGTCTGCGTTGTCTTGTAGTCCTTGGAGCAGCTGCTTGTTGCGGAACTGTCGGCACAATGCTCGCTGTGCTGTTTGGGTTTTGCGCCGCCTCTGGGTCGTGTTGTGTGCTGGCAGGGGCAGCGTATTCTTGAAAAACACCTTCGTCGTCGTGAGGAGGACCGCTAAGGCGAAAAGATTCTCTGGTTGGCAGCAGATGCTCGCGGTTGCGTCGCAAGAGTTGCCCGTCTTCAGTCATGACAACGTATGACCTTGGTTGACCAGACGACTGAAGAACCCGAGCCTTTCTTCTCCATGATGAGCTGTCTTTTATTCTGACCGTTTCGCCGTTGTTGAGCGGTGCGAGTGGCCCTCTTGAGTAGTCTTTTTGCTGGCGTTTGTCAACCCGCCGGCTTTGTCCGACCTGAACGGCTGGTAGAGTTGTTCGCAGCGAGCGTCCCTGTAATATTTCGGCTGGTGACCAGCCGCATTCCAGTGGAGTTGACCTGTAAGCGAGAAGACCAAGCCAAAAGTCTTGTTTAGCTTCAGTTGTTTTCTTCAAGATTCTCTTGACTACTTGTACCCCCTTTTCGGCGAGTCCGTTGGAGCGGGGAAAATACGGGCTTGAGGTCACGTGTTTGAAATCGTACACTTTTGAGAACATGGCAAATTCTCTACTGGAAAACTGAGGCCCGTTATCAGTGCATACCTCTACAGGTATGCCATATCTGGAAAATATGGCACTTGCTGCATCTACAGTAGTTTTTGCTGAAGTGTCTACGAGCTGTTGGACTTCGGGAAAATTCGATAGGGCATCATAAACACACAAGTAGGACCGACCTGCGTGGCTAAAAATGTCCATGCCGACGCGGTACCATGGTTGGTCTGGAACCGGACGCATAATCAAAGGCTCTTGCGGCAACTTGTAAGCGTACGTTTTACATACAGAACATGCCTGTGCAAACGTCTCGATATCAGTGTTCATTCCTGGCCAGAACACCAGGCGCCGTGCCCTTTCTTTGCACTTGTTAATTCCCATGTGGCCTTGATGAATTCTTGCCAACATATCGCGCCTCATACTGGCCGGAATGACAATCTTACAGCCTTTCAAGAGAACCCCTTTTACTTCCGATAGCTCAGCGGCAAAAGGCTTGAACGGTCCTTCAATTGGTTGCCCGTTCTCCAGGTGCTTTAGCACAGCGGCGAGCTGCGTGTCCTTTCGTGTCTCGGAAGCCAGTTCTTTCCACGTGGTTTCGCTGACAAGAGAATCAACCACACTTACTGCGTGCACTTCGACGTCGTCGTTGTTGTTGTTGTCTGCGTTATCTGCTGCGTCCTTAACGGAAGCCCTGGACAGCATGTCCGCCAGTAGAAGCTGTTTTCCTGGAACATAATGCATTAAAATGTCATAGCGTAGCAGACGCAAAAAAAATCGCTGCAGTCTTGGCGGCATGTCACCGATCGCCTTCTGCGATATGGAGATCAACGGACGATGGTCAGTCTCAACGACAACCTTCCGCCCATACATGAAATGGTGAAATTTCTCGCAGCCGAAAACTATGGCCATTGCTTCCTTTTCAATTTGTGAATAGCGTTGCTGCGTATCAGTAAGCACTCTGGAGGCGTACGCAACCGGTTTCCATGCACCGTTGTGATACTGCAGCAAGGCAGCACCGATTCCGTTTTGTGACGCATCGCATGATAACCTGGTTTCTTTTTCAGGGTCAAAAACTGATAGCAAGGGCTGCTTGCTAAGGCTGTCGCACAGCGCTCTCCACTCTTTTTCGTGATTTGCCGACCATTCGAAAACAGCGTCTTTTTTTAGCAAGCTTCTGAGAAGCGTTGTCCTTTCTGCTAGTGTTGGCAAAAACTTTCCAAAATAGTTCACGACACCCAGCATGCGTTGAACTGCTAGTTTATCACTAGGGGGTGCCATCTGCAACATGCACTCAACATGGGATGCATTTGGACGGATTCCTTCTTCGTTTATCACGTCGCCCAGGAATTCAATTTGTTGAACGCCAAACTCGCACTTTGCTGGATTGAACGTAAGGCCCGCACGTTCTGCCGCTTCTAGCGCTGATCTTAGACGTTGGTCGTGCTCTTGTTGGGAATTGCCCCACACGAGTATGTCATCGACATACACTCTAACGCCAGGAAGCGCGTCAAAAATTTCACTTAGGGTTTGCTGAAATACTTCGGACGCTGATGATATTCCGAAAGGCAGTCGCAAAAATCGATAGCGGCCGAAGGGTGTCGCAAAAGTGCATATCCTAGACGTCTCGTCATCTAAGGGAATTTGGTGAAACCCTGCGTTTGCATCTAGGCGAGTGAATACTCTTGCGCCGGCCAGCTCGGCCTCTATGTCTTCCCGCCTCGGCATCGCGTAGTGCTCGCGCTTGAGGCACTCATTTATTTTCCTGGGGTCCATGCAGACTCGCAGCTTCCCGTCTTTCTTTCGTACGATAACAAGGGGACTCACCCAGTCTGTTGGCTCAGTGACTTTTGCAATTATTCCGGCTTGTTCCATACGTGACAACTCCTCCCGAAGTGGCTCCTCTAAAGCCAGTGGCACTCGACGAGGTCTCTGAACCACTGGCGTGGCGTCCTTGCGAAGCACCATGTGGTATACTCGTTTGACGCAGCCGGTGCCAGTGAAAAGGTGACGAAAGCTGGCAACCACTTCTTCAGAGCTGTTTTGCGACACGCTGTTCACGCGTGAAATCAGTCCCAGGCGTTCACTCGCCTCAAGTCCTAGGATTGCTTGGCGCCCCTTTCGTGCCACGAAAAAGCTCAGCATGGCAATGCAACCATTTAAAGAGACTTCGGCCCGCATGACGCCAATGTGTTTGATTACATCTCCGCCGTAGGAGCGTAAAATCGCGCTGCTGGGGTACAGGGGCGGCTGTGGGTTCATTTTGGCGTATAATCCATAAGGCAACAAATTTGCCTGCGATCCCGTGTCAACCTTTAACTGAACTGCCACGTTCTTCATTTGGACTTCCACCGTCCAGTCATGCTTGCTGGACACATTCTTTGCGGATACGTCGAGAATCTCGAAATCGTCTTGGCCGCTTTGCAACTCGCCAACAACTGCCGTCGCTTTACAACATCTGGCAAAGTGGTTTTTCCGCTGACATCTCCGGCACGTTTTTCCAAAAGCAGGGCACCTTCTTGGGGAGTGTTTTCCGCCGCAGTTTCGGCAGTCATAACGTGTCTGTTCTCGGTTTTCGCGGCTCGTGCTAGTCCTGCTGATAGGATGCACTTGGTGTTCCTGGTTCCACATTTCCTTGCGAGTTGCTGATGCTTCAGCTGCTTTACAGGCTTGTTCTGCTTTCTGCAGGGTCAAGTTGTTGTCCCTGAGGAGCTTTTCACGTACCGTGTCGTCATTTATCCCGAACACAATTTGGTCCCTGACCATCGATTCCGCCAAAGCTCCAAAGTTGCAAGCACGTGCTTGATTCTTCAGGTCTCGTAAGAAATGCTCCACTGGTTCGCCAGCAGCTTGGATTCTTCTCCTGAACATATACCGCTCGTGAACCTCATTGGTCTGTGCAATGCAATACTCATCAAATTTTTTCACCACTGTGGCATAGTCGTCGTTCTTCTCGCCTGCTGCAAACGTGAAGGTGTTAAAGACTTCAATGGCCTCTGCGCCCGCGACGCTCAAAAGCAACGCTGTCTTCTTGGACGCAGTCCGAGGCTTTTCTGCGACCTCTGACGCCGTGAGGAAAATTTCAAACCTTTGTTTGAAGAGCTGCCAGTTCTTGCGCAGGTCGCCTGTTGTAAGGAGCGGCTCCGGTGCTTTGAGGAAATCCATTTTCCGCCACAGGATCGCTGGTCTTCACGCGTCGTGCAGGAAGTGCATTGCCATGCTAACCACTTCTGACACCATGCATCGAGTGGAGCAGACGACGACACGTCGTGTGTCACTTGCTGGGCAAAAGTGGGGCCCCAGCGTTTATTCAGCACTGGTTTTATACACGTTGTGAACAGGCGGGTAACGCCCTTATCACATGGGGGCGTATCGTGCCATGAACACAGAGCGCGCTGCATGCTGAGCAGATTAGATACAGATTACGATACACGACAGAATCAAACAGAATCACTGAAATCGACAGAATCAATGAAAGCTCTATATAAGGGTTGGTTATATTCCGCACATTTCTCTATCACCTGATTGATAGTGTGAATATGATCTATTGTTGAGTAGCCTTTACGGAATCCTGCCTGGTCCTTTGCTTGACAGAAGTCTAAGGTGTTCCTGACTCTATTTGCGATTACCTTAGTGAATAGTTTGTAGGCAACGGACAGTAAGCTGATCGGTCTATAATTTTTCAAGTCTTTGGCATCCCCTTTCTTATGGATTAGGATTATGTTAGCGTTCTTCCAAGATGCCGGTACGCTCGAGGTCATGAGGCATTGCGTATACAGGGTGGCCAGTTTCTCTAGAACAATCTGCCCACCATCCTTCAACAAATCTGCTGTTACCTGATCCTCCCCAGCGGCCTTCCCCCTTTGCATATCTCCTAAGGCTTTCTTTACTTCTTGCGGCGTTACCTTTGGGATTTCGAATTCCTCTAGACTATTTTCTCTTCCATTATCGTCGTGGGTGCCACTGGTACTGTATAAATCTCTAAAGAACTCCTCAGCCACTTGAACTATTTCATCCATATTAGTTATGATATTGCCGGCTTTGTCTCTTAACGCATACATCTGATTCTTGCCAATTCCTAGTTTCTTCTTCACTGTTTTTAGGCTTCCTCCGTTCCTGAGAGCATGTTCAATTCTATCCATATTATACTTCCTGATGTCAGCTGTCTTACGCTTGTTGATTAACTTCGAAAGTTATGCCAGTTCTATTCTAGCTGTAGGGTTAGAGGCTTTCATACATTAACATATTAGTGAAGGCAGAAAAAAAACAACTCAACAAACAACGAACAAGAAGAAGTTATAACGATGTTAACAAAAAGAAACAGAAGACAACGAAAGCGAAAAAAAACAAGCTGCAGAGAAAACAAGTGCAAACACGAGGACGTTGCTGCGCTCCAAGAAGATGGAGCTTGCTATTGTGATATTGTTATCGCGCTCCGAATATAGCGTGCCCGACGCAGTCCCTCAGTTGTCGCGTCGCCACTGGGCGATGCTGACCCCCAGCAATGCGAATGCACTTGGGTGATATCGCCGGTGGTGGTGCGTACTGTTTCTATTACTGCTCTACCTCTAGCGCACGGGTTTCGTATACACTGTCAATCCAGCGGCCATGATACTGTGCGATGCAACAGCAGGAATGTTTGACAGACGAACAGAAACTTTATTTACGTAATGAAGATGACGATGGGGATGTAGCGAAAAAGCCTTTCACAGGCTTGACGAAGGTCTACGCACCCTACAAAACACTTGGCTTATACGAGCATAGATAGTAACTACAAAGTAGCCATTTATAGAGCAACGACAAAGCATTTATACAGCAACGAAAAGAAAATCATTTACAACTTGCTCTCTAGGGTTGATTTACACGCGAAAGCCAACAAGAATTACTCTGCTAGCGGGCAAAGTCATTGCATGAATTTAATAGAGAGGGTAGTCGATAAGAAATCATTTGTCGACCGTAATTCGCACGTGTTTTTGGAATAAACCAATCACCAGCCGCTCGGGGATCATATGTGTACGTTTTATGTTTTAAGTTAGCTTAACAAGAAAGCCATTTTGCTTAGTGTTAAATTTATATCTCTTAAGCTGCACATTATTGTACAATTATGGTATGGGTATTATGTTAACTGATTCAAAAAAGGGTTGGATGGGAAATAGAATGCAGCACTGGCAATGTTGCGTGCAGCACGTTTTTGGATTGTGTATAGTTTGTTAGTGTCGGAAAAGGAAGTTGTGCCCCATACCAGAAAACAAGAGTCAAGGACAGAGTAAAACAATGAGTAATATAAGAGTTTTTGATACACCGAGGAAATAAATTTCTGAATTTCAAGAGGACCCCTACCATTCTTCAAAATTTTACTGCAACGGAATCAGCATGATCCTTCCCCTGCAGGTGTTCCTCAAAGAGAACCCCTAATCTCTTTACACGAGGTACCGTTTCTATAACGTCATATCCTATTTTAAGAACAGTAGCATGAGTTTCAATAATCATGTTCCGGGGTCTAAACAATACAGCTTTTGTTTTACTAGCACCGATAGGGAGCGAAATACGTAGAGACCATTGGTGTAATAAACGTAAGCGATCATTAGCTTGGTTTCAAATGTCCGACACGCATGTTCCTCTAAATATATATAACGAAAGTAGGTTTATCGCTAGTGTTAACTATGTCATTAATATAAAAGGTAAATAGTAGTGGGCCTAATATGCTTCCATGAGGAACACCTGCGGGAATTTATTATCCGAATATTGACGATTGACTACTACCTGTTGATGACGGGATGTTAAATGGAATCTTATGAGGTTAAAGAACACACCCCGGAAACCAAATACATGAAATCTGACGAGTAATGTATAGTGTTTAATCCTATAGAATGCTTTCGAAAAGTCCACATATATACCCAGTGCTTATTCCTTTTGTTCAGAACAATTTAGAATAAGTTCTTATTGAGTTAAAAGCGCCGTTACGGCGGAACGGGATTGTAGAAAACCATGCTGGCTGAGCGTTAGCAAGTGATGCTTTTCGCAAGAATTTGGCATTCGTACGTGTATTACTTTTTCTAGAAACATTGAAAATATTGGAAGTATATATATTCGGCGGTAATTTGCTAAATTATTTCTATCTCTACCCTTACAAATTACAGTTACTTTAGCATTTTGCTTATTCTTGGGGAAAATACCATTTTTCAAACAGCAATTAAATATAAGAGCTAAGATATGGCTGAGAATATCAATAGCACGCTTAAAAGGGAGAATCTGAAAATCATATACATCTCCTGATCTGCTGTTTCCAATGTCCAGAAAAATGCTTTGGATTTCATTGGAATTTGTAAGGAATAAAAAAGCATTTTGAGGGTTTTGTGGGTTTAGGTAGTTGAGACAAGCAGGATCATGTGCGCTATGGACCAAGGACACAAAATAATAATTGAAACAATTTGCAAGCTTCTGCCAGAAAGAATTTCATCAATTTTATCAATTTCCATGTTAGCACTGTCTTTATTGGGATTTAAAGTATCATTTATTCGATTCTATTTTAAATCACTTCTTTTTAGGATATCGTTGTGAAAAACTCATGTGAGTAGTGATTCTTCACTCGTCTCAGGTGTAACGTAACCTTATTGCGATACACCCTAAATAGAGCAAGATGTCTGCTTTCTAGGAAACGCTTGTAGAGACGGTCTTTTCTCTGTACAATTTCCAAACATTCTTTATTTTCTATGGTTCACGTATATTTCTGGGCTTTTTAAAAACATAGTTGGGAAAACATTTCTAATATACCGCTCTGATAGTGGAAATGAAATTATCATAAGCAGTTTCTGCATAGGTGATTTCATATATGAAATTCAAGTTCGTAGTGGTGAGTCTGGCATAAAATTTACTGTGTCGCCCCGTTTATGGATTGGTATTTCTTTAGAAAAGACGTTCGTTGATGCCTTCTACATGATTGTTAAGAAAAAAAGGTTAATGATCACTGATTTGCGTGCATACGACTCCTGACATACAATTTTGTTCGCATACGTTGGTAATGAAGGTGTCAAGTGTTGTAGGCGTGAGCGGTCGCGTAGGCTCTCGTATCAAATTACAAAAACTATTGCATTCCAACACTCTCCACATTTCACATTGTTCAGGTGACGATTACAAAAAAAATCTATGTTTATATCACCACCCAAGCCTAACAAGAGCTTGTTCTCTTTTAATGTAAGATAAGAAGGCATCGAAAAACTGGAAAGGGGCTCCAACACTACCACTTGGAGAACGATATAAAACACAGAATGTATAGTTACCACACTTTAAAGACAAGATTACGCAGCCGTCATGCATCTGTGAAAATTCTGGCATTAATAAGCACTGTAAGGACTCTTTTGAAGCTATAAGACTACCACGTACCCACTATTCTGTTTTGCCTGTTCTTTGTGTATGTATTGTAACGAGGGATGTTCAGATGCACAGAATCACCCCGGTACCCGGTTTCAGTTATCATCAAAATTCCCCAATGACAATTTAAAGCGAAAACAAAGGTCACCACCTCATCCTCTTTGTTGCAGAGTGATCGAGCATTGGAGATATAAAAACGACGAAAGATGTTTATTACCAGAGTAGAGAGAGTTAACATCAGTAGTTGCAAGAAATGGTGGAGCCATTTAAAAAACTAATTTCCTTTCTTGCACCTGCGCAGTATATAAAGTTCAGCCAATTTTGTTTAAGTCACCGTCTCAAGGAATCCTGACGACCCGCTTGATCTCGTCTTTCCTGGCGAGAATTTGCCTATCCTTAGCCCAGACAAACCTTCATGCTTTGTCCTTTTTATGCGTGATTGTCTTACCCATTAGTCTCTTAAGGTACGGGCACAAATTCTCATTAACATAAACAGCGTTGTTTTCGTTGTAGCCAAGACTGCGCGTGGTCATCTTAGTCTTTCTTGCTTTTTGCAAGACAACATCCCGTTTTGCGCGACTTCGAAACTGCACAACATTTGGGCAAGAAGAATTCCTTGTTCTTGCACGGTGGCATTTCTCAATGTCATCTTTAGTTATTGGCTCTTCCAAAACATCAATCATTTTTCTGCAGTACCATTGTCAAGTCTTCCCTGTCAACCACTGGATGCCCCTTGTTCTCAATATTTCTGTTTCCAGAATATTGCTCAAGGTCCACCAAGCGTTCCGACCATGCATCTCGGTCGGTACGCAAAACAACATTCTTGTTTCCCAGGGCTTTGTTCTCTTCCTTTAAGGCAGCAATTTCAGTTGAAAATGTCATTGAACTGCTTGCTGCAATACTCTACAGTTTTAGTCATATCCTTTGTTTCCTTTGTTATGTCTCTCTCAAGAGCACTGCGGACAGCTGCGATCTCCCTTTTGAATTATTTTCGTAACTCATCTCTCAATTTCTCGATTTCACTCGGCATGTTTGAAAAAAAGGTGCAAAAAAGGCTCCACCATCAAGCATCCACCATCCAGGAATTTCTAACTGTATAGTGCGACACCCTGTCATAACATACTAAACTTCCAGGCCGTTCGCCCTGTAGTGAAAAAGAAAGGAATATAAAATGTCACTCGAAAGAAATCCTCAAGTGTGATTCGATTCAGTGGTAACCTGTCCTACTGAGAAAGACAGTGGCGAAAGCGAGCAACGGCGTCATTAGCACGACAAATGGCAACAAGGACACGATGACGACGGTTTCGATGAATCTGCGAACGACGTAGAGGGAATTTAAAAATGTGATGACGACTGCGTGACAACCGATAGGTCGCCAGTACAGGCAACTCTCACGGTACGTCCTGATCACCACGGGGCTGCTGGACTTTAGTTTCAAAACTTCCCCAAATAGTTGTGAAAATTGAGCATGAGTCAAAGTCAGGGAACAGTCCACGACAGCCACCACCGTAAAAGAGTGCCACTTTCAGTGTAACAGTGTAAGGGTGTCAACGTCGAACCAATCGTCTGTTGCAGGTCCGGTGTTACCCGAAATTGCGCTTCCATTGGCGCGACCTCTTGTGATGCTATAGAGATGCCATGGACCAGTTTTCATATTATTTGCAACAGCACTGAGCTGCCTGAAACGTCACGACGTCGTGCTTTCATGTGCATTGCACGGCGAGTCATCGAAAGGTTTAGGCAATGTATGAAGCAATGCATCGTCGGAACTCCGCTGTGAATGTTGCTGTTACTATCTAATAACGCTATGGTTAACACCCACAATGGGGGATTTGGCAAAAACTGGACGGGCTATTACAAGTCATATTTGGAATTGAATTTTCAGGGATGATAAAAAATAATATGGAAAGACGAAAAACACGTAAATTCGGAAGAGCAGCTAGCGTCAGAAGGAATCAGTAATAATTGAGAACTAAAATAAATACAGCAGGCTTGTGCGAACTTGGGGAAGAGTAGCGATATGGGTCAATTGGTATATAATCTTGAGAATTAAGCCAGTCAAAGGACGAAGGACAGAGGAGAGATGTAGCACGCACTACGATTGGACTAACAACTTTGCTTTATTAAAGGAAACGTTCTCCCAGAAAAGCCAGGCGCAGCTCAAAAGCCAAAACCCACACAAAACAACATTGTTTGCGAGATAATCCAAGTAGCTAGTGCCAGTGCGATAGGAAACTAGAGAGATAGATAGATAGAGAGAGAGAGAGAGAGAGAGAGAGGAAAGGCAGGTAGGTTAACCTTAAGGTTAACCATGCAGAGGTGAGTTTCCGGGTTACTATTCTGCACTGGGGTGATAGGGGTTGTAAAGACGACAAAGACCGAGAGGATAAAACAGGGGGGAAAAGAAGAAAGAAAAGAGAAGAGAAAGGAAACAGGTAGCACAAAAGGCGTTCCAATCACAGGCGTTCACACAGGCCGGTCGATGTAAGGACGATAATTGCATCAGCGCAACATCTATCCCATTGGTGCAGAAGGAACTTAGTTTCCTATCGCACTGGCTCCAGCGACTTGGTTTATATCGCAATCAACGTGGCTTTGTGTGTGCTTATTCTCTTGAGCTGCGCATGCTCGCCTGGTTTTCCTGGGAGACCGTTTTTTTTCGCAATAAGGCTTAGTCATCGTGTGTGCCACGTCTCTCCTCTGCCCTTCGTGCTTTGATTGGTTTAATTGTCAATAGTATGCGAACTTGTAATATCATAACTCAATTTCCAGCGGAGCTGTTTCGTTCAACCATTCGCAAGAAGAAATTGACAAGCAGAATTTACACACTCATAATGTTCTGGAGCGCTTAAGTACCTAATTTACTGCAAAAAGAAAAAAATTGCCCCCCCCCCCCCCAATGACCTTTGCCTACACACCACCCATCCCCTTTTTTAGTCTTTGTTTCATCCCGATGTGGCTGAGAAGACGAAAACAAGAAGACAATGCATCGCGGCTTGACAAGGCTCCCATCTCCCGAAAGTATACAAGGCAGTTGCATGCAGACAGGTGATCAACTTAATATGTATATAGCCAGCAACACTGTCAGCTAATGCAATAATAACGGACTGAAACTGAATACTAAAGATAAATCCAACAAATATAAGAACTATAGAATGAAATCACAAAACCAATTTTCTTAAGGTTTTTATAAGAAAGGCATTTAATAGACTAATAATTTAAATATGGTTATTTAGAGTTGACGGAAGAACATATTTCAGTGCCTGCATTCCATAATTTGTGCGCACCCGCCGTGGTTGCTCAGTGGCTATGGTGTTGGGCTGCTGAGCACGAGGTCGCGGGATCGAATCCCGGCCACGATGGCCTCATTTCGATGGGGGCGAAATGCGAAAACACCCGTGTACTTAGATATAGGTGCACGTTAACGAACCCCAGGTGGTCCAAATTTCCGGAGTCCCCCACTACGGCGTGCCTCATAATCAGAAAGTGGTTTTGGCACGTGAAACCCCATAATTCAATTTGTGCGTGGCTGTATGATATGCAAGAACTCGTGGTGCATGTTGTACAGTGGAGTGGGTTCCTCTGTAATTTAGGCTTCCGATATTAAAAAAGTGATTCTGTGCCAAACTTGCGACTTATACAGGCAGCCAATACGCACGGCAAAAAGAGCACTTACTTTCTTGGAACGTAAATTTGAGTATAGCGATACGCGTAAGAAGCTAAAAAAGGCACATTGGCAATATCTCTTAACACGCTTTCTTGTAGTGTAATTAATTAATTTGTATTTTTTTACAAGGTAGTTACCCACGAAAAGTGGTAGTATATAGTGTGCGATTCAAATCGAGCAAAATCTATTAGCCGCTTCGTTTTCTGAGACAATGTGTTTGGAAATCTTGAAATACCCAAAGTCCGCTATAGTTTGCCTGCCAAGTTTTCGATGTCCGCATCCTGCAACATAAATCCGTTAAATGTGATCCCAAGTGTTTTAACTTCACCAGCTATATAGATAAAATTGCTTCCCAAAGTAAGAGAGTGGTAGACTGTTTATGACGCGTTCCTTGGCCTGTCTCTTGTTCTGCCCGTGCTTATCAAAAGAGCGTTCCTAACAAACCACGTTTGCTATTTTTTAATGCTACGTTCACTTTGCCGATGAGGCTGTTAGCATCAGTTGCTGAAAGAAACAATGTTGTATCGTCTCCGTAAATGACGTTTTCTACTTCGCTGTCTATGCGCATTGAATCATTAACGTAAATATTTAATAATAAAGGTCAGAAGATGCTACCTTGGTGTACGCCCTGTCTATCGTGCTTTTTAACCCGATTTTGAATAACCGATTGCCACATATTGAACGCGGTCGCTGATATAGCTAGTGATCAGATCATGTGCCGCACCTCTTACTACATATGTAAAAAAGCTTTTGAACAATTGTCTTGTGATTTATCCTGTGGACGGCCTTGGAGAAATCTACATAAATTCTTAGTGTAACCCTTTCGTTTTCTATGCTTCTTATAATTGCATTTTTTTTCTTTAGAGTGCCTGCTCTGTGGATGATTGTGACCTAAAGCGAAATACAGTTTTTGTGATAACGTGAAATCTTTAGAGAACAGCAATTTACAATCGGCAGCGAGGCACTGGAAGTCGTAAGGGAATACATATACTTAGGGCAGGTAGTGACTGCGGATGCGGATCATGAGACGGAAATAATCAGAAGAATAAGGATGGGCTGAGGTGTGTTCGGCAGGCATTCTCAGATCACGAACAGCAAGTTGCCATTATTCCTCAAGAGAAAAGTGTATAACAGCTGTGCCTTACCAGTACTCACCTACGGCGCAGATACCTGGAGGCTTACGAAAAGGGTTCTACGTAAATTGAGGACGACGCAACGAGCTATGGAAAGAAGAATGACGGGTGTAACGTTAAGGGATAAGAAGAGAGCAGATTGGGTGAGTGAACAAACGCGTGTTAATGACATCTTAGTGGAAATCAAGAAAAAGAAATGGGCATGGGCAGGGCATGTAATGAGGAGGGACGATAACCAGTAGTCATTAAATGTTACGGACTGGATTCCAAGAGAAGGGAAGCGTAGCAGGGGGCGGCAGAAGGTTAGGCGGGCGGATGAGATTAAGAAGTTTGCAGGGACAACATGGCCACAATTAGCACATGACCGGGGTAGTTGGAGAAGTATGGGAGAGGCCTTTGCCCTGCAGTGGGCGTAGCCAGGCTGCTGCTGGTGATGACGATGACCTTTTGGTCTGTGATACCATTATAAATGCTTGTTTGGTAATGGTCCCGGGCTCTTCGCAACATAGCATTTATTCTATTACTATAAAAATCTGAACTTTGTGAAATCTTCAGGATCCCGACTTAGTAAAAACGTTTGGCAGGTGTCATTTTTCGTTGTGGTCATTGTGAAGAGCTATTTGGTGATGCAGGGTTTGCGGCATTTCTGCGGTTTTTGTGTAGTTTTCATGAGAATGCATCTCTGCAACCGAAACAAATTCCTGCAGAAAGAAGTGGAAAGTTTCATCTGCCGACTCATAACTGTAAACGGGCTGCCAGCTATGTCACCTCATTGCATTTCTAAAATTGTTCAAGGTTGTCGGGTTAAGAAGTTGTGTTACATTTTTACCTGGGTTGGTGGAAGGGTTGACACTACTGTGGCATATAAGGTAGAGAGGAAAGTGATGAAAAAGAACGTATTGTTTGACGGAGACTTCAACTCACGTCATGTCTCATGGGGATTGTGCACTGACTCATCTGGAAAACGTTTAGGGGATTGGACTAATGTTAACAATTTCACATGTTTAAATACTAAAGTTTCCACTTTCGTGCGTTCGCACTCGCAATCTATCCTATATTTGACGTTTGCTACTTTAGGCGTTTTCATCGCTTCTTCAGCTGTGGTCGATGTCCCCACTAGCAGTGACCACCACCCGATTGTCATTGATATTGAGAACCCCTTGACTTATTTAGAAAATACATGCGCAGACTTTTGTAGACTATTCGAAATTTGACAATAATTTGCTGTCAACTTTGTCTTCTATGACAGGTACGGAAAGACATATTAAAGAAATGAGCTTTTGTGCATTATTGAAAGGTACCATTAAGAAATCTGAATTTGTAGTCTAATCAACAAAAGTGAGCACTGATTGTCCACGGAGGAATAGTACTTGCACGCGAGAATATAGACGCCGAAAAACTGCATGGAAGAAACTTATTTTTAATCAGTGCCCTACTAATTGTAGGAATTATAAGTAAGCTGCTGCTATATTTACAAGAACAGTTTCATAGCGAAGAATAATTATGATTAAAAACGGTATAACTTTTATCGAAAAGTGGCAACAAAAAAGCAATGTTTATGTTTCTCCACTCTCGCAAGGCCGTTACAGTGCCCATAAATATTGATGCAGTTGTTCTGCCAGCAAAAGACTTGTTAGAAACATTAGATAACATTGCTAAAAGGTCAGGGCAGCACTTTAAAACTCAGCTGCAGAAAAACTTCGTAGGGGCTCTGGCAAAACATGATTTCTTAAGCCCGGACCACACGTACGCTTGCGGACGCGCGCAAGCTCGCGTTCACGCGCCCACGCATGCGCAGATGGTGCGACATGGCTCGTACGCGTCGAAACGCGGCGTGAGCGCGGGGAACAGCTCCTCCCTGTTATCGCGCGCTTGGGTTGCCTCGCGTCTGCGCGCCTGGCTACGCACCTACGGCGCGGAACGTTCAACTCTCCGTGAAGCAGATTTATATCATGCAAGAAAGTGGTTCTTCTTTCCTTTATGCGCTGATCTAGCAGCTATAAAAATATGGCAATTAAGTTTATAGATATCAAAGCATTTTGAAACACTATCGATAACCAAGTACGAAGCGGCGCCTTCCGAGGCGTCCGTGAGTGAGCCCAGTGAGCGCGCGCTGTCGCGCGTCTGTGTGGATGCAAACCACCATTACTCGCGAGGCGCGGCAGGCGCTAGGCGCGCGAACGCGAGCTAGCGCGCGTCCGCAAGCGTACGTGTGGTCTCGGCTTTAGGCGTAACAACGGAAGAGCTTCAGCGCTTTGTAAGACTGCCCCCTGGAACAGCTCCGGGTCCAGGTGGCATTGCATCAGGCATGCTGAACATATTGTTGGAACACTCCCCGCAAGGCCTCTCAAATACAGTGAATTAATCCTTAATGAACGCACTGATACCTCCTGACTGGAAACTCGTAAAAATAATCTGCCTGCGTAAAAAGGAAAAGAGCGGGAATGAATGTAGATAATATAAGGCCAGTCGCACTAACTTCAAATGTTATGAAATTAATAGAATGGGTATTGCACATTCGAATCATGAAATATTTAAATGATAATACATCAATAAGTCCATGTCAGATTGGATTTAAACCTGGATGCTCAATATGGTGCGCCGATGTCGATTTAGAAGGACGCATTAAGATTGCTCGACACGGGTGGCGTATGTGGCGTCAGTGACCTTTGATTTGGCTAAAGCACGCGACAGCGTAAAGCATGCCATACTCTTCATTGGTGTAAACAACATGAGTTTTCCTCAGTATATTATAAAATGTATATATGAATTTTTAAAGGATAGGAAATTTTATTTTTGCCAACGTGGCTTGTTGACGCAGAAATATGATCAATCAAGAGGAGTTTCCCAGGAAGCTGTACTTTCCCCTATATTGCTTAAAATTTTATTGAGCTGAATTCTATTGTGCCATACCGTACAAGTATATGTATAAGCCGATGACATAGCATTATTTGCATCTGCGAGTGATATTCGCTCATTACAAAGAACACTGCTGTCATAGTTATGAGCGCTTGAAGCTTGGTCTGCGGATATTCGAATGTCGCTTAATGTCCACAAAAGTTCCTTGATTGTGTTTCAATTGAATGTATTGGTTAATATCTCTCTCCAATACCGTCAGGAAGTAATTCCGCAAGTTGACTTTATCAAATATGTAGGTTTAATATACGAAGCAGTACTGAGCTGGTGAAATCAGATTGATAATGTTAAATCAAGTGCAGCCAGCGCTGTTGGCATGATAAGCAGACTTGGCTGACATCGCGCTCGGCTACGTAGGGATAACCTGATAATGATTTATCGCGTGTACGTTCTACCGATACTGTTTGGGTGTGTCGGCCAGCATATAAAATTAACCCCTGGAGCGGGAGGATCTCCAGAATTGTCTTTGTTTACCAAAATTTGTAGCTAACAATGTTTTATATCAAGAAGCAGGACTGCTTACTTTTCTCTGCCGATTCCGCATTCTAACAGTAAAGATGTACTTAGACATTTATGAATCTTCTTTGATAGAATCACAATTTGTATTTATTAGTGAAATGAGGGCAGTTTTCGATTAGCATTGGTCCCGTTTATAGAGGCCTCAGGTTTTGTTTGTACAAGCTGAGCTAGATCCACTAAATGTCAATGTACTCGAGATTAGTTTCTCAGACAAACCCTTACCTAATATAAAGATTGAATTTGACGATATATTTCCATCGAATGCCAAACTCCTGCCCACTGCATATTTAAATGGCATTCTACAAGACCATTTAACGCAATTGGGAATAGATTATGCGATCGCGACTGATGCGTCAAAGAGTGAGGCGAAAGCGGGTGTGGGTATTTTGTACGAGTCGATATCCTGGTCATATCCATTACGCCTTCCGGATTTCGCGCCCATATTTCTGACTGAACTATCAGCCGCTATCATAGCTCTTCGAAAATTTCCTTCAAATTATCCGACAGTGGTTGTAGGGACTTATTCACCGTCAGTATGCACATCAGTCACTTCATCTTCAGACACTACTGTAGCCAATATATTTAAATCCTTAATCCCCTCAAACTTAAAATTGGTGCGGTTGGTATGGGTTCCCTGGTCATCGTGGTAGATTCTTAATAGGAATCTTTAGCTGGGGTGCTCCATCTAGATGCATGTAAAAGGAGAATTCACTTTTCTCGGCAACCACTGCACCACATTTGACGTGGTTTGTTGTATTTAAAAGGGAAACTGAAAATATAGTGACTCTTCGTTTCCAATTTTTTATTCAGGTTGTAACTTTTTTATAAAACATTTGCAAAAATCGAAAATTTTCAGAAAACCGAACTACCAAGTTTACAACTCTGTACTGTAATGAAAAATGATACCACAATTCTGTGAACTGCATCTAATAGTACATCTAAAGCCGACAAAATTGCGGACACATGAAACTCAAAAAGATTATTAATGCTGAAATACAGCTTTTGCAGAACCCTTGTAAATAACGTAACAAACTCACGTAACACATAAAATGACATACCTAATTTGTCCGCTTTCAATGAGGTAATGGATGCCGTTTACAGAACCGCGATATCTGTCCTTTATGCAAAGCTAATTATTTGTGAACTTAGTGCTTCTATTTTTTTCAAACTTTGAAATATTTGAAAATTTTTGAAACAAAACTCAGGCCGTAAATCGAAATTCCGCTTCCAACTGTCACTAGAATTTAACCTTTTCTTTGAAATGCAACAAATTTTTTAAAACTCGGTCCAGGGGTTATCTCAGAAAAACCTTCTTGCGTTTTACATGTATTTCAGTAGACCGCGTCCGAGTTGGGCCCGAGCTAGAGCTTCCTCTTAAATCAAATGGCAGACACACTTGTGCGGATGTCTCTTGATGGACCAGCTGTGTCCGTCATACCTACTTCGGCTTATGACACTGAGGCTAGGTTTAGAAATTTGTGTTTTTTCCAAGATTTTCCAAGATTGAAAATACAAACGGCGGAATCTAATCATTTGTCCTTTTCGTGGGACAATAAATGGTATCCTAGACGTAAATTAGAAATCTCTATAACATAATTGCGATGTCGCTTCCCACCATTAAATCTTTACCTATACAGGTCTGGCCTGACACCGTCCCCTGTGTGCCCTGCTTGTCAGGAACCCGAAAACACTGATCAATTTCTAATAGCATGCAGTCCAGTAGATTTAGAAATCAGAGGAAAAAATTAGAATTTTCATTCCGAAAATTCGGTGTTTATTTTAACTACTCAAAATATCCTCTCCTTCGGGGCTTCTTTATTGGGCTTTAGCCACAGGAACATCTGCGTGGTCATTTGTGTGAGACAAGAAGGCTGCCATGCTAATTATCGAAATCAATAATTGCATACATCATTAAATCGCTGATTGTGTCTTCGAAATTATTCTAATACCACCCAAAAAAAGAACGCAATATTTTCTGTTTATATATAAATAAATATTTTTTTATTTCTAATAACTGCCACGTAAATCTGTTTCTTGATTAACATGGAGGTTATAATTCCCCCTGATTTAATTTTCCGTTTAGGTTTTTCTCTCTCCCCTTTTCTTTAACCTTTAACTATGGGCTTCTTGGCCAATCCCTCGTTGGGTGTAAACACCACAAGTGATGAGCAAGCAAGCAAGCAAGCAAGCAAGCAAGCAAGCATGGCCACCGCAGTGCGCGGGATAGGCACCCGAGCTGAGGTAGTGCTACTTGCTTCGGAATTCTTGAGCCGACAGCCTTCGTAGAATGAACATCCCTTCAATAGAAACGTTCCACAGCAGTAAGAGGGAAAAGCTAGAACTTGACCATCTGGCCTCATTGGGAAGATGATTAGTATGGTGTCCTTCAAGACTAGCAGCGTCTGGAAGATTCAAAATGGATAGCGATACGTGAGGACGTCAACAACATTATGCGAGCTTCTCGTGTACAGCTTGTGTTTCGCGTACAGCTTGTACGTCTTAGGCGACCGTGCGGGCGTTCAGCCTCGGCGTTGCTTTCGGCGTCCCTCGGCGTAGCCGAGCGAACGAGCACAGCGAAGGAGAGAGAGATAGATAGATAGATAGAGAGAGAGAGAGAGAGAGAGAGAAGGAGATTCTTGATGAAGGGAAGGAAAGGTTGGGGTAAAGTGCAGCGCAGTAACTGTCTCTCAGCAGAGGACACCTCAACCGCGCTGCACAGGGGGTAGGGATGAAAGTAGGGGGAGGGAAAGAGCACCAGAAGCACAGCGAAGGATGAAGGAGCGAACGCGGAGCGCAGCGGGGGATGGCGATAGCAAAGGGAGCGCGAGAAGGAAAGCGGAGGAGGAGGAGGGCATGTCGAAAGCGTGAGAAGAAAAGCGTGGTGCCGCGCAAGACGGGCTCTGCGGCGGCGACCGCTGCGAGATGACGCCAGAGTAGCGCGTTGTCGTCTGTTCACCGATGGCATGCTGCAAGCGCGTCGACCGATACCACATACGGAAACAAAGCCTTACGTGAGCGGAGGTCTGTCTGCGGCGGCTGCTGCGAATGGCTCCCACGGGTCACCCCCACGCTGCCTCTTGCCATCATCCGATTAGCGAGGCAGTGGCGCCACACGTCGCTCTGCTTACAATGTGCCGCACGAGACAGATTGTCCGCGCCAGCCAATATATCGCGAAATGAAAACACGTGTACAGCTGCGCTCAAATTTCTCATTAGGGAACATCGCATTCGCCGGTGGTTTTTTGTTTATAAAAGCTTTTTTTGAATAATTGACATTGCCACCAATGTTCCCGCGAAATAAGATCTGTGTGGATGAAGTACTGCCTTTGTGAAAAAATCCTTCACTAGTGCTCGAAAGTATTATACGCTGTCCAGGTTTCCAAATGACCAGTCATATGTGGGCAACGTTTCCACGACAACGTTTTAAATGCAACTTTTAAAGGTACGTTTAACACGCAACTGAAATTCTCATTGCGACTTGTCTAAAGAAATGTATTCGTTGGAAACTGTGTGGTGATATTGGAAAGTCGTGCAAGCTTGCTGTAACTAAAAGACAGCATCGCGAAAGAAAGATCATGGAAGCAGGTGGTGTACTTGGAGCGCACTCGGTGAAAGTGGCTGCACTAGCTGCGACGCGCTATTATATGTTGCTACTTTTAAAATGCCTTCTGAATTCTGCATGCGGCGACTTTTACCCGCGTCATTCAAGGCTGCAAACCACATGTGCAACAAAGGGCAACAATCTTGTAACACCGTCGCCTCCTTGGCTCTGCATTGTCCTTCGGAAATGCTTTTCTCCTCGCGAGATTCTGTCTTCCGCCCACGCGCAGTGTGCATTCGAGTATTCTGACTTTCCCAGAAGGTGGGACTGACTCTACTGTAAGAAAGATTTCGATTGCTTTGTTTTGTTTCCTCTTGTGTAACCTTTCGAGCATGAAACTAGTTTTGAAACGCTCTTTTGTTGCTTTGTTTTGGTTACGTTACGACACAGTCGCATGACGAATGGATGCGTTGTATGTTGTCGTAGTTGTTGATAGGAGCTTCGAAAACTGGAGAATGTGTTTAAAAAAAATTGATAACGTTAGAAGTGAAACATACGTTCCGATGCGACGAGTACGATTAAAACGTTTACTGGGGTGGAATACTACGACTCTCAGTTGTGCTCGTAAAGTTGTTTTTATGCATCATGCGTATTTATTCGCAAAAAACCATGACTATGTTGATACTTATGAAACGAGTTTTAAAACGCTTGCATACCGTGAAGTATCTTGATTTGACACGCTGCTGTAGCATAAGTGTCCCGAGTTTGAGAGCATGTGATATCCAGCTGCGTCTACAGCAGCGGATACCTATTTACACGCACCAACAAGTGTTTGGAATTATTATTTTAAAATCTTTATTTTATCGGGGATATGAAGCTTGACACCACGGCTAGACTGATCCAATATGACGTCACCGATGGCGCGCTGCAGCAAACAAAAATGCTTCCAAATAAATACAAAATCCCTAGTTCGTCAAGTGCTTGTGAATACGCGAGAAGAAAACCTAGCTCGACGCGGTGAAGCACCCAATGATTCAAGGGCCTATGCCATCATACGCCAATATTGACGCGTGAATTTAGAAGCAGCTTCAGATTTTTTCATTAATTCGTCGTCATCTCCTTTTCTACCTACTGCACTGGTAAGCCTTTCTGTATACTGCCAGTGAACTTTCGTATAACTTTACTCTGTTCAAGGTTGTTTGGGCGCTCCTGAGCGTGTGTTCGTAGAGGGATGTTCGCACTCCTTTTTCGGCAGTCTCCTACCTGCCGCACTGTGACTTTAGCTTTTCTGTATACAATAACAGCAACAAACATAAGCATTTTCTGCGCTGCACACCACTTCTGCTTCAGCGGCTGCTTCAGTGGATTTCCAAGACGTCGATTTAACTTTGTCAATGTGTCCCTGTTCTTCAGTTGTTTCACGCAACCCACCTTGGTTGCGCAGTGGCTATGTTGTTGGGCTGGCAAGAACGAGGTCGCGGGATCGAATCCCGGCCACGGCAGCCGCATTTCGAGGGGGGCGAAATGCGAGAACACCCATCTACTCAGATTTAAGTGCACGTTAAAAAACTCCAAATGGTGGAAATTTTCGCAGTCCTCCACTACGGCGTGCCTCATAATAGGAATGTGGTTTTGGCACGTAAAACCTTATTATTTCCTTTTTTAAAAGTTGTTTGACGCAAACTGTCTTCTTCATTTTCGCCTACCTCCTTGAGGTGGGCGATTCCTTTACTCTATCAGAAGACAGGTGACGGCCGTGTCTCCAACTCTCCTTGCACGTGTTTTTTTTCACTCGTGGTAATAATTGCAAGACTGTCGTGACTGTTTCTCGCTTCTTTAATGTGTCTAAAGTAACTATTTGCTGGGCTACTCGGTTCTCGCACAGTAAGAACATAATGACAAGAACTAATTCATTCGCACTGAAAAAAAAAACGTTTTATTTCTAAGCGATGTGTTGCTTTGTGGTAGTATGCATCCTGCGTGCTATAGGTTCGCGTTCGCAGAGTTAATTTCATTTGTGACTAATATCATTCGTGTGCTTTCTTTTGCCTTAGTTTCTCTGCGCTCTCTTTGCGGGGGATTTGTGATAGATCGCCGATGTCTGAATGAATATACCGGAATAATTTTTCTTTAGAATAGACTAGCCGAGTCATCCCTGGCGTAGAAGTGCAGATGAAAGCGAAATTGCTTCTCCCGTTATTTTTGAGAATAATTCACGCAAGAGACTTCAAGGGGCTTGTCAAGGTAGCTAGAAATATGGGCAAATGTACAATAAGGAGCAACTGGAGTGGGAGCTGTAAAAAAATAGAGAAAAAAAAACTGGGAAGAACGGTAGGCGCCTCTTGGAGGCGGCGGGCTTGCAGCCGCGTTACAGCCACAGCGAGGCGGTTCAGCTGGACGAGAACTCCAGAGGGACCTACGTCGTCAGTCCCTTCTCTAGAAACGTTCACCCACAACATAATACGGGCAGGCGAGCAGCTCGGGCTAGGGCGATATTGAAGAAAACGGTCGGCATGGAAGCCTTCGTGGACGTAGCTCAATATGGGCGCTCCGGTAAATTCACGGTCATGGCGGTCAGCGAAAAGGGCGAGCTCCTATCTGCGGCCTCGGTAGGCGCTGTGACGGCCGACGTGGCAGAACAGGTGGTGGTGGCGCTGGCGATGCAGGATTCAAGAAGGCCGTATATCTACACTGAATCACGCGCGGCCGTCAGGGCTTTCGCTTCGGGAATGGTTGCGAGACAGGTGGAGGCGATTCTGAAAAGCAAGTCCAGAACTAATTGTGACCCCGTGCATTATATTATATGGTTCTCCGCTCACATGGGCGACAACGCGCTGCCGGGCCGCCCGAACCCCAATGAGATTGCTTACCGCCGTGCGCGAGAATTAACGCACCGCGACGGTGGTGGGGCTACATTGGACCCGGAGGAGCTCGGCCACAGCGACCCCTTATTAACCTTTCATGAGATCGTCTCCCATTATAAAGAGGAACGCAGGCGCTTCCCACCTCCACATCCAAATCTACACAGATCTCAATCGATCACGCTTAGGATGCTTCAGACGAGGTCATATCCCTCGCGATGTTTCTTAAGCAGGATTTACCCAGAAATTGGCCCACAGTGCCCGGATTGTGGGTAGGAGGTTAGCACTCTATCTCATATGCTCTGGCAGTGTCCTGCGTTATGGGATACGTCCTTCACCAGCGAACGGGACTGGGACGAGGCCACATCAAGTACGGAACTCAAGCTCCAGTCCATGGCCGTCCAGAGGGCCCGTGAAAGAGCGGAGAGGCTTGGCCTCCCGATTCCGACATGGGAGCAGCCAGCGGCGAGCCGGGGGCCCCAACGGGTCTCCACCGGCTAGTCCCTCAGGACCTCAATAAAAGTTCGTTGTCTGTCTGGGAAGAATGGTTGCGCCGCGTTCGCTCCACATCGGTTTCTAAACGTAATCGTACTCCCAAATGAACACATTTTGGTGTCAGAGTTAAGCCGCTGCTAGAGGCACTCACAAACCTGGCAATTCAAATGTGGTGGTTGTCTTCGAGATGTTGAACGCTGCATTTATGCTGACGTACGCACACTTCAGTCACGGCGCGAGGGTAAATTGCCGTGAAAGGATATTGTGGTGATGAAGGACTGCTTGGCAGGAACTGGACCAGAAATCGGCAAAGACCAGGCAGAGCCCGGCGCCTAAAGCCTCCCGATTTAGCTTTATTAAGCATCGCCAATTGCATTCCCTATACAGATTTTCGCCCGTCGACAAATATACCACCGCTCTAACTGAGGACAAAGTTCGAGATACGAAAATTGTTTTTCCTCAAAGTTCACAACGAAGCAAAGTCAGGGTGCGTTGAATTTTTTTAAAGTCAGCCATTTGAGCTTTAGAGACATCAGCATATTGTACATATCTGGCAGCCATTCGCACGAAACGATCCCTTTATATACAGCCATTTTCGCCAGGTTAATTCGAGAATGAAGCCTGCTTCCCGATTCAGTGGTAACATCTTCTGTGAATGCATTTTTAGCGCTACTTGAATAATTTATTACGATGCTGAAGCTTTCCAGATATGCAGTTTTTCTTTTATAATCACGTGCGTTATATAATACTGCGCGTCATCTTGTTTTTAAAATAACGTGAAAAAATTTGCCTGCCCTGTGAGCTTTACTGCCTGATATGCGCAAAACCCGCGCACTACCTTTCTTACTGCTTTGTTTACGCTTTATTATACGTTATGTTTCCTAAGAAAGTGAGATATATTGTGGCCTATATTCGTTATACCACTCCTGCAATGCCACTTTAGGGCCTTTAGTGGTCTTTAGGGGTCTGCCACTTAGGGGTGTTTAAGGGTTTTTAGAGAATCAACAAACAAACCTACAAAGGTTACCTCGTCCCCGTTGATACGAAGTGCGTTGCTCAGAGATGTGGTTGCGCGTTTTGTAATGGTGTGCACAAACCGGTCTCGCCGGGAAAAGAAATACATTGTAAGTTTGTGAACTGTCACGGCAACTAGAAAGTGGACACTTGACATTCCAGTTTATGCTAAGCGGACTTTCTGACTTCGTGTTGGCCAACACTCAGCAACAGATCGCGCAAAGAAGACTTGCGTAGTGGGCGAGTTGGTGTAAGCTTGTGATGGGCACTCAAAAGACGACGCGCACAAGGAAAAATATAAGGGGTGCAAGAGCGCTGTCTTCTGCATGAATGTTTACTGAAGACGTGTGGACAAATGCGTACAAGGGGAAATGTACGCAAAAAGGCAGTAGAAAACAAAATAAATACGCAAGGTGAAACTGCCAAGGAAATAACAAAGACCGAACGCATAAGGTACGAGCTGTAGTTAGGTGCGATTAAGATTAGGCAATCGATATTGTGTTAGGGCGATAGAAGATCAGCTCATCCTGGCCTATAGATTTGAGCGCTCACGGTGTCGTGTGCTTCAACTTAGCGCCCGCGGGCTCACACGTGGCTACGCGCGTTGTTCCAATAAATAAGAAAAGCTTTCGCAATCCCACAGGTGTGCTGATCTCACAAAGGTGTTTCGTAACGCGTTAGGAAGATCGCCGCAGCTGTGAGATTGCGAGAGCTTTACTTATGGGAGCGCACGCGCTGCCGTGTGGGATCCCGCAGCCGCTAGATCGTAACACACATAAATTTGTACATTTTAACACAATATCATTAAGGGCACTGTGTCGCAGGAAATTCAGCGTCGGCGCCGGCGGCGATGTCCGTATGAGGAAAATGATCCCGAACCACGCATCCCCATCCACGCAGACCCGCTGCGTGGTGCGGAGGCGCTACTGAACTTACTGAATTTCTAAGTGTAAAATGCGGCAGAAAATTCGTAAAGTACGATTTACACACAACCTACAGACATAATTGCGTCGAATTGTAATTTGAATAGGCAAGAAAACATAATTCTGTTACGCGGGAACTCAAAACACAAATCCATTTTCTAGGTGCCGCTTGAGGTCTGTCTTAGTAAGAGTGGGGTGCCGCAATTGGCTCCTTGAAACACCAACCGGATGGTGCTCACCTCCGTGGGAGGGGCAGCGGCCACCGTGGGGAAAAAAAAAGAACCCGAGAGCTCGCCTTCGTGCATAGCGTTCGCCACCGCATTTCCAGGAAAACATTACGGTTACGTAAACTGCAGCTGCCTGAAAGCGCTAGAAACAGTCAGCGATCTTTGAATACTTTCGCATTACGCTTTTAAAGGCGAAGCTTAAGCGTCCTCAAAATTCTTGAACGAGCGGCCATGATCGACGGCCCTCTCTCACTCTTTAAATAACACGAATCGGCCGGTCTTGATCGCCCCATTACTACAGCTCCTACATTGTGTCTTAGTTTCTTTATTGGTTGCTTTATGCTACACATTTTTTCGGGTGTTTTAATTTTGTGTTTCACCCTACGTATATTTGTCACACGTTTTCAGTCAACACCTCATTGAAAGCGCTGGCTTGCCCTACTTTTTCTCTAGCCAGCACTTTCGTGTGCTGTAGAATATGTGCACGCAAGCAATAGAACAACATACGAAAATTGTCACTGATTTAGTGGTGACGAAGACGTAGGAAATACTTCCATATATTGAGAAAATAAAGAGCACTCACAAAGGTTGGAGACAAACAAGACAAGGAGAACACTGGTCACGTCGTCCGCTTTGTCTCCGTGCTTCTTCAGTGCGCAGTCACTTTTTCTGTACGTGATATTGTATGAACTTGCCGAACGATGTACTTTGCTGAGGAAACGCTTTGTCTGCTGGCCGCATAGTTCAAATTGTTGCCCAGTATTAACACTGATTGAATGATGTGATTTGACTAGGGCTGGACGGATATCGGAAGTTTAGAAGCCGAATCAAATTCCAGACGCTATCTATTCGCATTCGTACTGGAAAATAAACTGCAGGGTATTTTCGAATATTCGAAACTAACCCCATATTTCGCATCAGACGACTGGTGAAGTCTGGTTACTACTCTCTGTCTGCTAAATAAACTATGGCCAGTTATCAGTAGTGTGACAACGATTAGAGGTTTTGAACAACTGGAAAAATGGGTAACGGAACTTTGTTTTGAGTTTCGCTGTGGAAGCTTACATGACAACTTTGATTTTTGCTTGTAGTCTGGGATTTAGTGTTTTGGGTAGTGTAGCCACGTCTCATTTCGATACTTTATGCTAGCACCATTGATATTTTCCTTGCAACAGACCCTTTATAAGTGTCTACGGCACACAAGTCGTTTAGCAGCTTTCTGTATTTTCCCAACATTTCTTATCTTTTTCGAACAACCATTTATTTAGAATTTTCGGAAAGCTAATCATACAGCAGGCATTAATTCTTGCAAAGCTTGTTTGCGACGAGACTTTAATGTAGCTCAGAGACTCTCCGTGCTGATTTTTTAGTGACCGTTGGTGATCTTTTAAGAATCTTTAATACTGATCATTTATTCTTGATAGCTGTTTTTTACACTAGTCAGTACAGGCACAGTACCTGATATACTTCCAAGGTAAACACTACTGCTACAAATATATACATCCGCGCTTGACTGTTCGATACTCGATTTGATATTCAATACTTGCTACTTGTACCCAATTCGTATTCGCAAAAGTTGGTATTTGCCCACCTTTAATTTACCGTCCCAGTGCAACTCGCGTGGTATAAGAGACGTCGCAGTGTAAGGTCCCGAAACTACCTCCACAACTAAAATATAGCTAGCCCGGCGGCCCTCATTGGATGCCGTTGATGGCTAAATGAACTAGAATCCAGATCCCTCGAGTGTTTGTTGTTTGTTTGCTTAGGCACATGAGCCTTCACGGACAAGGACGCACGTCAAGCCCCTCGTGCCTGGCTTGTGGACACTAAAACGTACCGCTTGAGCACTTGCTGTTGGGATGGCCAACTTTCCACAGTTGTCGCTGTGTGAAGCTGAACAAGTTCCAACAATTTAATCTTGCTCGAACTGCGCTTCACGACACGTTGTTTCCGAAAGGTCTTGCTTCGACACGATATGAGGCTCGCGATGATCTGCGGGAATTTTCGCCATCCACGCGAATGTGCTCTCGTCAGCAATGCTCGTACTCTACGTGCGACAGTGTGATATGTTGTTCTTTACTCTCTTTTTTTCCCTCCTTTATCTTCTTCATCTCTTCCTTTTGATTTCACTCCTTTGTAAGTGGGTGGGCGTGGTGCCCTTTCAGGAGACAGTTAATTGTCAGCGCCATTTTATCTCTCTTTGCGGTGATTGTATACGCTTATACAATTAATGATAATAAGAACGATTATTTGCACAAGCAAACTGTGTGATGACTGCTCTTAAAGAATTAATAGCTGTGGACATTTTGATCGGGTAGTTTTACGGCATTATGCCGTTAGAGTAGTTTTATCCGTTACTGGTTTTTGCGACTGGCGATGCGTCACTCATAAACTATCTAAAAAAAAAGAGATTGCCATATCTCACCATAAAAAGCTGGAGCCTTGCAATTACGATGTTTTTTAGGGCCCCCAGAGTGACTGATTCGCACGGCGACCGTACGAGCACGTTCACGTTAATGGGTGAATTAAAAAAAAATACCTGCATAAATGTAACGACTTCTTTGCAATATTCATATAACGATGACTATTGCTCTTTTTTGGCATGGTGTTCGGACATGATCGCAAAAGTAAGATAAAAAGAAAATGCGGTGGCATTGACATACGCTCCACCTCCTCTCCAGCTGAAATCGTCGTCAGCTGAAATCGTCGGAACAATAGCTGTTGGCATTGATGGTGGCACCTTGTGGCACGAAATCCGACAGGAGCGGTCTTCGACGATTCCAGAAGACCGTTAACATCACTTTTCCAATAGATAGCACTGAACGGAATTTTTTTTTGTCACAGCTGAACCCGGATGCTTCCACACCATGCTCTGCTGCTTCGATTACAGCGTGAAATGCATATCCACGTTTCATCACCAGTAACAGTGCGGTGCAGGGAACGTTCACCCTCCTCGGCATACCGTTGCAGAGGACTCAGTGAAGCAATCATTCGCCTGCTGCCCATCTTGTCATCCAGCTGCTTAGGCACCCACCGACATGAAACCTTCCGGTACCCAAGGATTATGAACGATGTCGTGAACCGTCCCATGCGAAATGTCAAGCTCCCGGGAAATGTCCTAGAGGGGCAGACGCCGATACGCTTTTCCATTGCATCCACGCGGGAAGTGTTGTCCTCCGTCAGCGACGCACCCGCTTTCCACGAGCACTAATTGTCATGCAAATCTTCACGTTCTTTTGTGAAGTAACAACACGACCACCTCACGTTTTTCAAGTCAAGACACCTTTCCCCATACGTGGGCTGCATTTCCCTGTGGATTTCGAGGGGCGTTCGCACGTTGCTCCATGGAAAACGAATCACACTTCGTTGCTCGTACGCCGTCTACGTCTGAAGAACAACCGCCATCTTCAACAACTGACAGCAGTGCCGGGCCGCGGAGCTACCGGCAGATAAGGCCGGGCCGGTCCGAGAAAGGTCCACGACTGGGAATGTATATGTTGACTTCGCCTTTATAGTCGTCATTTTGCGTATAAAAAATAGAGACAAATACTTAATGATTTGCCGTCGTATCTCTAAGGTGTGAGCTGCGTCGCTTTATGAAAATTTTAAACCCACTATACGAGCTTTTACCAATTTATATGCTCTTGATTGTTCTTTAAACTTCGTGGTTTCAGATAATTTGGAGTGCTGCGCCCTCTGGAATGTTCTATGGCACTCCCACTGTTTGCAGCAACTGTCTTCGTAATATTACGGCTGTCACTTTGTCACGCACTTGGCGACACCAAAGGGGGTGCCCCTGAAAGATTGGGATGCAAGGAAAGGAATGGCGTACATCTCCGCAGCTGTTACGACTACATTATAGGTAATACTTCTTTCTTTCACGTGTGCCGTGTACTTGCGATAAGGGTTATCGGCCATATTTCTTATGGCCTAGTTTCTAGGGAACAAGATATTCTAGAAATGCTCCACATAATATTGTTCAAACAACAGTTTAGTGTAGCGACGTGGCTAAACCTGGGAAGTTCTGAAAGTGTACCGATAGATGCGCTTGTTTACAAAAGGTTTTTATGCAGAATTCTTCTTAAGAGCAAGAGTCTGCAAAACCTCACGCTGGACGCATTATTAGCATACGTGGCCAGGTGGTGGCAAGGACACTCACGAACTAATAGTTTTATGAATTCTGGTCAACGTTCTTAGACTAGGACGGTTCGTAAGAACAACGATGCCATACAACAGTGAGATCGAACATGAATAGCTATACCGAAATGTGGCTGGTGAATGAAAATCAACGCCTGCGAACGAAACAGTGAAATCAACCCGTACACCGAATTTCAGACTTCCTTTAGGTTAGTGCGTGCCCTCCGCGATTGCCCAAAAGAGCAGCGAGCGCGCCGCCATTATTGGCGGGTGCCAGAACAACAGTCAATTTTGCATAAGCGAACAAATAATAAGCGCCATCTTCTTTTCTGAGACCAGCGAATTTAGAAAGCATTGCCCTTGGTCAGCTGTTTCTTCACCTGCACTCAAGGTACCGAATGTATAGTGAAGATAGAGAACTGGCACTGTGGTGGCTCAAAGCCACCTAGATAGGACAAGGCCTGTACGCTCTGCTTTATAACGTCATGCTACTAGGATCGACTATCATAGGAATCAAAGGGAATATCTGCCGAGTAAGCCGCGCTCAGTTTGACGTAACCGCTTTTGTCACACCGGATTTGTAAATAGAATTTCGGCCCTAGTAGCATGACATCATAAAGCGGAGTGCACAGGCCTTGTGATATCTACGTAGCATTGAATGAGTACGGCCGCAGGGAGGGCAGGGGTAATCTCTACAGAGGAAATCTAATGCCGAAAGTGACCGGCCATTGCCAAATGGCACTTAAGACCAAAAAGCCCAATGAATTCGGCCCTCGAAGCTGAACTCAAAAAGCTTTTCGTTCGTAAGGAAACTTTGGCAAAAGCCGGCTGCCTTCTGAAGTTTTGTGTCCAGCATGACAATTCGCTGGCACCTCTCTCACGAACAGTTCTGCGCCTAAGAACAATTTTATGTATATGGGCTCTTGGCCAATGGCAACCTAGGCGGGGTGAAGCGATAGGCGTCAATGCCATAGGCGCACACGAGACATCGGTTGAACCAACCGTTTTACGGTGAAGTGTTCAGGGACTTCCACAACAACGGTTTACAGATAGCAGCGGCAGACTGAAGGACAAACATGATATCAACTCAGACTTCTTTGGACCCCACAAGCAGCCATATGATCGAGGCGTCGATGAAAACGATTTGCTTGGGCACCAGCGACGGGGATGAACCATCACTGGGCCTGATTTGCACGGCCATAATGCTGCCCGTCCCGCGACCACCACCGCGAAGGTCTCCGTCAGGAAAGAACGTTTCAGCACCGGTTACTGCTCAAGAAAAAGTTGCCGGAAACGTTCAGAGCATCGGACATTGTCGCATGCATGCCGTCTCCGAGTTGAACATGTCCAGGAAACGCTTTATCTTGACGGGCGCCGGCGCCGTGATGGCAACGGAACGGGGCGGATGACGGCTGCGTGGATCCGGCCTAATAGGCAACAACGCAGCGTGTTACCAGTACGTCGGAAGGCGCAGCCGGGCGTCGGCGATGATAGGTAGACCCGGCGGAGCGTGCAGCACCATGCGTCCTACGTAATGGAGCGCACAGAAGTAGTACGCTCGGACATGTAGTGTTTGAAAAGACTCGCAATAGATGTAACGAACCATTTTCGAAGTTTTGCGTGTATTTCGGGCAGTGCGAAACCAGAGCCTGCGGGGACTTCCGAGAAGTGGCAAAACTCGCTTTAGCGTACGAGTTGCTCGAATTAGCATACGTGTGCGAAATTTGTTTTTGCTCTCCCTGTGAATCACTGCCACTATCATGGAGACAAATCGGCAGGAAGCTGTCTTATAAATGATATGCGACAAACATGCGGCTTGACCACTAGAGCTCGTGCGAGCTCGCATAGCGGGTGTTTTTGCACGAGCGTTGGTTATGCATAAGTACGAGAAGAGTGAAGGTATTGGTGCATGCATGGCACCACGTGATGCTGTCAAAGCCCTGCAAGTCAGTCCATCGGCGGTGTAGAAATAACTCCACTTAAGACCCGACTCAGAATCTCTCAAAATAGAAGATACATTTCCACAGCATATCTTACATATTTTTTTTTGCGGTGATGGCGCGACGACAGTTTTCTGTCAGAGTGACAGAGCTGGCTCGTCGGCGAGACAGAACGTCACATTTGCTGCAGGAATTGCGGTCGCTAGGTGCCAGAACTACGTTGTCACGAGTCACGACTATGAGGCGTCATGGATTGCGGAATAGACTTCCACCGCTATAAGACAAAAAGAGAGACAAAAGGGAACAATTTCTGTGGTTTCTGCATATTATATCACGAAGAAGAACTAAAATCGCTGTAATTTTATTCAACTGACCATAGTCAAATTGGCTAGTGGCCTATATATATACATCATTGCCCACAGGTGCACTCAGCATACTGTAGCGTTTGTCCAGTCTTACGGGAAATTTATAAATATTTCTCGCTTTCAACCTAATTTTCAGCATTTCATTGACTGCTCTTCACGCATGCGCAGTGGGCGCCGGCTCAGCAGGAAGCGTAGTGGCTAACCGGCTCTCGGAGAGCGGCAACTACAGCGTCCTTCTCCTCGAAGCCGGTGGCGAAGAGACGCCAGACCTCATGGTTCCTTTCATGGCACCCTTTGCCGCCAACAAGAACAACAGCTGGCAGTACGTCACAGTGCCGCAAAAGTATTCGTGCTTTTCCTTCCCAGGACGTGTGAGTGTCTTGTGGATGGATTGATTTTGTTTGTTCGATGTAAGATTGCGTGACAGCAATAGCCCCTTCCATGTGGCGCTATTGTACATAATTCGGATCGAAAATGGCTGAAATATTTGTTAATATCCCAGTTGCCAACTTGTTTAACATTTACTGAAAGAATGAACTCGCTCCTGTTTGCGTTACCCCATGGATTATCTGCTGCCATCTACCAGAAGAGCGGCAAAGTACCGAGACCAGGCCAGCTGTCTTTACCGGAAACGTGCGGACGAGCCAAGCTCGTCCATAGCACGGAAGGGGCTAGTAAAAAAATGGTGAGAATCGTGGTACAATTTTCAACCCAGGGTGATATGAAAACGCAAATTAAGACTGCCCGTTTCACATTCAGAAGTAGTTGGAGCCATGAAATGTTGAGCCCGGCATCATCAACATGCTACGATAACATAAGAACAACAACAACAAAAAACTCATTTTTGGAAATTATGCATAGGGTTTTTATTATACTTGAGCACTAGGATACGATCTTTATTTTAGTCAGCTGAGAAGACTTAAAAAAATATTTCCTTTCCTAAGGCAGTACCAGCTATCATCGCTGGGTATGTGGAAACATATGCTGTTTGAGTTTAAACACAACACATACAATATGGTGCAGGTATGATACAAAGCAAACGTTAAACATTAGGGCAAGTCTTCAGTGCAGGAAAAAGGGTAGACACAATTCAACTTACCGTATCTTTTCACTATAATACTGTCACACCCACCGTGCTTGCTTGGAGGCTATTGTGTTGGGTTGCTAAGCACAAGGCCGCAGGATCGAGTCCTGAACACGGCGGCCGCATTTCGATGGGAGCGAAATGCAAGAACATCCGTGCACTTAGGTAGGCCCAGGTAGTCAAAACTTTCTCAGTGCATTATTACGGCGTGCCTCATACACAGATCGCGGTTTAGGCACGTAAAACCACGTAATTTTAATTAGTAATGCCACGTTGTAGCGACGGTGAAGAACAGAGTAGAAAAACTGTGGCTCACGAAACCAACTCTTTGTTGCGCGAACCTGTGCCAACAAAAGCAGGTGACACTCAAGGCAAAGTATATGTAAACTGGTAGTAAAGCTTTCATATAAGCCCACATGGGAAGAAAATGGCGGACTGTTGCAACCGTCGCCATCTACGCATCAGGGGGAGAACTAACAGCAAGCAAAAACTAAATAAATAAAAAGTGACGTCGCAACTGGAGATGGCAGTGACGTCAGGATCCTATGCTGCTTGGTGCGAATGCTTGAATTTCTTTAGCGTCCGGCATTTCGACCTCTACGGCATCAGCTTTTCTTTTGAGGTTGAGGCGAGCTTAGAACTCACCTCAACTAAAGCGCCAGCACGTCATTAAACCATAGGAGTAGCGTATGTCTTAATGTGAGCATAATTATGCTGTTATTGACGGCAATTGTTCCAGTAGGTTCCTTAGGAAGGTGAACAAATAGGATGAAAATAAATGACAGTACCACACAGGTTTCAAGAACAATTTCGCTTTTATTCGCCTAGAATAATGCAACCAATATAAATGACCTAACAAAACACGCTTCAATAGATGAAATATACTATGGCCAGCACACAGTCGTAATGTATAGCAACATATGCGAAACCTTTTCACAGAATCACTCGCAATTCCGCACGACACCATGTATTCATATCCAACAAGTGTCAGGCAAGCGAACATTCTCCCACATTATCATTTATAAAACATTCGACCTAGAAATGTTGATGCACGTCGGACAATCAGAGCCTGTGTTACGGCGAGTGAGCAAACATAGCGCGACGTTTCTTCGCGGAGCGTTCAGCATTTATCGTCACGACGAGACACAGCGGGTCGGATGCGGCAGCGTGAACTTGCACGACAACAAAAGGCCTCCGCTCTCACCTTTCGCCCATGAATTCCGTGCGCTAGGTCACGCAAAACTTTAAGTGAAGCGTACGCCACACTTTGAACAAACACGCAATGAAATAAAAAAGAAAAGACGGATGAAACCCCCGCATTCAGATGTGCAACACCATTCCGCACGACATGATAGCTGGTTTGCACAGTCTTGCGAAGTCTTGTTTCAGAATCACGGGTTGGTCGGAATCACCAAGAACGAATAAATTGTGAAATATGAAAAAAATGAATATTTGTTGTTTTAGTACAGCAAAAATATTTGAAACGATATACTTACTCGTATGACAGTATTATGATTAAATATTTCCGATTTTTTTCACATAGGTCTTCTAGATTAATGTTTGTTCTCCCCTCACCCAGTCGCGCTTAAACCGAGCACCCCTAACTGACATCTCTGGCGATAGGTTTTGGCCCACGTTTCGTTCTAAGCTTCGCGACCTATTTAGACGGACCTTGCTCAAGGCACAACGAGAGCGGCGAGCGCATTTGGAAATCGTCGAAATACGTATGATCTGCGGGTCAAGCGCGTCTGCCTTTTATGCATCATTCGTCGAAATTTCCGGCGTAATCGCTCGTAATCGCGTACCTTCCAGAAACTACGACACTGTTCCCGTCGCGCGTAAAATCTCATTACACAATGTTCAGCAAGAACGTGCACGACAGGTAGTGTCAGCGATAACATTCGAGTAAGTTCGAAATGATGCAGGCGCGTCCTGCGCTGAGCGGCAGCGTTAAGTTAGCGGATGAAATGCATGCAGTTCCTGGTTAAAAAGATGAATAAAAACACGTATCGGTATCATGTAACGATCGAAAATACGATTAAACAATGCGTACTTCGTCAGCTGTGACTGCAGCCTATCATTATTGGCGTGAACAAAAATGACGCATATCAGTGCTGAAGTCTCTCGGTCATCGGTACACATATTCTATTATGCTCTATGTCTTAAATCCCTACGATCTGTGGCACGCAACACCTCTCTGCAGTGTTGGGGTTTTAGGGCTAACGCACGACAGCACATTTTCGTTCGTTTCAGTACCATTCACGGGGTACCATGAACATGCACTTGCAGGTGTTACTAGTTAAGGCAGGCTAGTCGATTCACAAATGAAAAACTCAAGGAACGTGCGTCACCACTGAATGAATAGTTTTGAGCCAACTGGCAAAAAAAACGTACAAAATGTGGCGGATGATCAATGGTTAGCAAATGTTAAAGTTTTTTTTATGATTACCGTGAGCAGCCAGCATGCTCAGCAGCATACGCTCGAAAAGCTTGAGCCATGAGTTTGAAACGGGCTCAAGAATATTCCGCCAGGATTTAGCTAATCGACGAAAGCAGTGACTGAACGTTTGCGTACTCTTGCGGACAATGCTGGGGCCCATATAAGTTTAGAATGGTGTAAATTATTTGTTTTTTTAAAATGTTTTAGGCCAACTAAAATTTGCTTGAATGAATTTTTTTTCACAGTGGGCACAGACATTCCGTACACCATGCGTACTGCTGCCGATAGAAAAAAAAAAGAGAAGGTGCTAGTTTGTACTGTGAATGTCTAATTTTCACTCCGTCGGCTAGGACTATTCTTTTCCGTATAATAGTGCAACTAGCACATTTATGTGGGCGTACGCGCCTTGACACTACGTACATCGACCCGACAACATTACAAGCCCTGATTGCCGCGAAAACCGTACAGGTCATGCGACCGAACGGGGGCATTGGTTGAATGTTTTGTTTTCTCATTACCGAGGTGGAAATGCGGGGCATCCTACTAATAAGTTCTTTTCGTTTTGCACCTGTCGAGACAGATGGCTTCCATTAACACGGGAAAAATTCTAGGCGGCACCAGTTCCATCAACTCCATGGTCTTCGTGCGGGGAAGCCAATATGACTTCGATCGATGGGAAAGTTATTACAAGGCCATCGGATGGAACTACTCAAGCGTGTTGCCCCACTTCAAAGCCATCGAGACATTCAACGTGAGCGGGGTGCCTGAACACGTCAGTGAGTTGAGTAGCCTATCCGAGGGGACATCACTGAAGGACTAGATACCGCACAACCCACGCACTTGGGTCACTTTACTTTATGCAGGGAAAAGTTGAGAAATCAGGGTCTACATTCCCGTTCGCACGATGCCCTTACGCCAGAGCTATTCGCAAGAGCTAATTGCAGCAATTCCTGCTATTGGCCGTATTATTAGCGAAGTCAACCGACGAAAACGTTATGAATTCGATCTGAGTTGCCCAAGTTCCGCAAATATTTTCGGTTGGATTCTGATACCGTTTCCTTCAGAAGTGCTATTTGCCACTGACCAGCCGCCTTCTCTAAAAACATGTACAACGTCCTTATTTAAGGGGCAACGCAATATAACGAAGTCAGAAGGTAGGAACACACAGGACAGCGCTGAACTCACAACTAACTTTATTCGAAGGCATACAAAAACTTATGTACATAACCCCTAGCCACGTGCTCTCCCATCGATGGCGTTATTATCAGTGCGCAGGCAAAAAGTGCAAAACCCTGTAATCTAATTTTACACTATGAGTTCAGCACTGTCCTGTGTGTTCCTACCTTCTGTATTCGTCATATTGCGCTGCGCCTTCAAGACGGTCAACCAGTACCAACTCGCCCAAATGTAGATCCGTTTACAATGCCCCTACTGGAAGACCATTTCTCTTGAGGACGTTTCTTGCGCAAGAACTTCTTTGAATACGGATCTTCATTGGCAGGCTTCAAAGTGTATTTTGGTTCATGCTGCGAGTTAATTGAGTCCGAACAACAGGTTCAGCACTTGGAGGTGGCAGGTGCTTCGGTCAGGTGCAGGATTGCCCACTTTTACGGAAAATGTCTCCTTAGTATTTGAAATCTCTTAGCAGTTTAAACTTGGCATGTAATCCAGCAGACTAAACTGTCGCTTAGGAAAAGCCTCATCCCCGGGGCTTCTATCTAAATACGTGAAAACTAAATAATATTTTTTTCTTGAATATCGCAAAATTAGGAAATAAAAGTAACCTAAGTATGACGTTAACAACTCTGTAACTGAGCAATAATATTAATAAAAAAAACAAACTCGGAGCACACTAAGCACTCCTTATGAATTGTGAATGCGAAAACATTAATTTAAACTTGAATGCATCTGTTCGGGCCTTCGAAATGTGAACTCCACGTGGGGAAGCAAGCGCCTTGAGACACTTGGCTAACACCTCCGACATAGCACAAAGACGGTGCACTTAGATCCGTGACACCATGCTACGTTGCCCGAATGCCATGGAATCTAATAGGGCTGCTCCCAAGTAAGCCGCGGTGATGTCATCACGCCGTGCCTGACAATGTTTCCGTTTTTTATACATTAATTTTAAGGGTGCATGAATATCGAAATTTTCTAATACGGATACGAATATTTAGTTTCGTATATCGAATCGAATATCGAATAATGACATGCACATGCATTTATCAGCAAGTTGGGTTAATTTGTTTCTTTGGAACATTGCATATTTTTTGTCAGTGGTAAAAAAAAAACAGCTAGACTACTAAGCCTTTATACTAAGACATTGTCCATTTGGCTCATGTTAACATTCGAAATTGAGTGATTCCCTCTAGCTCTCCTCGCCAGCCTGTGCCTCATTATACTTCATCAAATGCCCCTAAAATCGGAGAAATTTCACACCACGCCAGTCGTCACTCATCGCACTTGCCGGCAAGCAATGAGCTCAGAATTAGGGGTGGCTCTGAGAACCAAAAAGAAAAAAAATTATGCTTGGCCCTACTTTGGCAAACACCCGAGGAGGAGGAGAAGCAAAAAAAAAAAACTTTATTTAAGGTCTATACTAAGGCCCAGTAAAGAAGAGCGCTTGCTCCGCTAAGGCCCGTTGTTTATCCGCCGAGTTCGAGTGCCAGAGACCAGCGGAGCTGCGGGAAGTTAAAGCTTCAGAAAAATACCTGCCGTCTACGTTTGTGGGGCGTTTCGGTTGGGATGGCGCGCCATTTGAGGCGCCCGCCGTAACAAAAACGATTCGTTGAGCCGCCATATGCGTCGGCGTCGTGTGCCAGACGCTGCCCCAACGTGACTCGGCGGCAACCCGCGGCCGCTGAACAGTCCCGACTGGGGGCGTCGGGGCGGATCACAGCGTTTTCGATGCATGCAGCAGGCTGCACCTTTTTTGTTATCCAGCGGCCGTGCCACGTTGCATGCTAGCTCCAGCGCCGTGTGCCTGGTAGCTTCTTGAAGTCCGCCGAAGTGAGCGCATGGGTTTTTATAGGGGAGCAATGACGTCACGCCACCTGTGCCCCCTCCGCGCCGTTCCTTCTCCCCCGCTAGGGTCCACCCACTCTCGCCGCGTCGGTATGCTACGCGATGCCATTTTTAAACTCTGCTTTAACTTTCTGTCAGCAACTTTCTGTTAACTTCCTCTCCCCCATCTCGGCGAAGCTGCGAACGTAAAGAGAAACCCAATGAGATTCTAAGAGCTCCACCGTAAAAGTGCAGCTTTGCTGTCCGCAAACCCGTGCCCCTTGCTACTGAGAAACTGTCTTTTCCGCAATAGTTGACAGTTAGTGGCTAAGTGTGTTTACAGGCAAAAGTTTGCTTGCAAATACGAAATCGCCGCAAAATTCAGCATAGCATCACTCCATTCTTAGATCAGATAAAAAAATTGCTATGAACCGTGGTTTCTCCCACTTAGAAAGCAATATGTTCGATTTGATTCGAATATTTGTATCCGACCCAATATTCGAACATTATCGAATATATATTTCTCGAATCGAATATGAATAATAAAAAGTGCCTGCTGGGATTTATCACTCACGGCCAACGCCGCCGACGCTGACACCGACACCGACGCCGACGACACCAGCTTTCCTGCGACACGAGCTCCTTAACGCTGTCGCGTTAAAATATAATGTTCGAGTATCTTCTAACTTTTCGAATATTCAACCACCGCTAATTAATTTCTTGATAGCAATTACCAAGGGGCAGTTAGAACGCAGGCGAGAGCTTGCGCGAACAAGGAACGCGCGGATAGCACAGGCTGCCGAGCGCGAGAACGAGGGTGACGTGGCGTCGCGGCGATCCTCTCACGCCACACCGATGGCGTGCCAGCGTGGCCGCGGGTGTTTCGCCTGCTCTGCTCCGTCTAGCCGCGCAAGGGACGTGGCGTCCCAGCCAATGAAAATATAGGCGTCATTTCGCTGCTCCAAACTGTAGATACCGGATTTCTCGATAAATGGGCCATTTGATGCTTTCGCAACAAGACGGTGTCACACTTCTGTAGTCCGAGACGCCTAAGCTGCAGAAAATTGTAGTACGCGGCAGTCTGTTGCATACCACTGATTTGAGAGCAGGATTTGTTTTAGACCCTCGCAAACATAGTAACAATTTCACGTATGCTGTAAACTCATGTACAACCTTCGTGCACTTGAGATGCTCTGGCCAATAGAATTAATGCAACTGCGATACCTGGGGCGCTAAATGTAAAACTATTCCAATATGTTTCTATTCTAATCTCCTGACGTCAAATTTGCGTAATCACCGACGCAAGCAACGGGAGGTGACCCGCAGCGTTGTCTGAACAGACCAATCAAACCCTCTCCTCGTTCATAGGTGGTCACTTTTGTTTGCTTGAAAAACGAATAACATTGCCTACACTGAGCGGCTTGTCGTATCTAATTGGCTGACAAGAGGCGAGGAGAACGCTCAAGTGGAGGGGGATTCACTGGGGCAGAGCCTGTGCACTGAAAATCGATAACCAGATGAAGAGGGTGGTGCAGACGTCTGCGATTGGCCGGCTTTCCCTTACTTAGCTTGTGGTGGCTGGTTGAAAACCGCGGCGGTATGCAACGGAAGCTTAAGAATGACGCTAAAACTGACCCTCAGCAAAGAAGAGTTGGCAGAACGAGGTCGTAAACGGGCCGAAATAGCTCAAAAACGTTACACGGCCACGCGAGAAGATTTATTATACGCAAATGCACCATGCTCTCCGGCAGGTCCGAGTAGCCAGCGTCTCAGCGATCGGCGGCAGCCATCTTTTATTCCTTTTGGAACGGAACAGCCTGCGGCTATTCCGAAAAAAATTCAGTTTTGTTCGGAATATTAATGCATCTTTATCGCGTACACGTCACTTTGACGCAGTGAGTTTGTGCGGTTTTGCGATGTCGCGTGACAGGACGGTGAAGTGGGTGCAGCCCGATAACTTTTTACCAATAGCCGAGGGCTAATCGCTAAAAATGGTCGAATCAGAAATAACTGTTTTCCTTTTTTCTGTAAAATCATGCATAATCACTCTGTACACATCATATCAGATGGGGAGGTATCGCGGTTTTCGTGACGTTGCGTGACAGACAGGTGAAGTGGGCGCGGTCGAAAAAAGTTTTTGACCTATCGTGGA
Organism: Dermacentor albipictus; assembly: GCF_038994185.2. Taxonomy (NCBI): domain Eukaryota; kingdom Metazoa; phylum Arthropoda; class Arachnida; order Ixodida; family Ixodidae; genus Dermacentor; species Dermacentor albipictus. Next base: position 62,211,802 of record NC_091828.1, read on the forward strand.
GGGCTCATAGCAGAATTGGAATAGAAAAGTTTGGAATAGTTGTACGTTATAGCGCCCCTGTTTTTATTGCAGAATTGCCGAATTATTTAACCGTTTGCTTAATTTTGTTGAAGTTATCAACGTTTGGCTTCTCTTGCGTAAACATTTGAGATCACGAACCAAAAGATATGCTTCTGTAGGTAGATAAAATTTAGCTTGCTGGTTCAAATGCAGCCAGTTTAATGGGAATAGTTTCAGCAACACTCTACTGATAGCTTTTCTGCATTTTACATGTATTCGAAATGTCATCGAAGTTGGCCCTGAGGTCAAGATTTCTGTTTATAAATATCTTCACAGTGAAATCATGCTGGCTTCAACAGCGATAAGACGTTTCCCATGAATGTGGATGACGCTGCCTAGTCCAGAGGGTGCATCTCAATAGGCGCTCCGTTCCACGTCCTGTATAAATACATTTGTATGTAACAGATGCAAAGACACAGTGCGCCCTGTCCTTGTAACGTAGTAATAGTATAAAAATGTGAGAAAAATCACCGATGATTACGATACTCCCTAATGCGAGTTTGAGCGCAGCTTTAAATGTGTTTTCATTTCGCGATTTATTGGCTGGCAGAGAAAATCTGTCTCGTGCGGCACGTTTCAGACGGAGCAAAATGCAACGCGACTGCCTCGATAATAGAGAGATCGCGAGATGTAGTTCGGGCTTGACGAGAGGCCGCGATTCACAGCAGCCGCCGCAGACAGACCTCCACTCATGCAGCGCTTTCTTGGTATCGGTGGAGGCGCTCGCCGCATGCCTTATCGATGACATCATCGGTGAACAGACGACGCGCGATACTCGGGTGCCATCTCGTGGCGATCGTCACCGTAGAAACGTCTTGCGCTGCACTACGCTTTTCTTCTTCGGCTTTGGACATGCCCTCCTCCTCCGATTTCCGCCTCATGGTTCTACTGCATCCTGATGCTCCAATTTTCTCCTCGCGTTCTTTTCGCTATCGCTGTCTTTCATCCCGCACTGCCCTCCGCGTTTGCTATTTCATCCTTCGCTGGGATCATTCGTTCTGTTACGCCAAGGGACGCCGACGCTCAACGCAGGAACAGGCGCCTAGGAGCTGCGCTCTAAAATGCTATGCATTTGGGACACATTATACTCACCGGACATTTGACCAATCACTGAGAGTTAATGCAGTGTGAGAGAGCCACAATACACGCGTTGCTTTTACGCTCCTTGTACAGGTGTATATGCAGCATGAAGTACACGCGAACGTTCCCCATTCCTATTGAATAAGTCGCACGTGAAGAGCTAACGTACTATTTTCTGATATAACAGATTTATTCCTGGATTCAGCGTGTCAAATATGCTTCGCATGGGATTTCAGGTGCCTATATTTTTAGAGCTTGGAGTTTTACTTGACTAGTCAAAGTAACAAAAACTAAGCGGTCTTGAATATAATACTATGCGCGCATGAAATCGATAGTTTTCTTTTGCGGCCATACAATCACCCTTCGTATTACTCTGAAATTTGCATTATATTCCGAAGTTTACGGTACTTGTTGCGTGGCATGTAAGCAACTTTGGGTTATATCACCACCAGAAACTGAAAAAAAATAACATGCGAATACGGCAAGTCAATAACAATTCAAAGCTCAGGTAATGCAGCCGGTGGGGCCCATCGTAGTCATAAGTGTCATATTGAGAGGGCCGATTACGCCCTCCCGCTACGCTCCCTAAATTTTCGGCTCTGCCTTTCAGGAAGCATGAACTTAGGATGCCGTAGTAAAAGTGGCCATTTCATACGACGCCCCTATGAGCAACAACGTTTTCTTCACGCAGAATCATACTACCACGGAAGGACAGGTGAAATACCAATCAATTACCCCCGCTACAGCACACCGCTAAGCTACCACTTCCTCAACGCCTCCAGCGAGTCTCACTACGAGTACGTTGACTACAACAGCGATAAACAATCAGGTAAGAATTGCCAGACGTCTTGCCATTGGCAACAGTTCTGCAAAAAAATAGGAAAGTCATTCAGGAACTGCTGAAGATAATTTCCAAAGCAAGCGAATAGCTTTCTGAGTCCACTGAATTATCTGTGAAAGTCGCCGCGCAACGTTTCTTCCCGTTCCTAGGTGGTCATGGCGGCCTCCCATTAACGCCGAGCCTCGCATCACCTTTCCAACCTCCGTTGCTTTTCTGTCCATGTCATGGCAGCAGCACGCTGGGTCGCCGCCGTAGAGAGAGAGAGAGCGAGAGAGAGAGAGATAGCGAAGAAAGGAAAGGCAGGGAGGTCAACCAGAGGAGCATCCGGTTTGCTACCCTACATGGGTGAAGGGAAACGGGGAACAGAAAGAGGAAAGCGCGAGAGAAGGAACACAAGTGTGTGCACGCAGCAAAGTGCCTTGAAATCAGTCAAGTCAAAGCTAGCACATTATACATTAGGCTGCCGCCGATACATTAGTGTGCCGTAATTCTGCTGACTGAAGTTATTTTTCGGCCTTGCCCATCTCTGGTGATGCATGTTGAAGTCACCTGCGAAGAGCAAGGAGCCATTGGTCGTCAGCAGTACGTTGCAGTACGGGGAATTATATCGTTAGAGTAAAACCCAGCCTTTTGGCTTCAGCGCGAATAGAATAATGCGGGTGAGCCATGATGCCTACTCAAAACTTGCAAGTACTGAATTGAGAGCGTCCAGCACTCGGATTGCACTTCGGGCTGGCGGAGTGTGCAGGTTATTCAAGAACATTCAAAAAGTATTCACCAGGCGGGAGACCGGAACATCATAGCCACTTCCCGGTTTTATTCGGGCAATTTGTCAGGAACCCACTCAATGCAATCTACAGCGGTGCGCAGCTGTATCACTTCACGTGGCCCCGGCTGTGGCATCGGCTATGGCATCGGCTGTGGCTTCGGTTTTGACTACCTCTGTGGCTCTGGCTTTGGCTTCAATAGTCCGGACCAAGTTGCATTGGTCTCCGCCATGACCTTGTCAGATTTAGATTCGATTTCTCCAGGCCTAGGGGGCAGAGGAGGATGTGTTGTGGTATGGGGCGTACTCTTCACAGAGGCATCGGCGTTCTTTGAAGTGTGACATCTGACGGCGCCTGGAGCGTCGCTTTCTAACGGCCGCAACAGCTTTCCAACGAGACGGGCGGTCTCTCGCCATCTGCTTCAAGACCACCTTGTCCTTCTTCCTTTTGGGGCAGTCCTTCGAGGAAGCATCATCACAGTCAGAGTCATCGTCACAGTCAGTTTAATTGTTAGCAGGACACACACCGCCTATGTAGCCCGGAGAAAATAGAGAGCTTGTCCGGTATTCGGGTAAACGAAGGCAGTAAATTTTCGGCACCGGCGTAATCATGCTGCTGCCAAAAATTTGCACATGCAGCAAAGTAAAATGCACTAGGTTACTGCAATATTAGCTGTTTTTGTCCGTTTAAACTCCGCGCCGCCAGGTGGCTGCACCATGCAGGACGCTCCCGTTTACATCTCCTCCCCAACCAATCATCATCATCATCATCATCATCCTGGTTACGCCCACTGCAGGGCAAAGGCCTCTCCCATATTTCTCCAACAACCCCGGTCATGTACTAATTGTGGCCATGTCGTCCCTGCAAATTTCTTAATCTCATCCGCCCACCTAACTTTCTGCCGTCCCCTGCTACGCTTCCCTTCCCTTGGAATCCAGTCCGTAACCCTTAATGACCATCGGTTATCTTCCCTCCTCATTACATGTCCTGCCCAAGCCCATTTCTTTTTCTTGATTTCAACTAAGATGTCATTAACTCGCGTTTGTTCCCTCACCCAATATGCTCTTTTCTTATCCCTTAACGTTACACCTATCATTCTTCTTTCCATAGCTCGTTGCGTCGTCCTCAATTTGAGTAGAACCCTTTTCGTAAGCCTCCAGGTTTCTGCCCCGTAGGTGAGTACTGGTAAGACACAGCTATTATACACTTTTCTTTTGAGGGATAGTGGCAACCTGCTGTTCATGATCTGAGAATGCCTGCCAAACGCACCCCAGCCCATTCTTATTCTTCTGATTATTTCTGTCTCATGATCCGGATCCGCAGTCACTACCTGCCCTAAGTAGATGTATTCCCTTACGACTTCCAGTGCCTCGCTGCCTATTGTAAACTGCTGTTCTCTTCCGAGACTGTTAAACATTACTTTAGTTTTCTGCAGATTAATTTTTAGACCCACTCTTCTGCTTTGCCTCTCCAGGTCAGTGAGCATGCATTGCAGTTGGTCCCCTGAGTTACTAAGCAAGGCAATATCATCAGCGAATCGCAAGTTACTAAGGTATTCTCCATTAACTCTTATCCCCATTTCTTCCCAATCCAGGTCTCTGAATACTTCCTGTAAACACGCTGTGAATAGCATTGGAGAGATCGTATCTCCCTGCCTGACGCCTTTCTTTATTGGGATTTTGTTGCTTTCTTTATGGAGGACTACGGTGGCTGTGGAGCCGCTATAGATATTTTTCAGTATTTTTGCATATGGCTCGTCTGCACGCTGATTCCGTAATGCCTCCATGACTGCTGATGTTTCGACAGAATCAAATGCTTTCTCGTAATGAATATAAGCTATATATAAGGGTTGGTTGTATTCCGCACATTTCTCTATCACCTGATTGATAGTGTAAATATGATCTATTGTTGAGTAGCCTTTACGGAATCCTGCCTCGTCCTTTGCTTGACAGAAGTCTAAGGTGTTCCTGATTCTATTTGCGATTACTTTAGTAAATAGTTGGTAGGCAACGGACAGTAAGCTGTTCGGTCTATAATTTTTCAAGTCTTTGGCGTCCCCTTTCTTATGGATTAGGATTATGTTAGCGTTTTTCCAAGATTCCGGTACGCTCGACGTTATGAGGCATTGCGTATACAGGGTGGCCAGTTTCTCTAGAACAATCTGCCCACCATCCTTCAGTAAATCTGCTATTACCTGATCCTCCCCAGCTGCCTTCCCCCTTCGCATATCTCCCAAGGCTTTCTTTACTTCTTCCGGCGTTACCTGTGGGATTTCGAATTCCTCTAGACTATTTTCTCTTTCATTATTGTCGTGGGTGGCACTGGTGCTGTATAAATCTCTATAGAACTCCTCAGCCACTTGTACTATCTCATCCATATTAGTAATGATATTGCCGGCTTTGTCTCTTAACGCATACATCTGATTCTTGCCAATTCCTAGTTTCTTCTTCACTGTTTTTAGGCTTCCTCCGTTCTTGAGAGCATGTTCAATTCTATCCATATTATACTTCCTTATGTCAGCTGTCTTACGCTTGTTGATTAACTTCGAAAGTTCTGCCAGTTCTATTCAAGCTGTAGGGTTAGAGGCTTTCATACATTGGCGTTTCTTGATGAGATCTTTCGTCTCCTGCGATAGTTTACTGGTATCCTGCCTAACGGAGTTACCACCGACTTCCATTGCACACTCCTTAATGATGTCCACAAGATTGTCGTTCATTGCTTCAACACTAAGGTCCTCTTCCTGAGTTATAGCCGAATACCTGTTCTGAAGCTTGATCTGGCATTCCTCTATTTTCCCTCTTCCCGCTAACTCATTGATCGGCTTCTTTAGTACCAGTTTCTTCCGTTCCCTTTTCAGGTCTAGGCTAATTCGAGTTCTTACCATCCTGTGGCCACTGCAGCGCACCTTGCCGAGCACGTCCACATTTTGTATGAAGCAAGGCCACACACAGAGAAAATATATATATATATATATATATATATAAACCGACTCTACCTCTGGAAGCCAACAAGACCAGCTCCTTGGGAGACTCGGCTTGCATCGCCAAGAGGCATGGAGCCATCGTGGATAAGATTTGTTGTTAAATAAACACCAATTTCTAAGGTTGACTGAACTATTAGCACACACTTTCGCAAGAACAGGATCAGAATATTTAGGGTAGAAAGTTGGATTCGCATAAGGTAACAGATAGAGACATGCGTAACAGATACGATGTAAGTAAACAAGTAAACTAAGAACTTTTTACTTCTTCATGGTTTATTTCGTCTGTTTGCAATTGTGGGACGCAAACACGCACTAGAAAAAAAAGACATTCACAGTGTAACACAGTTATATGCTTATATTTCTGGCATCTACGGTTGCGCGAGTCCAAGGCCCTAAGTACGATAAAACCAGCGTGCTGTGCCATGAAGTATGAAACATTTATGACACTAACCTTGCTAGAGCACGTTTTTCAGTCGAAGGACCTAGTTTGGTTGAAGGTACTGCAAAAATATTGTGTAATACGCCTTTTGTATTTTCTTGCGTGATAGAAGTCTGTCCTGCCGCTTTTTGCAAGGAAACTGCAGTTTGACTTCAACGTTGTGAGTGTTTCGAAACATTTGCCGAAAAGTGAGTCGCATTGGTTTCTGCCTTACCAACAGGTTATTCTAGGGCACAATGCAACACAGCTGCTGGAGTGAGGATGAGCGCGAACAAGTGCTTCCTAACGAGCGTGCGCCAGATTCGTGAGGGTCACCTACACGTGTCTACGAAAAGCACTGTCACTAAGGTAAGGACAGCGTGTCCTCTGTCAAACGAGTATAAATGCCTAGAAAGTGCAAGGGACGTGATCAGTAGGAAGAATAAAGGGTGTCTCGGCTAATATGTAGAGAACGAGGAGGAATAAACATTATTTGTAAAAATGAACTGAAGGTGGAGTCGTCCAGGGTGCCTAGTCCAGGATGCCGTGAGCATGAGCCGATAGCTTGGTCCTGCTTATCAGACAATGCTGGTCTTCAGGGCTCGCGCTTGTCAGTTGGACCTTCCACTGCTCTACAGTTGGCTCAGTTAGGTGTGGTGTCGACGGGTTGTGCCCACACTCCCTTACCATGTGGTAGAGGGTTTTGGACGCAGAGCAGAAGGCACAATTGTAAGTCGCAGGATATATGGCAGGCAGCAGGGTGGCATGTGAGAATGTGCAGGCCTGTAGTTTGCGGAACATCACCGCCTTTCCTCTAGTCAGCTTGAGATTCGGGGGTGGGTATGTCCTGCTGCCCGTCTGTAGTGGTTCAGGATATCGCTGTATCTTTTTGGGACGCCATCGTGTAGGTTTACTGGGGCTCGTGAACCCGGTGGGATAGCCCGAAGAATGTGGCCTTGGGCAGCAGCGTGAGCCCTAGATTACCTGCCAGGGACTCGAGTCTCGGGGCCCAGACAAAGTATATTTGTCGAAAATTTTCTATTTTGTAAAGGTTGCTCAGGGGTTCTTTAGAAATGCCGCCCTTTTGGTAATTTCTGCACGGTGCTTGTGAGTCCGTGGTGACAGTGATGGCGATCTTCCTCTGGCTTGCCCGTCGTGGCCGCCAGAGCTATCTCCGTTTCTTGCGCGTAGCCGATGTCTGGAGTTATCCACTGAGGCTTCTGCTACCTCTTCTCCCTGGCCGTTGATAACCCTGACAGCGTGGACTGCTTTGTTCTTGTACTTTATCGCGCCGGTATATCTGATTTCTCCACTTCTTGGTCCTTCGTAGGCATTATGTAGAGATTGTCCTCTCGCTAGCCTCCTTTCTCTGTTATGTTCCGGATTCATGTTTCTCACGATGCTGGCCCCCGCGATCTTCTCGCTCAGGAGTAGAGAGATCCGCGGTTTTCGAGTTTCATCTTCGACTGTGTAGTGCAGTCTTCTTAGCGTGTCCCTGCCCATGCTGGTGAGCTTGAGTCGCTATATTTGACTCATCTTGTGGGCCTCTGCTAGTTCCTCCCAAATATTATGGAGACCCAGGCTGAGGAGCGCCTCCGTCGTCATCGACGGGGGAAGCATTAGTGCCAGTTTGTGGTTCTTTAAGATGAGAGCCTTTAGTTTGCCCCTCTCGCTCTTCTTGAGACGCAGGTGCGGGGCGTCGTAAGCAACTCTGCTGATTATCAGGGCTTGTGCTAATTTTTATTGTGTCCTGCTCCTTCAAGCCGTGTTTTCTGTTCGTCCCTCTTTGCACCAATTGTGTGACATGGGTAATGTCCACATCGGGTATGTTGACTCCGCTCAGGGTCAATGTTGGGTCCGATGTCTCCTGGGGAGGCCGGCCTCTCGTCCTCTTTTTCAGGATTAGGAGCTCCGACTTTCCCGGGGTGCATGAGAGACCGCAGCGGTGTAGATAACACTCGGTCCTGTCGATGACTTTTTGCAAGGCGTCTTGTTGTTCACCCTCCGATAGCGTGCACGGCCACACAGTCAGGTCGTCAGCGTAGATTGCATGACAGATACCCGTGATGTTTTCCAGGAGGTTCGGCAATCCCCTCATCGTTATATTGAAGAGCAACAGGGGGTTCCTTCCTGCGGTATTTGGATCTTGTCAATCCTGAAGTTTCTCAGGCCTATGGCCGCCGTTCGACCCGTAACAAAGTCGCACACGTAGTGCTGCGTCCGCTGTCCACATTTGGTATGCTGTAGGTAGTTTAGCACTGCTTTGTGGAAGACGTTGTCGAATGCCCCCTTGAGATCGAGTGCCGGGATGGCACCCTTATGCCGTGTGCTGAAACCACCGATGTCTTCTTTTAGCTGAAGTAAAATGTCCTGGGTGGAGAGGTCAGGCCCGAAACCGACCATATTGTTCGGCAGGTTCGGCAGTCCGGCAGGACTCTTGCCCTTCTTCCACGTAGGGCGATAGTCGATTGTGGACCACGTGATCGAAGAGTTTCCCTGCACACGACGCGAGAGAGATCGGGCGCAGATTCTGCAGCTTGCCGGGTTTCGGGATCATCGTTACGTCCACGTATTTCCAGGAAGCCAGTTACTGTCGGTGTAGGAGAGGTTAGGCCTGAAATCGCGTATATTGCTCGATAGGTAATGACTCTCGCCTTTCTTCCACGTAGAGCGATAGTCGATTGTAGACCCCGTGCTCGAATAGTTTCCCCGCGCACGACGTGAGAGATATGAGGCACAGGTTCTGTAGCTTGCCGGGTTCGGTATCATCGTTAGGTCTGCGTACTCCAGGAAGCCGGTATACTGCCGGTCTCCTAGCTTTCATTTATGTACTTTAGTGAACTCTCCGTTGCCCCGTCGTCCAGGTTACGGAGGGCCTTGCTAATTTGTCCCGTCCGGGCGTCGTGCTTCTCGTGAGGTTTACTAAGGCTGCAACGACCTCCGGCTTGGTGAAAACTTGATCTAGATCCAGGTTGGGTTCCTCCTCGTACTGCGAGGGTATGACGGGCTGCGCCTTCCGTTGCTCGCTTCCGAGCTATTTCTCTGTGACGGCTACGAGCACTTCTTTGTCGGTGCCCTGAAACTTGTGCATAAGTCTTTGTATATATAGCCTGGTGACAGCTTTTGATCAGGTTTTTGAGTGCTTGCAAAGAGTGTCTTTTGAATGGGCTAGGTCTTTCGGTTGCTTGCGGTTACTTATAGTTGGTCGCACACTTGATTCCAATTCTGGCGTCCGAGTATTTCAGCATACTCCTCTGCCTGTCGGGAGATTATAGCAATGCTGATCTAGAGTTTGCGGTTTCTCTTCAGCTTCTTCCGTCTCTTGAAAAGTCGTTGTCTAGCCTCCCAGAGGCGAAGTGGATGTGGGTCGATTTCAGCACTATCCGATATGAGTTGGAATATTTTAGTGTACTGGATAACCAAATCTATCACGTTCCTGGTCCACTCCTCCATGTCCTCCACGCTTCTGGGGTTTTAATCTTGTCGGAGGGGGGCGAGTACGTGATTTTCGTCTAACGTACTCTTACTCGTGTTTTGTGATGCATGATTTCGGTCTGGATGATGTGATAGCTGCTGCCCAGAGTTTCGTCCAGCCTCGAGCACTCGACTTGCTTAGGCCACTGGAGAAGGTCAGGTCTGGACTGGTGTTTCTGGAGACACTGTTGCTGATTCGAATGGGTAATTCAGGATTGATCCACAACGTCAGTTGGTGGAGCTGTGCCGTGTTGTGCACGTCTATACCCTCCTTGCTGGATTCTAGGTAGCCCCAAGCCACGCGTGGAGCGTTAAAGTGGCCCGCTATGAGGAGCTTTTGAGCCTTTGTGACTTTATTCCCTTCTCCCAGGAACTTGTCCAAGTGTTTGAGGGTGTCGCGTGGCAGACTGTACACATTCGGGATGTAGAGGCTCTGTAGGGTTTTCTTGTGAGGAACCAGCTCGATCAGAGTATGTTAGATTTGGTGGTTGATTTGGTGTTGTTGCGTCGTGCGATGTTTTTTTGATCGGAACGGGTTTCCGGGTCCTTCCCTGGACAATGTGCGTTTCGTAGCTGCGCGTCTTAATATTATCTGTTTCTGCTTCCTGTAATGCGACGATGTCCGGTTGGTGTAGGGTGCATAGATGAAGTAGATTTAGCCATTTCCGATTTGACGCTCTGCAGTTCCCTTGCCAAATCTTGAGCATTTGGATCACTTTTTTCTTTGCTATCTTATTCGCCATCTTGGCTTCCCAGAGTCTCGTTCATCTGGGATTATCGGATGGGGTATTTTGGCTTTTTTCTTGCCTGCTCTTTGTCCTCCTTGAGGATAGAGATGCCTTGGCTGAATTCGTTGCCCACGTAGGTGATCTCCTGGCGGAGCGTTTGTATGGCTGCTTGGACGATGGCTGCCACAGATTTGCTTGTAGTGTCGGTGGCCTGAGTTCTGCTCGGAACTCATTTTTCAGTTCGACTTTGTCTTCGGCTCGTACCTTGTTCATATTGTACTCTATTCTCGATTCGACGTCCACTTTCGGGGGAGTGGGTTCCCTCGGTTGAGTTGGTGTTATGGTAGGTTTCTGCTGCTTCTGCAATTGATGAATGAGTTGCCATTGTCTCGCTTTTAATAGATGGCTGTCTGCCTCTTAATTTAGTTCTTTGCCTTACGTACAAGGGTCGGGGTCTTGGCTTGAATCTTTTCTTGCACTCCTTGCTTGCCGTCTCGTGAGGAAGTTCACATAGTTTGCATTGTAACTGTCATTCGTGGTCTGCTTGTGGGTTTTGTACCTCGCACCGGTTGCGGATAATTTTGTTTGGGTTCGGGCATGCTGCCTTCTGGTGGCCGGTTTCCCTGCAGATCTGGCAGTACTGCACCGATCTGCGGTATGGGTGGCATCACTTGTACGAGCTGACCACCTTCACATAGACAGAGGCATGCTAGCTTACCAGGACTTCCACGTAATGAGGAAACCGTGCTGTGCCGCTTACGCTTCGGAATCGCATTCACCAATGCATATACGTTTTTGATTGGAATGGCTGATAGCGCCGAATGCAATGCCTGCGATGTCGAGGAAACTATAGAACATCTACTCAGCTACTGCCCATCTTTTGAAAACGAAAGACATGACCCCTGCACAGCTCTGAACCAGTTAGATAGAAAGCCGTTCACCTTGAACAAGATCTTGGGACCATGGCCTCGCATATCGCAGATACGAAAGGCCACAAAAGCACTGCTGCGATATTTGAAAGCTACCGGATTGAGTCAGTGTCTGTGATCCGGACTGAGTGACCGAATGATATCCCCAGTGGACTTTCTCTTCTTCTTTTAATCTTTCCGTCCCCTTTTTCCTTTCCCCAGTGTAGTGTAGCCTAACGGGCTTAGTCCTGGTTAACCTCCCTACCTTAATTTATCATTTGGTCTATTTCTATGTGAGATTAGGAAGATAGTTGACCAGTTCCATGTAACGCGCAGGGCAGATAAGCGGGTGCCAATTAGCAGAATGGGTGCCTAGGGAAAGGAAGTGCAGTCGAGGATTTCAGACAGCTAGGTGATGTGATGAATTGAGGAAACTGGCAGGTCCAGGATGGCATCAGTTGGCTTAAGAAATTGGTAGCTGCCGGTTTCTGCGATAAGTTTTCGTCCTGCACTGGACCGATATAAGCTAATAATGATGTTGACGATGATGAAGCCTGCAGCATTACGATGCGATAGGTAACCCTAGGATCGAAGCGGGTTTGCTCTGTCCATGCTTTACACTGGCTTCACTGTCAGCCCTTAAACTCAGACTTCTTGCCTTCGTTGCTGTGTCATCGTTCGCGAACATTAAAGTTCTTCTGTCTTGCGTGTCAAGACAACAGATGGTGGTGGAGGTCGTAAGGAAACATGCCGCGGTATTGAAGGCTAGCGATGTCGTCAGTAATGTCAGTACACAACGATATCACACTAGGTAACATTGACGAAGTAAAAGCGTCCGTTGATTTGTGTTGTGGTAGGCACTACGGCTTGTACATAGCGTTTATTTTGTTTCCCCTTTTTAGATTCTTTTTGAGAAGAAACGAGCCATCGGTGTACAGTTCATCAAAGACGGCAAAGTTACGAGTGTGTCTGCTGGCCGAGAGGTGATATTGTCTGCTGGTGCCATAAACACGCCCAAACTGCTCATGCTGTCCGGGATCGGGCCTATCGAGGAGCTAAAGAAGCACAAAGTGCGTTGATTTTTTTCTGTAGAGCATTGTTTTTCAAAAACTTTGCGTCGAAATATTATGAGGCTCTTCGCAACTCTTTGGCACATACGTATATTACTGGTACTATGAGTACTTGTCTTGTCTTCACTTCAGTTGAAATTTGTATGCTGAATCTCACAAGTCGTTTGCAGCATTGTGGACGCTGTAGGACTCCTTCATCAACAAAGAAGGTCAAATGCCCTTTGAAATGTGTTGGTCCGCGCCTCACCGTCTCCTCAGCGGCTGCTGAATTCGCGGTAAAGGTCCTAGCATGTCACGTATCGCTGTAACGTATCATGTACCAAGAAAAAAGAAGCAACACTATCTATCCTGCCATTAATCAGACAGTTACACCCGGAACTATATTACGCTGCGCAAGGACATTACCCGTGTACGTCTCGTACCTTCGGTGGCTCTGCGAACGGCTTTTGCGATGGAGCATAGGTGCGCTTATGTGACGTGGCAAGCGAACGAGGAGACCACGATAGAGCAATGACTATGACGGAAACCTCACTGCAACATCTTACTCAGTGGTGGCTATTTTAAATGGATTGACCTGAGTGTCAGCTTGAGATACTCTAGGCACGTATGTATGCAAGTGAGTCTCAGTAAGTGGGAACTAACGCCATATGAGCGCGAATGGGCGTTGGTAACGTGGTAAGTGCGAATAAAAACAGCTATGAACGCAAATGAGCGTTGCTGAGCATGAGTAGGAACGTGAGTGAGTGCCGATGAATGTCAGTGCGCGTCAGTATGAGCGAAGACATAGCTTACAAAAATATTGGTGAGTTAGTATGAAGGAGTACGCGCCTGTTCTGCCGACTGATGACCGTGAGACTTCATGGACGCTGATTATAGCTTTATCTACTTATGGGTTTAAACTGCCATTTGAAGAAGATATGCGCAATTGTTAGAAAGAGGACAGTAGTGGCGCCGCTCGATTAAGGTCGTGTCTGTGCTTCACTGACCATAGCCTCTGAGATCGGGTGGTGTGGCAGCGTTCGTAGTGCGATTTTTGAGGCCTTACAATCACACTGCGTCGAGATTTTCGCTCAGGATAACCATCTGGCGCCAGTGCATGATCTACGAGATCATCCAGCGTGTTCTGCCCAAGCTGATTTAAAAATAACTTTCTGTAAATCTCCTTGGGTCTGCCATGTCTTCACATTTCAGTGGTCCCGTAAAAAATTATAACAGGGTGCGTTCGACGTCTCTTTTAATTCATTGCAATAAAGGCCACCTTGCTTAAGCAAATCCTCATGATTGTTTTAGGAAAGCGCTGTTAAAGTGTTGAGCCTTCACTGGACAGTTGGCGTTGCACTCTACGTAGTATTGAGTCAATGGCAAAAATTGCAGAGTATCGTCTTGTCTTCCGGGCACCGCAGCTGCACTAATTGGGTCGCTTGTCTCACGCCAGCTCCAGCCTCCATACCCCTTCCATGCGCCTTCGGTGTATGCACGTTGAACACTCAGCGTGCATGCACTTTTAGCAGAACTTTGTCGCTTTATTCAACGCGTGCCAACAAAGTCTCCAGAAATTAGCTCAGCATCATGCCTTATGGCTGCGCCTTCGAGCATAGCAACCGAACGGAGCCTGAAAAATTTATATTGTATTCTGAAGCGGAAGGACAACAAGGAATGGCGTTCTGCTGGGCTCCCGTTTTCGAGGTTGGCGCTGGTTGGTGGTCGTAGGTAAGAGTTGCGATACGAAGGCGCCGCTTTTCAACAATCACGTTGCAGGGGGTGGGAAATAGGGAGGGGGGGTCTGTCGCTCGTTAGTTCGTTCGTACGTTTCCGCGTTCATTCGGGCTATTCGCTTACGTTAACAATAATCGTGGATGGTTTTGCGCAGACTTTTTTTAGTAATCATATATGCGCAGTTTCCTGGGCGGTTTAACCCGCATGACTGGACTTTTTGTATATGACCGATAAACTTTAGCTGTTCAGTTCGCACGGCCTACTCTGCTTAGCGCCATTGAAAGCAACGTACAAACCTTCTTATTAAGCTGCACTGTTCATACCGCTAGCGCTGCTTGACGCTAGCTTGAAAACGGCGTATAGCCTGCTACAGCAAAATTTGGATGCTTGAAATTTGCCAACCGGCATTTCGTATCTGAGTAGCCTCGTGCGTCGTTTTATGGCAACAGCACATCGAAGGCAGGGTATAGCCTTCCAAAAACATATGTGCGTAATCTGCATAGCATTTTATGATCGGGCTTTTCTTATCTGGTTTTCCGGCCTCCTGACACACCTTCTCCTCTTAGAATACATTTTTTCATTTTAATTATCTTGTTCAGGTAAATGGCCGTCTACACTAGAAGGAGTGCGATCAAAAATAATTATAGGGGTGTGGTTCTTGAAAAGAACCACACCCCTGTTTATGTACTGAAAACATTTGCAACAAAATGAATATTCAAGAGTACAGTTGCAGATTTGCAAATGCACTGCAAGTGTGATGATACCAAAGAAGAAAAAATGCATATTAAAAGCACATACGTGCATACACTTGCCCATGACCGTATGTAAAAATAAACTTGCGTTTCGGCTAAATGAAGCACTATTAACGAGTTGTTCACAAAGCGAAATATGTTCCTTAAATGGCTTACTCCTTTGACTTAGAAAATAACAAGCACGCATTCGCAAACGAAAATATTGTGCAGAAACCATCCACGATCCCTGTCAGTGTAAGTGAATAGTCCGAGTAAACGAGCGAATGAACGAACGAGCAAGCGAACGAGGGAACGGGTGACTGTCACGTCTCCACTCCCTCTCGCCTTTCACTGTAACTTGGTAACGGGCGAGCTAGCGTGCGACAGTCCTCTTCAAGCCGCCCGTCCCCACGACTTCGTTGCGTCAGAGCACGCGCATTTACCCTCGACGCCTTCGAAGATGCGTTGAGGGGTAACGAACGAGTACTTGAAGGTGACCTGGACACCAACTGCCCATTCAATCTGCTGTAAAGCTGTGTTTTCAGCGGGAACACAACCTCACAGCCCAGTGTGCCAGTAAACGACGTTTTATACGAATTAATTGAAAGCATGCAAATATGTATGCAGTTCCGGACCTAGCGACTATAGCATTTGATGCAAGACGACACCCATGAAGGGACGAAGAGAGGACGCGGGCATCGCAACTATCGCCCTGCATTTCATGCGTTTCATGTACCGTTTCATTTCATGCAGCGTACTGAGGCTTAGGCGCAGTACGTTCATACTCATCGATATCTCGGAATCACTGTGATATCTATTTCAAGAAAAATAAATATTCCAGTTCCGCCGAGCGGAACACGAGATGCAGGCGGACAAAAAACCCAGTTTATTACCCAACACACGCCAGCAGTGCATCGGTCCTGTATCGGCGGTCTGGAAGGGATATGGCTGCCGCCCAATGTTGCCGGCGTGCCGCGTGCCTTTGCTGTGCCTTGAATTTTTTCCAGTGACTCTACGTAGCACTAGGCTGCCTAGATGTCCTCCTCCCCCGTCGCTCTGTATAGGGTGGAGACAACTGCGTCGTCGGCTACGCATGCGCCATTTCCATGCTCGTTCCGCGGGACGCGGTACTGGTGCGCGTGTGTAGGAGCGGATTGTAGGCAGCACGGGGCCTTTATGTGGACAAAATTACTGTCTAAAAGCATTATTGCGTAGTGATAGTTAAGGAGGTAATGTTTTTGGCGGGTTACAGTTTACCAGCACTATTAAATAAGCCACTTCATGCTGCCATGTAGTGCTGCAGTCTGAAATCATTTTAAAATGTGTTACGACCACTTTTTGGCGTCATAGTTTCTGTACTGTCACCCGCCATGGTTGCTCAGTGGCTATGGTGTTAGGTTGCTGAGCACGAGGTTGCGGGATCGAATCCCGGCCACGGCGGCCGCATTTCGATGGGGGCGAAATGCGAAAACACCCGTGTACTTAGATTTAGGTGCACGTTAAAGAACCCCAGGTGGTCGAAATTTCTGGAGTCCTCCACTACGGCGTGCCTCATAATCAGGAAGTGGTTTTGGTACGTAAAACCCCATAATTTATTTTTTAAATTTCCGTACTGTCAAACGGTAGCAAGGTTGCATGACACCCGCTGTTTTGTTCTACAGGTGGGAAACCGTTTTACTCAAGCATTCGTATAGAGTAACGGATGATTGAATGTTCAATGACCACATTACTAGGTATTGTTGTTCTTCAGGCAGATTTGCGTGGCTTAACGGCGCAAATCTAGGCATACTGCTCGTCGCTACTCTCCAATTTCGAAGCCCGGTTTATTGGTATGCTTTCCAACACAACAATCGGTTTTGGTTTGCGCCCCGGCCTTCGTTGTCAGATAAACAGTAAACAATGTTACAGCTTTATGCGCGTTAAAAAAGATTAAATTCTGGCGTTTCACGTGTTAAAACCAGGTCTCATTGTGAGGCACACCGTAGTAGGGACCCCGGATTAATTTTTACCACCTTGGTTCTTTAACCAAAGGTACACTCAATGAATCTGCGCAGGGCATTTTATTCGTGGAGCTAGAGCGCCGCTATCAATAAATCAATAAATGATTAGCGAGTAAGAGTTGGCCTTCGGCGTGTGAGAGAAGTGGCACTTTTGGAGGTAATTGGGTGACAAGGGGTGAGAAGCGCATCGGTCGCACTCTCTTGGTCACGCGGGAATCGCCGGCAATCTTCCTCAGGGAGAAATAGCGACTCCTTGGTGCGTCTTGGGTGTGGCGTGGTCATCCCTGCCTCTCAGGACTGTGCTAGCCTGCCTGGTGTGTTTGTCTCGGAGCGAGCGACATCGATTAATTTTAGGCGTTAGTACGTGCCATCATTATATGCAGCCATACAGAAGCCGCTAGAACGCCCTTAACGTCTGTCCTCGGCGGCTCGGACATTGAGGTGTTTGAACAATAAATTTCAACACTTTCCCGAAAGCCATAATGTATGTTCATTTTTCTGGCCAATGTCTGAGCCATGACTCTGACCAGAGTGAGCTTTTGTTTAGACGGCACTGCAGAGGTCACCGACACTGGCGAAATACGCAAGAATCCAAAAGTAGGCAAGGCCTTTCATGACGAAGGAATAATTTGAGTAAAACTCGTCTTGTCAGGTTAGGATATTATATAAAAAGACACATAGGGTTCTGGTCAGTGGCTAAGTCAAATGCCAACTTTCGCTTGGGAACGCAAGAGTTTATTGTTCACAATGCCTTGTTGCTTGTTTCCTACTCACAATTCCTAGTTCTTTGTTCGCAAGACACTAATATATAAGCTGTATAGGTTCCGTTACGCCGAATAACTGTTTTGTTGGTCATTGAGCGTTTTATGCTTAAGGGCATTGCTTGTAGCCATTGCTTGCTCGGGCAGCGGCTGTGGCGGGATGCACCGGCTCGAACGAGATGAAAAACTTATGTGTCAACTGGCCTTAAGGGTTACAGCCAACGCAGCTACATAGCATGCTCTCATTCCTTTAAACCGTATACCTACCACGTGCATCAGGGAACTGTAGGAAAAGGCAACTAACTGGCTGATAGTTCTGACTGCGAGAGGAAGTGAACTCAAGGAGAAGTCAAACTTCATTACTGCAATAGACCGGGTGCCCCAGCTAACACAGATCTCAGCAGATAAACGACATTTTAGTCCACAACTGGTCCTTCCAAAGTATTTCCTTGATAGCTTGGACCCGATTTGCAGATTACAAGACTGGCCAACCTGCCGGTAGGATGGGGCCTGCAGGACCACGTTGTTTTCTTGGGCCTTGTAGTCACCACAGACAAAGATTATATAGGGCTGAGTGACTTGCGGAAGAGCGAAGAATTGTACAAGCACAACCAAACAGGCGAGTATGACGCAGAACCTCCCTGTGGTAGCCTGTAGCACTATTCACTTGACGTAGTGGTCGTGGATGGCAATAACTAGTCGTCTTCGTTCTCTAAGCTTAGCTTCGCATTGCGCTTCTCTAAAAAAAAATATCGGGAATACTGGAGAGCAGCCGCGGCTGATAAGTGGATATGACGGTTCACTTATCAACACGACTAGATGGAGAGTTCGATTCCCGACTGCGGCAGCCACGCTAACACGGGCGCGGAGTGCAACAGTGCCTGTGCACCGTGCTTACGGCGCACGGCACACAGGAAGTCCAAATTATGCGGAGCTACCCCTAATGCCTTCCCTCCTAACCTTCTACGAGGTTCCGGGACGATAAAACTTACAATTTATTTTTGATGGAAAATAATTGCGTCATTACACAGCTCAATGTAACTGGACGTAATCACAGTGTCTGAATAGTGCGCAGGATACGTAAAACACTGAGAGCTGTTCAGTTTTCTGAGCAACGGACGTGGCACAGGGTGAAATACTGAACAACTTGCCCCTAGGTGAACTGCTTGCCCCTAGCGGCTGCAAGCTGGAACGAGGCACAGGCCTTGCGGTGGGAATTTCGCATTTCGCGAAAATGTTGCAATAAAGGTCGTTCCGAAGACAATTATTAGAGGAAATATACTCACCTGTCGTGCCAAGCAACGGGGTTTTGGCGGATGTGTTATTACTATATATGTGTTTGTCCAACTATGAACGCAGTTCGCACCATAAACCTGTGCAATAATTTTATGTCACA
The DNA here is from genome assembly GCF_038994185.2 of Dermacentor albipictus. Lineage (NCBI taxonomy): Eukaryota > Metazoa > Arthropoda > Arachnida > Ixodida > Ixodidae > Dermacentor > Dermacentor albipictus. Next base: position 62,230,735 of record NC_091828.1, read on the forward strand.
AGCCGTGATATTAAAATAATAAAATATTTTATAATGGTTGAGTAGAAAAGAGCAATTGCAAAAGGAATCTGTGCTCGACTTTTATTTACTAGTGGTCCACGAAGATCATTCAATTTTACAAAGGTGTATTTGCTGCTGTGGATTTGTTCACTCTCTCCTGTCATGCGACATTACTGGGCGCAAGGTAAATGTCAATATTCATTCAGCAATATTTTCCCCTGCGCCACGTTTCTCTCTTTATTTTGTCAGAGAAATAACGTTCAACTTGACATTCATTTTATTTTTGAAACCGTGGTCGGCCTAAATACATTTAGGCGCACACAAAGTGAACTGTTTGAAGCATGCTTGGAAAATACGTAAAAGAAACCAATAGTTTCCGAGTCAGAAACACAGACCGCGCGTCTGGAGGGTGTGTGGTTTGGAGAGAGGTGACAGAGAGAGATGGAACAGTTTATTAAGATTGAAGGCCCCTCAGCCTTCGCTCAGGGGGTCCGCGAGCCGCGACCAGCACGACAAAGGACCAAAGGCGCAAGGAACAAAAACCGCTTTAATTTACGATAGAATGTAACACTCAAAATTACCGCAGCCTCGCGGCCAATAGCAGAAAACAACAAGGCAAGGAAGCAGGCAGCAAAGAAGCAAAGCAGCTAAAAGCAGCAAAAGCAAAGAGGCAAGCAGCAAAACAGCGAGGCAACAAAATATACAAGCGAAAGGGAGCGACGAAAGGACGGCCGCTACCTACCATCAACCAACACAATCTTTCGGGCGATAACCGAATGCATAAAGCGCAGAAAGCAAGCAAGCACCGAACCAGGCGCGCAGACAGTCCCAAAAGCGAACAACAAGAACAACAACACTCTTTCATGCAGACACAGTGCAAAGACGCTTTTCCCCCTGCTCTGCAGCACGCTCGGTAAAAGAAACCTAGACGGGCCACGCCCCACCAGCGCCTCCCCAAGCCCGCGCCCCGCAAAAAAACCACGAGTTCCGTCTCCGCTGCCTTCTTATCGGGCAGCCGCCTTCCCGGCAGCCCCCGCGCGACTTCTCACGCTACCGCGATCGATGCGCATGCTCCATGCGACGAGTGCCGTTGTGGCGCGCGATTCAAAGGCTTCCCCCGTGCGCGCTGCAGAGAGGGCCAAGGGCCCGACAAGATGAGTAATGGAGCTGGTGGAGGCCTTCAGTCCAAGGCCTCGCAGGGTGCAATCTTTAAACGCAGCTGTAATCTCACCAGATACTCCTGTGCCGGAAACGAAGTGGCTTGTGTCAGCCACGTAGCCGATTTTACTTTGAGAAACTCAATTACTTCGATCACGCACTTGCGCTAGGCGGAGGGCCTGCAAGAATGAGGATGCAAGCTGTGCTAACGGTACCGCCACCTAGCGCGCAGGCCACTCAGACAGACCGTAAACGGCAGTCGGAAAAAGGCTTTGTCTTTCAGTGTTCGCCTAACAGATTTACGTTCTCTCGTACATTGGAATAACAATATGCGGCTATTGCGTCCACAACTTGGGTGTAAGTCGTACGTTACGCATTTCCAGACGCAATTTACTTTTAAGCAATAACTTAGTTCAGTAGGGTCCTTGCGCTTGGTGGACGGCCTAGAAGAATGAGGATGTATGCAGCACTTCCGCACGCGTGCGTGCGCGCGTAATGTATGCGGCGCCTGTGGCGCTGGTGCTTGCGCAACGTCGTCAAACGCCAGCTGTGGTGGTGGTACTTGTCTAACGTCCGCACCAGCTTTGTTCTACATCCACTTTCACAGAATGGAATGTAGACGGATTTTTATTCTTTCGATTTGTTGCAATACGCAGGACTGCTGACGCTACCCGGTGCCATCGAAGTGTTGATCTTCACAGACAGTGGTGCAGTGAAGGGCAAACTCAAGGATTACCCCGACATAGAGGTGAAGCTCACTGACGTATTTCCTGATGCCAACATCAGCCGGTCGCCGTACGTTTCTGAACAAGTAAGGAGCTCGCTCTTTCAGGCATTACACATCGACATTAGGGGCGGATTTATTTGACAAGAAACAACAGAACAAGCACACTGAAAGAGGACGTGAATCTGACGCAATAAACTTGTACAATAGTTTCGTATTTCGCACGCTGGGCACGTGGTGATGAGTTATTTTTGTAAGAACACCACCTGGAGAGAAGTACCCTGCATTTTTAGCCTAACTTATACGCATTCTCATTACTCATGCCAAACATTTCTGGATATTGAACACTAGCGCCGCCTGTCAGTGTTGAATGCGTGAAACTCACGTCACTCTATAGGGAATGTCACTGAACATCCGACTGCAGCGCCACAATTCTTAGTGCACTGGAATCACATGAATGACGTAACATAGAGGGCAGCCTCTCAAAAAGTGCCAAATACTTCATTAATTCCAAAAAAGACCTGTGAGTTTCGTGCTTCTTTTACGTACCCGTTGAACATATATGCATATCGTAGTGCTTCCGAGTCGACATCAGTGCAGAAAATTAGAAAGGTTCAAAAGACATGTTCTTTTTTGGAACGCCGTGCATTGAAGCAGTGGTACTGAGGCGCGTGTCCCTATGAGATTATTGGCTGTCAGAATACAGAAAATGTGGCCTTTCAGGTATGGGGGAGAACGCGGGAAGCTTTGCCCAAAAATACTGCAGAGAAAGAAACCTTCTGGCGTCTTTATCATGTGCTTTGTTTAAAAAATTGTTTTCTCTAAAACTTCAAGTCTGCTGCATGAACGAGCGTGATAAAATCTTTTAAGAAAAACAGAGAAAAGTGCAGGGTGAACATGTTTCTGTCGCACCAGAGAGCGTCCCCGTAAGAAAACGTGAAAAGGCACTTCTTGAATGTTCCATTTTTTTTCCTGTGAAATCTACAAATATCACTGAAACGGGGCTTTTCTGATAAGTTGACGCGGGGTAAATCATCAATAGGGAAAAACGGAAGCTGTTTACACAAAAGCATTCCAGATTTCGCGTGTGCGAGTATTCGAAAATTTAAAACAACGAATGCAATAATTTGCTATTCGATTCAGTCCTGGAATCGAATAGCCGATTCCGTCCTGGAATCGAATAGTGGCAATTTAATTTCTGCCCTCATATTGAATGCCTCTTTTAAAAAGTCCGAATACTTTCCGAATACTTTTCGAATAGTTACCATTCTCGACTGCACACAATGAGACACAAAAGTGAAGCAAAAATGTAACTTTCATCACATTCACAAACTAGATTATTGTGGACAGCATGCTTTCCTTAGAAAATGATAACTTAGAAAACACTGAAGCATAGTTGGTCGATGTTGACTAACTGTATAGAGAACGTATTGTGTATTTGTTGGGATACTATTGTTATAAAAGTTAAGAGGGTTCCAGTTTCATTGGGTTGTAACTCCTTTGAGCGTTTGTTCAACCACCACTGATACAGTAGTGAAAGCCTATTGTACTGCGTTCAAGTATAACTGAGGTAAGTATGTAAGCCAATTTAATATTGACTGCTGAAATTTGATTGAAACTTTATTCTACATTAGCTCTATTGAATATTTGTTCACCCTCCCCCCCCCCCCGGCTCTTCACACAGCATTCGAAGTACATCTACCTTTCGTTAAGATCACAAATGAGATTTCTTCAAAATCAGCCTCTGAACCTGTATTGCACTCCGCAATCTTTTTTCATCACCTGCTGAAAATCCATTGCGATGTGCCGTGATGCTGACTGGCTGATGCTGACTGCATACACTTTTCGGGACAGAAATATAAACGTGTATAGCACCTTTCAAAATGGTTTTAGCTAAGCACATACTGACCTCGGTGCTTGTTTCCTGCTAAGTACGTGTGAGCACCCAATGAGTAAGTAATCACACACACGCGCACAAACACGCACGCACCCCTCCCACACACAGACAAACAGACAGAGCGAGAGTGGGAGAACCACGCTCGGGAGCAAACTGCCAAATTTCTCGACTGATGAGAGAGAAAAAAAATGGCTGTGGCTTAGGTAAGGTTAAGCCCAGGATGCGAAGCATACTAGCCTTTATTTTAGTTGTTGAACCACTGTTTAGCCTGGTGAACTGCTGTTGCTTGGCTATATTTGGTTCGGCTAGACGAAGAAACAACTCATGCATTACTTCTTCGCCTTCAAGAGTGGAACGCGACAGCGTTCCCGTCGACCCGCCAAGGGGTGTAAGACAATGGGCTACAGGGCAGCGACTACGCGTCCCGCATTGGACGCGGTGAGCGTCGAGCAAAGCAGCGTTCGGCGCGGCAACGAAATGTGCGCCTGAGCAAGAGACGCACGCCTTAGAAACAGCGCGTTTCTAAGGCAACACCGCATTCACTAGAGGCGCTTTTGTACCGCTTTGAAGCGTTGTACTCGTGGCTCAGTGGTAGCGTCTCCGTCCCACACTCCGGAGACCCTGGTTCGATTCCCACCCAGCCCGTCTTGCAAGAGTTGAGCCAAAGCCACTTCTCCTCTGTCGTGACGTCACGGTGTCACGTGATTTCATGGTCACCGCCGCGCCTGAGGAGCTGGGTTGAGCCCTCGTAATATGCTTCGCATAAAAGAGAGAGAGAGAGAATTTATTTGAAAGAAGGCAGAGAGGTCGGCCTGAGCTTACACGCTCTGGCTAGTTTGAGAGTTGACTGAAGGGCACATAAATAGATAGATAGATATAGAGAGAGGCTCAAAACACCTGAAGTCAGCAAAGAATGGGAATCGCACTATTAGCGCAGCCGATTCGACCTTTTCTGCAAGAACAGAATAGAAGACATTTTTTTCGCCTAGCACTCAAAATACCCTCAAAGTCACTTATCTTGCAGAACAAATATTAACTAATTCCCGCACACGCCGGACTATATGCAGCACTGCCAATACACTCATCGTGCGATACACTCATCGTACAGTTGTTACAACGACACAACGGTGTACTCAGTTGCATTAAGGAGGGCCGGGAGCACCATTATATACGAGTAATAGCCCGATACTTCCATTCCAAGCTAAGGGCTTATGTAGTGCAAAACTAAATAAACAATGAACAAACGACAAATTACTGTCATGAAGGAGAAATTTGCTGTTTGCATCGGGGTGTCGAACCGAAAACCATACCAAAACCGCAGTTTTGACCAGAATTGAATACTAATCGAAACCGGTTAGGACTTAGCTTCAAGTCTTTATGTGCAGACTTCGGGCTAGAGGCAGTGCAACTTGCAATTAGCTTCAAGTCTTTACGTGCAGACTTCGGGCTAGAGGCAGTGCAACTTGCAATTAGCTTCAAGTCTTTACGTGCAGACTTCGGGCTAGAGGCAGTGCAACTTGCAATTAGCTTCAAGTCTTTACGTGCAGACTTCGGGCTAGAGGCAGTGCAACTTGCAATTAGCTTCTAATCGAAACCGATATTTTGAGAGCGCTCCTGAACCCGAACCTAACCTGATCCGAAAAAAAGAGTCAAAGTCACTGCAGTACACGCTAAAGAGGATGAAGGCGAAAACCTGCGCGCTCAGGAGACATTCATTACCTTACTTGGCATTTTCATTTTAATGTGTTATTACTTCCTATTACTGCAACACGGCTGATTCTTTGGCTAGTTGGTACGGTTCAATCATAATGGCAAAGCCTTTAACGCAATTAAAAAAGACAGGGACGTGACAGAGATTACTTGTTTTCTCCCACAAAATATCGTGGGTTCAAATCCAACCAAAGGTCGTGAGTTCGAGCACTAGATTAACTGAGTCTTAATTAACTTCGCCTTAATTAACACCAAAGGCAATGGATTCTACTCCCGACCTTCACGATGTCAATTCGAATCCAACCTGGAGAAATCGCCGCTTCGCCCATATTTCAAAGTGGGTTCGACTCCCGCCAAAGGTCGTGGGTTCAAGTCCCTTAACTAACTCTACCTTATTTACTGTTCCTTAATTCAATTTGCCTTAGTTACCACCGCAGGTTGTATGTTCGACTCCCGCCGATGGTCTTGGGTTCGAATGACCTAATAACTATGCGTTAATTAATGGTACCGTCGTTAACTTTGCCTTAATTAACACAAAAGGTCATGGGTTCATCTCCCACCAAAGGTGGAGGGTTCGATCCCGAATTTCGGTGCCATTGAATTTTGGTATCGTAACGAAGGATGGTCAAATTTTCGTTCCCTGAGCCGTTTAAAGCTTTTGCCTTAATAACGTTTACCGGTTAGGCACGAAACGGTTCAAGCACATAGGGCGCCAATGGGTGCTGAGTAGTTCGCACGATTCTTCGAATAACTGCTACTTCAATCGGCGCACCCTGCTTACACATTGTTACGGCTCACGAGTTGCGTTGTGTGCGAAAACAGGGATAGATGATGGGTATGTGCTGGTAACTACGGCTGTGTCGGCAAAGACGCTTGCACTTCAGAAGTAGGCCGTGCCAGTTGTGTTCCGCGGCTGAGAAGTTGTTTCAGGGGCTCCACGGAATCAACATTCCTGGTGACGCTCCCAATTCAGCTGTTAGTTCCACTTGGTGAAACTTGAGACACACGGGGAGCGAAAAAAAAGACGATATCCTCGAGGAGGGATATGAGCAACTTCAGCGGCAGGACTCATTGTAAACATAACACGGCGGTTCCTAATCATTTTGTCACGTTTTCATTGAGCGATGACCACTGTGGTCGATGGCACACGAAATCTGCTTTCGTTACTTGCCATGGCGCAACGCATGGTTAGTGCTTGCGCCATAGAGTTGTAGAAATTAATATTGGGGCACCGTGTGCACGCCTTTGTCTTCTTTGTCCGCCCTTAGCCATCGCAAGACTAAGCGCCTCTTCCAGTTGCGAATGAAACATCGACGTGTGAATAAGCACAAACCACCCTTGTTCATCGTTAGAATCCTCAATGTCCTCACCTGCTTTATAGAAGCAGGGAACTCAGTGAAATGTCAAATGCTGGTTTTTTCCTTTGCTGCCGGCTAGGAGTTTGAACCTGGAACTTAAGTAATACAATGATAATTCGCACTGTCGCAAAACTATTAATTGCATGCCATAGTTAACTCACCACCAGTCCTGCAGTAAAAAAAATGGAAGCAAAACGAAAGTTGACTAACTCCGCTGTAACGGCTGTGGAAGCTATGCAGACCTTACTCTCACGCACGGATTATCAATATGCACTTCTGCGTTTATTCTGTACTTGAAAATTTCCCTGTAGCTGTGCAACTAATTCGTAAATGTATGCCCCCTCTTGAGAGAGAGAGACAACTTGATTCGTCAGAGTGGGGAGCTAATTCATGGGCTGGTCAGGAAGGCCAGATGGCCAGGCAATGCGCGGCGGTGACCTCTTTGGCTCGTTCTACGGCTCGTAGTTACACGTCCGGGCTGGAGCTATGCAGCATTTTCTCCCACGAGGAAGGTGAGGGAAAGGCCAGAAGATCGTGGGGAGGGTGCTGCCTCCTCTTGATGAAACTTGCGCATGCGCCATGCGGACAAGCTGATAGTACTATGCAACATATCGTCGTGGGGAATGGCAAAATTGACTGGGTCAAACCGGTTTGCGAAACAGTTCAATGTTGCGATCCCGTTCGAGAACCGTTAAGATATGTTATTTCGCGGAACCTCAAATGAACCGTAACGAAACCGGAGCGTGTTGAAGCCGAACCAGGAACGAACCGGTATATCTTTCGGTTCCACACCCTGGTTTGCATACGGACCAGTGGATCATGAAAGTTACTAGATATCGGTCGAGAGACTATCGAAAAGGATGCACATAAACTCAATCTGATTATTTTATACAACGAAACATTAGGTAAAACCAAACACACGTGATGACATGCAAGAAAAAGCAAGTCAATTTTGGTTGACGCCTTGAAACCGTGTTATTTGAATTAGCAGACCGATACGCGAAGTCACGTAAAGTGCTGACCATCCAGCAGCGGCTGTGGGCTGGTCATAAATATTGTAAAAACTACAGCTGAATGAACGAAGGATATCAAACCAGATACTCTTTAATAACGTTGTATTCTTTATTGTATACGTAGGGACATGTTAATGTATTCGCTTATCACGTTAAATAAACTTTTATACCCAGGCTTTGGTCCATGAGGTGAGAGCTTCTAGCGAAAAAAACAATAGCGCGAATGATGACCACTTGTTGTTTGAGATAAGAGAACAGTCACTAGATCCACTGCGTGCGCTGCATGTTGGAACGCGCTGCGCTTGATTTTTACGCCCCTTGTGGCTATCGCTTGAGCTTGAAGATGTGTGGGGCATGACAGCACCTAACTTTATAGCGCTCGGCGACAATTGTACATCGGTCAGCGTGTGTCAAAGGAGTAGAAGTAACATACTTCGCAAACTCGAGAGAGCTAAAAACGTACAACTGCTCTCCCGAAAACGCAGTTTTACATTCAGTGTCGACTTCACAAAATTTCGAAAGTAACAAAACAACGGGCCGGGCAGGCCCGGCAGGTGTGCAGACCCGCACGCCTGTGCCGTGCGGAGAGCACGGCCTAGTCCACGGCTCAGGTAACGAAAAGGTGGCCGCCGTTCCATTTTTGTTAGGTACGTTTACAGATATACACCACTATAATTACATAGCCACATACTCTAGCAACCTGTCGCGTGTGCAACCTGTAATTTAATCTTGACGCAAGTCCTTAACAAAAAAGGAAGTTAAGCGTACAGTTTTTATTGTCTTCGAATACAGATTGCAAAGCCGAAATGAAAATATATGGGGCGCAATGCAAAAAGAACCCTGTACTTTGATTTAGGTGCACGTTAAAGAACCCCAGGTGGTCAAAATTAATCCGGCGTTCCCAAGTAGGGCGGGCCTCATAATTAGATCGTTGTTCTGGCTCGTAAAACCCCCCATTTCAATTTTAAACGAAAAACTTGCCTTCTAAATTGCATAGGCCTGTAGGACACACTATCAGCAAATCGAGAGAAAAGCAATCCGGCTGTAGGAAAGCTGCGACATGGGTTAGTTCGTGTGATATCATGGCTAAGCGCACGGCCAACTACTGACGAAAGGCTGGTAAAAGGAGACACAAGTAGACTGACAGACAGAGTGACACGCATCACCCTTTCTGACTGCCTTCTTGTGTCTTCTTTTACCAGTCTTTCGTCAGAACTTCGCAGCACGTGCATCCACGAAGGAAGATCATGAAAATGACTGCGTCCATCCGTGCAGCTTGTATCGAAGGAGCAAGTTGCGAGCGTGCCCTGAGCGCCGCTGCACGTTAGCCGCACAGCCTTTGTGTCGATATCGTCACCCAAAAGTTATGATTGCACGCCTAATTGCCGCTCGCCGCAGGAGCAGCTCCAGAGAAACTTCCTTGCATGTAGATCCCCCGATTGTCGCGCCTTCAGAGTACGCAGTCCATCGTCACAGTGAATCATTACTCTCCATAGAGATTCACAATGAAATTCAAAGTGACGAGCAAACGATCCGCGTGCGCAATACCACTTCATTTAAACTAGCCACTGAATAGCATGAGCCCAGCGGACAGATGCAAAACTTGTGATACAAAACCTGGGAGAAATTTCTGCTTACGTTGACAGTAAATTAAGTCAAACTTACTGGTTAAGCAAGTTTTAAGCTTTCATAGGCACTTCGGGAAAATGAAAAGCTCGCAATTTTATTCCTTTGCCTGTTATTTTTTTTACCGCAACAAAGGATAGCGTTACAGGAAGTGCGTAGAGGCTCTTTAGCGCAGGGAGAGTGTGGTGCGCATAGTGTCTGTTCGTAATTACGAGAGAGATAGTAAGAATTTACTGGGCCTATTTACATGCGCTCTGGCCCTTATTTCAGAGACTATTGGAGCTTTTTTGTTGGGTACAACAGGCTTGAGTGCTGCGGTCGGTGATGCGGTTCGAGTTAACCAGAGTCAAAACATTGCAGAAACCACGCGTGACAGGGCATCGTGTACTGGCGCTAGTGGTGGAGTGGGCAATTCCGCCATGCTTTGTTTGGAGTCAGTATCTGCGGAATTCCTATAGTTATGACAAAAACAACAACAACAAAAAAACAAGTCCATCTTGTTGGCTGTTCTCGCTAACAGACACGCACGCAAACATATTATATGCGCTGAAACCCCGTAGTTACACAACGACAAGTGAACTTTTTTTGTTGTGCAATGTTCAACGGGGATACCTTTGATTATCGCTTTGTAATTTCAATAACTGCGGAAGTGCCATCACTGGTGCATGATGTGCCAGATCGAGGTAGCATCATTAGAAGGTACTGGTCGGCTGCGGTGGTGGAGTGGGCGTTTCCAGTGTGCTTCATTTGGATTCAGTGGCTGCTGACTGTGACCGTTTTGCTATAACTAACAAAGAACTAACCTCTTGGTTCTCCTATTATATTCTAGCTATTCTTTACGGGAACACTCACATACACGCACCCCTAAATTATGTTCACTGACACAGAAATCACAGAAAAATAAGTCAGAATGCCGCCAGTGACTGTACTGCTGAGAAATGCTGAACAGGAATATCGTTCAACATATCTTGTCGGAACTCAAAAACTGTTGAGCCATCACTGAAAAAAAAACTTAAATCAACATTCCACCAACGATATCGCTAAAAAAATAAATCAACATTCATTTTATATGCATGTGTCGCTCAGACAGCCAGACTTTCTGACTAACCATGATCACTCGCTATAAAATGGTGGGTAGACACGCTATTTGGCGGTGAGCATTGTTTGGTTTCTAATTATACACGCAGAATTTGTGTGCTATCGTTGAAATTGATATGATAATGTTTCATTACAGCGTACTTTATAAATAGTGTCTGTATCTGCCGCGACGTATCAAAGGAAAAAAGACGATTTTCTTTCGCGTTTATTTCGCCGTGTAGGTGTAAGCAGATAAAGTGGGCCAACAAGGCTAACTTTCTAAATTCTGCATCATAATGCATGACCACGTATTGCCCAAAATGAGCCTGAATTTGGAACAAACTCTTTGGGTAATTGTATCAAATATTCCCACAGTGAATTTAATAAAATGTGCAGTTCAATGAGAAAACTTGTCATATAAAACTTGCAATGACACAAATTGTTGTCGCTACCAAGACGTGATAATTACCCTTCACCCTTCACTAATCGCAAAATTGCTTCACTAGCAATTTTACCCCCTTCACTAGTCGCAAAAATTGCTTTAAATACAAATTTTTTCCTAGGGTCGCAACTGAATGGAATCAGCTGTCCAACGATGTTGTGTTGCAGCCATCCCTGAATTTGTTTATGTCCCATATTGTGTAATTTTCTTATTTTCGCTCTGTTACATTTGCACTTGCAGTAGATGCATTGATTCAGTTGTACTCGTAGCGTATCTTTTATTTCATGATATCTGTATTGTCTTTGTACTAGTTCATGTAATTTTTCTTTTGTTTGCCCTGCTAATCATGTCATAATGATGTATCCCCATCCTGCAAAAATCCCATAACGGGATTGCAGTATTTGTAAATAAATAAAATAAATAAATAAAATAATTGTACAATTTAGTGGTGCGAAGGTTGTGCTTTGTTCGCAGACTATTCGGAAAACGTTCGATATTCGATTCGATTCGCGAATGGCAGTGCACAATGGGTATTTAATTCTCTGTAATTCACTGTAAGAATGCCATTATTGGGGGCTATACCCAAGAAACCCGGTCATTAAAGGTGAGTTTGGAGCTGGTAACGAAACGTCACCTCAAACTCCTATCAAAGCACAACATTTTTACCGAAGTGCAAACAATTTTTGAAATGCAGTGAAAACAACGTGTAGGAGCGAGCCGCGAACTAATAATGTCGTGTGAGTTTGTCGAGAAATAATGAAATAAAGAATTTAGTCACCGTGCAGAAAGTGTACAACGAAATAAATAAAGACGCAATGACTACTAACAAGGTTAGAGAAATTTTCGAGTGACAAGGTGGGGACCGAATTGAGGTAAATTAACTTCGGTGGTTTGATTCGGCAAGCCTTCGTCCAGCAGTGGGCATAAATAGGCTGATCATGATGATTAGGACATTATTACACGATAAAATAATGTGTTTTCTGTAATGAAGTGCATCAGTATTTTTCCCTTGCATTGTACGCTCCAAAACAACACTTTTCTTTCGGAACTGGAAGAACATCTGCGCTCCCAGGAAGAACAAACCGTACAAAATCGTACCGGGCGCGATAAGTTACATGTGCACGAACGCTTCTTTTTGAGTTATCTTAATCCATATTTTTCATGTAAAATTTTCTTTCCAGATATACGAACAGTACTACAAGCCCATGCTACAGAAGAGTGGCTTCATGTGCGCAGTGGTAATGGTGCGACCGAAGTCCCGAGGCACCGTCCGGCTGCGGTCATCGGATCCCCAAGCCCCACCTCTCATCGATCCACGGATGCTGTCCAAAGACGAGGATGAAGATCGGATGGTGTATGGCACGTGGCCTTGACATCTTTTTTACGATTTGGCATTGCATGGTCTTAGAACGGAATGGCTTTTTGTTCTGGTTTTAGTTTCGCTCCACTTAAAAAAAAAAAAAAACCCGCCGTGGTTGCTCAGTGGCTATGGTGTTGGGCTGCTGAGCACGAGGTCGCGGGATCGAATCCCGGCTGCGGCGGCCGCATTTCGATGGGGGCGAAATGCGAAAACACCCGTGTGCTTAGATTTAGGTGCACGTTAAAGAACCCCAGGTGGTCGAAATTTCTGGAGTCCTCCACTATGGCGTGCCTCATAATCAGAAAGTGGTTTTGGCACGTAAAACTCCATAATTTAATTTTTTTAACTTAAAAATAAGTTCCGTCCCGGTTCTGTTCCGGAGCGAAAAAAGAAATGATCCGTAACGGTCCATAACGGTATTCATTCGAATTCAAAAACTTTTGAAGCAATGTAACGATAAATGAATAAATTAATTAAGTAATAAATCTTCTGAATAAGTGAATTCTGAATTCTGAGGTCATGTTCAGTGCCTTGAGATAAGGCACTGAGCACTATCTCAGAAGCAGCACGTCGTCAAGTGCATTCGCCGAAATTGGAAAGCACGGTTCCGATAAAACAAACTTGAACAATTAAACTTCGGTAACGAAGCGTTGTAACCGTAGAAAAAGAATTGGAGGACGCTTAAGCTTCGCCTTGAAGAGTGGAATGCGACAGCGTTCCTGTCGACCCGCGAAGCGGTGTAAGACAATGGGCTACGGCGCAGCGACTACGCGCCCCGCATCGGACGCGGTGAGCGTCGAGCAACGCAGCGTTCGGCGCGGCAACGAAATGTGCGCCTGAGCAAGCGACGCACGCCTCAGCCTTAGAAACAGCCCGTTTCTAAGGCAACACCGCATTCACTAGAGGCGCTCTTGTACCGCTTTGAAGCATCGAACTCGTGGCTGAGTGGTAGCGCCTCCATCCAGGATCCTGGTTGGATTCCCACCCAGCCCATCTTGCAAGTTTTTTATTCATGAAGTGCCTGCTGGGATTTATCACTCACGGCCAACGCCGCCGACGCCAACACCGACACTGACGCCGACGACACCGGCTTTTCTGCGATACGAGCTCCTTAACGCTGTCGCGTTAAAAGTGAGCTCTTCATCGTCCAAGCCCTGGGTTTTGATACGCCGCCGTTCTACTAGAGCACCGAGCAAGGAGCGCTAGACCGGCTCTCGTTCGCACTATCCCTAGCTGTGATACACGCTTGTGCTCACATTGCCTGACGCCGGTTGTTTCGGATTGCCTACATTCTCGTTGAACCTAAAACAGTTAAAAAAATATTTCGGTTTCACTCCGAAACAAAATAATAAATACCGTTTCGGTTACGTTTTCATTCCGGTCAAAGATATAGTTTTTTGTTTTTCGTTTTTGTTTTAGTCCTGTTCCGACACACTGTAGCATTGACGCTCATGGAAGAAATCGATATTGCCTTGGATAATATTGCAATACAAAGCATTTTTTTATTAGAAAAGGAGCTTGTTGATCGGTGTTTATTAGAAGGATAGTTACAGTGCAACTCAAAGACTGTGCTTATTTCTACGCATTTCAACATGCCTGCGTCATCTACTTGTTTGAATAATTCGACCCGATTTTCTCAAGCTTACTGGAGCTTTACACGAGAAGTGATAAACTAGGGGGCTATGCATTAAAGGGACCCTGAAACGATTTTGGCGATTTTCTACAAACGTACTGAGTCGTTAGAGTAGGTTCTTCTGATCATTAATTGATGCATCTAAGTGCTCTGCGTAAAGCGTGTAATTTATTATAAGGTTTTAAAAATACACATCGCTGCCGATCGCAGCGCACTGCTCGGCGGAATTTTAAGCCGCCCCTACCCATATGATGCAAATAACCCATATTACGTCACATGGGCGAGCTATCTGATTGGCTGACCAGGGCGCGTGGCCGATAATTTTTCCAACTTTATGGTGAACAAATGATGCTCGTAATAGTTGGAATGTTAGTTACTTTGTTTTTGTAAAAAGAAAATAACTTAAAGAGAATACACAAGAATAGTTTTTTAGTACACTTCAGCACTTCCGGCACACAGCAAGTGTCGTCTGCTTGTGTTACAACGTACTCCATTTTGACGAGAGCTCCGCGGTCAGAGTCGGTCTCAGTCTTTTCGTGAGCACTATGATTCGACTTTGTTGCCTTGTGGACTACAAAACTAGCGACCTGCAAACCGCGAGTCCAGTATTAGGGCAAACGCAAGCGCAAGGGGACAGGGTCTGGCCGCTTGACTGTGCCGGGATGAGCCACGAGATGAGCAGAAGGGCAAATGTGAACGGTCTGCACGGTGCAGCCACCTGGTGGCACAGAGCTCAACCATACACAGTAGCAGCAACGAAGTGTATTCTTTGCTGCTGGTGTGTATTTTTCGCAGGAGTGTAATCATCAACACGTTGATTTATAAATGTTTAAAATGCTTTACACTTGCTTAGAGCCATATTAGCGCTTTGTTTGACTGGTTAAGCGCTGCGCCTGCAAGTGTCTGGACCGTGCAGACCGATCAGGCTGCTCACGTACGTCTACGCTAAAGTTCCTTCATCAGCTTGAGTTTATGCCTGCAGTCATTTGCCGAAATGACCAGCTTGCCTGTTTTTAGCGGAGTATCGGACACGTTCGGCGCTACGACAGAACGCTCGCAACGCGCGCTGCTTCGATAGCTCTCGGTCGACGGCCAAGCGGCTAGCGGAGAGGTCTCGCGCGGGAGGGGGCGTGCTCCTAAACAACCGGAAGTGAGCGATGTGATGTCGCATCGTGACGCTGAACCAGTGAAGGCGGAGCTTAGCGCCGCTCGCTCGGCGAGCGAGTTGAGGAGGAAAAGCATAGCTAGGGAGGAGGGTAACTTCTAATCGCTTGCAGCTCCATTAATACGTAATGCTTCACTTAAATTGTGGTGCGAATGTTCTACTTAAGCTGTACCCTACGCGCCTACAAAAGTTGTCCGAACCGTTTCAGGGGCCCTTTAAGGCCTGCGTATGGCGAAGTTCGGCATCTCCGGTAGTTTTGGTGACACCTTCAGAGGAATTAGCTAATAATATTAAAACGTAAAATTCAACCCTCCGCACACCTTCAGTTTCATTGGCTTATCTTGTTCACTCTTGGATGATTATAACTTGGGTGTTGCCTTACGGGTGAGAGAAAAAGGAGGAGTCACGTGGTCAAACCGTCGGTGGCCTGTTTCATTCGTTTATCGTTGCGGCAGTGCATTGCCTGTGCAAGTAAATTATCGAGAAAAAAAAGATTTCTGATTCATTTTTAGCATGCAATTTATGGTAGTTTATAAGCATTTCAAAATGTGTAAGACGTGCATTGAAAGCTCTTTAAAAGAATATGTAATTTATTACATGTAGTGTTGCACCGAGAGGGAACAGTGGAATAGACAGATGATGTCTGGAACAGAAGGGCGTGGAAAGCAGGCTGTGCCGGGTGTAGATGGAGTGCGGGCCAGTTACGGTATTCTAATATTGCGTTGATAACCATAGGTGGTTTTAGTGCATAACGTTGCCCATTATTCCGTGTTTGAAACGAGGAACCAGTGTGCACAGGGGGCGCTCCTTGTTGTTATACGTGGCTTTATCTCGACATTTCATTGCCTGCGGCTTCCGCGTGTTCCAGGCTTTCTTTGTTGACTGCTGCCGTCGAGGAAATTCAGGCGAGCGATAAACTCAGGGCATCCCGCAAGGTATATGTAAGCTGGTAGCGAAGCTTCCATAGAAGCCCACATGTCAAGAAAATGGCGGCTTGTTGCAACCGTCGCCATCCGCGTATCATGCAACCGTCACCATCCGCATCATCATCATCATCATCATCATCATCATCATCATGGTTACGTCCACTGCAGGCCAAAGGACTCTCCCATACTTCTCCAACAACCCCGGTCATGTACTAATTGTGGTCATGTCGTCCCTGCAAAGTTCTTAATCTCATCCGCCCACCTAACTTTTGCCGCCCCTGCTACGCTTCCCTTCCCTTGCAATCCAGTCCGTAACCCTTAATGACCATCGGTTATCTTCCCTCCTCATTACATGTCCTGCCCATGCCCATTTTTTTTCTTGATTTCAACTAAGATGTCATTAACTCGCGTTTGTTCCCTCACCCAATCTGCTCTTTTCTTATCCCTTAACGTTACACCCATCATTCTTCTTTCCATAGCTCGTTGAGTCGTCCTCAATTTAAGTAGAACCCTTTACGTAAGCATCCAGATTTCTGCGCCTATACTATATAACAACTATATACAACTGTATAACAGCGAGCAAAAAATAGAAAGTGACGTCTCAAGCGGGAATGGCAGTGTCGTCAAGATCGTATGCTGCTTGTCGCGAATGTTTCAATTTCTTTAGTGTCCGGCACGTCTACCGCTACGCGAGCTGTTATTTTTCTTTTGAGGCTGAGGCGAGCTTGCGACTCGCCTCAGCTGAAACGTCAGCGTATCCTTTAACTATAGGAGTGGCGTATGTTTTTATGTGAACATAATTAGGCTGTTATTGGCAGCAATTGCTCTAGTAGCGTCCTTAGGACAGTGAGCGAATAGGATAAAAATAAATGACACTGCCACAGAGGTTTCAAGAAAAACTTCACTTTTCTTCGTCGAGAATAATGCAACCAATATAAATGACCAAACACATGTTTCAATGGATGAAAAATACTATGGCCAGCAGACAGCCGTAATGTATAGCAACTTATGTGGATCATTTTCACAGAACCATTCCTAATTCCGTGCGACACCATCTATTCATATGCAATAGTTATGCAACATTGCCCCACATTATCATTTTGGAAACATTCGACTTACTAATTGTGCTATCCGTCGGACACTCAGAGCCTGTGTTACGGAGAGTAAATGAACAAAGCGCGACTTTTTTGTGTGGAGCGTTCCACACTTATCGTAACGACCAGACAAGCGCGTCGGATGCCGCAGCGTGAACTTTCACAACAACAACAACAACAACAACAACAACAACAACAACAACAACAACAACAACAACAACAACAACAACAACAACAACAACAACAACAACAACAACAACAACAACAACAACAACAACAACAACAACAACAACAACAACAACAACAACAACATCTGCACTCACACGTTTCACCAATAAATGCCGTGCTCTAGGTCACGTAAAATTTGAAGTGAAGCTCACGCCAAGGTTTGAAGAAACACGCAGATAAATATAAAAAACTCTGATGAAACTACCGTGTTGAAGTGAGCAACGCAATTCCCCACGACATAATAACTTGACTACAGAGTCTTGTCATGCCTTGAACCAGAATCACTGGTTGGCAGGGGTCAACAAGGACGAACGAATACATTGTGAAATAGAAAAAAAAAATTAGCATTTGTTGTTATAGTAGAGCCAAAATACTTCAAACGGAATATTTACTCGTATGACAGTATTCTGATTAAAATGTTTTTAACATTTTTTTTTTCACATCGGTTTTCTAGTTTCAGTATTTGTCCCTCCGTCATCCAGTAGCGCTTCAATCGCGCAACACTAAACGATATCTCTGGCGATTGAGTTCGGCACGCTTTTCGTTCTAAGTTTCGGAACTTATTTAGATGGACCTTGCATCCTGCACGACGCCCCTGGACATTTACTTCGTGTGCATTTTATTCAGGTATATTTGTTCTGAATAATAACTGAAAATCAGTGTCAGCACGATGGGAGGACAAGGTTGTCTACATATATTTTGATTACAGTGAAACTAAACCAATGTTCTTGCACTTTAATTTGAGCGATGATAATTGTGTTTGCCTGATAAAAACATTTTTTTCGAAAGAAGGCCGTGAAATGAGTGCAATAAATTCAGAGATATGATATGATTAGGAAGCAGCATGCATTTTGATTGACCAGTTAGTAAAATGAATATTTTACTTTGATGAGGAGTTATCAGGTTCATCAGTTTGTTCAAGCTACTCGCGTATTTTACATTTTCCTGAGCTCCGCAAAAGAAAAATATGACAGAGAGGACAATTATGTAGTTGGCGAGATCTTCAATATATCGGTCAACATATGAACGAGGCCACACGTGCAACTGTCGTCAAACACGTACTAATTAACAACGCAAAAATATGATGAGGCGATTGTTGCAGAGATTTCTTGAGGTGGGCGCAGTGACTAATCTTGCTTTCTGTGCTGTTTAAAAGACCTGCATTGAAACAGAAAGGTCGATGTTGAAGCTGAGACACTTTCACACTGTTCTCTTGAACTAACTTTGTCTTGGCCTAACAATATTGCTGGAAATTGTCGACTTCAGTGATCGGATGATTGCTCATTGTTGCTTCTTCGTCGCCGCCCTTATTTTTTTTTCGGTCTTTAGGCGTACTGAAAGCGAAAACGCTATTTGACACACCGGCCATGAAGAAGATTGGCGCTCAAGTTTGGAATGGATCGTTCCCGGCTTGCAAGAAATACGCCATTTGGAGTCGTAAATACGTGAGATGTTTCGTCAGGAACGCTGCATTTCCTGCTCAGCATGTGTGTTGTACATGCGCAATGGGCGACCACAAAGGAGCGGTTGTCGACGCGAGACTCAGGTACGGTGGCTGGTACTACTGAGGTATCTTTTTCGATTTAATATTGGTAGTTTCGCTAATTAACTACAATAACACATCGTATATGTTCATGGGCTAACGTCAATGACGACAGCGAGCTCTTGCTAGAAAATTCACGGTTGCAATTAAAGCAAACCGGACGAATCGCTCGAGGTTTCTAAAAAAAAAAAAAAACGCGACTGAATCTTGAAAAGTAGCACGCGCATTTGAAATTGGGCCGTAGTTGAACAAGAAGAAAAACATAAAAACCGATTTCGTTTTTCTAAATCTGGATCGCAACCAAGCATCGGGGTCAGGAACTTTGACTTCGGAATAATTGGTTGATCACGCCTGAAAAAAAAAAAAAATACGCCGGTGTTTTCAAATAATGCATACGGTTGGCTGGAGAAAAACGCTTAGTACGTATTTTTGAAAATTATATTTGGCGGTGGTATATGGATAGTTGCCTGTATCATGAAAATGCATGAAGAAAAGTACTAGAGCTTATGGTAGTCCAAAAACAAGAAAGGGGCTGACAGATGGAATAGCACACTGTGGTATAAAGTTTGTAAACAGGGATGAAGTGCCTCAGACAGGCTAGCCAACGTTTCGATAGGAGGACCTATCTTCGTCAAAGGCCTTTGACGAAGATAGGTCCTGCTATCGAAACGTTGGCCAGCCTGTTTGAGGCACTTCATCCCTGTTTACAAACTTTATACCACAGTAGAGCTTATGGTAGTAAATTAAGAGGCACAGGGTTACATGCGAGTCAAGAACTAGTTCATGAACTTTGTTGTCCTACGTAACAAAATTATACATTTGGCTACTTATCGTTGTAGGAATGAGCACAGAACTTATCGAAGCCATAATGTCGGACGCAGATTCCGTCTTGCAGTAACTCATTGAGGCATGCCGGATTTTTTTTTTCGCGTGACACGTCTCTTATTTCGGTCGAAATTAGGGGTCGCTTGCTAGAACCACATGCAACAAAAAACACGTAATGCCATTATCGCTTATGTCTTTGCAATCACACTACTTACGAAATTTACTTTGGTATTGTTGTGCAAAGGAAAGAAGCCATTACTTGATCATGCATCCAAGATAAATTTAGCTTCGCGTGCAGCGTTCAGAGACGCATACTGCGGCAGTAAGTTTGTCGGTCCAAGCGGGAGTGGTTACGTCTGAGAGCTTACTCGGCCACAGTAATTGTACTGTCCATCAAGCGGAAACAAGGTTTAATCAGGAGTTATAATGCTTACACATGTGAAATTCGTGGCAGAAATACAATACACCGTTCATGTTGTCTTCGTTTAAATATGATGTGATCAAGTCAGAATGTTAACACAAATGAAAAATATCACGAAACCGATACGACTAATGTGATAAAAGATGTGTGAACATCTGGATGGGAAAAAAAATTCTCACAGAATGCGTCTAACTGGGAATGTCGTGTTGATGTGATTAGCATTGAAGCATCTTTGAGACACCGTATTTCCTGCGCGGAAACGTCTATGCAACTTTCCGCTGCACACCCTGCGTCATCTAGCTGTGCAGCCGTAGGGTACCGCTCGAGGCGGAGGTTCGATTCCGCCGAGCCGTGGAGAAATTTAAATGATAATTTCCACTATTGTAGAGCCGTACCAGCCTAGCTACCCATTGTTAATAATCAGAGTGGCTCAGACCGAGTGGCACACACCCATTGTTGTAAGACGGCGTCAAGGAGATTCCTAGAAGAGCGCTCGTACATACCCAGCGCCACATGTCCAGAGCCGCATTCCCAGTGATCCACGTCGGCGTCAAGCATGTTCGTTGATTGACGAGCGGCCCATAGGTAAATAGTGCAACATACTCAGTGGCTCAAGTTGGTCCGACGGTTGGTTTGCAACCCGGTCCCCAAGCGCAACCGCCGGATGAGCTACCCATTCGATGATGGACTACCCTGGACCTAGGTTGGCCTGAGAATGGTTACAGACATAGACAGTCAGCTCCTGAAAAGTGCGTGGAGTATCCAAAGAACGCCAATCGCATTGATTGGCCGTGAATGAAATTGTCGGTGCATCCATCTTTTAGAGCTTATCGGCGACTGTAGCGCTATTGGCAATGGATCGGATCATTATTGCGTAATGGTTGGTGCTTTATTTCATGGTCATTATGGAAGGCGGCCCATACCCAGTGACACATGCACAGAGACTCGAGTTGGCCCGCAATATGTTTACTGAATAGCGGCACATAACCAGTGGTACAAAGCTGCGGACGAAAGTTGGCATTAAACGAGTTCATTAAAGAGCAGCACATACCCCGTGTCGCACACTCAGAGACCCAGGTTGGTGCTAATGAAGGTCACAGAAAAGTGGCAAATACCGGGCGTTACATTGGCTACATACCCAGCGATCCAAGCCACTCCAGCAGTTAGTTTGAACCAGGTACCCTCAGCACAGCCGCCCGTTGCTCTACCCATTTAACCGTGGACTATCCTGTGGCCTAAGGTAGCCGGAAAGAAGTGAGGCATGAACATACACACATAAATACGTATTGTGAGCACTATTTGTGCACCTCATCCCCGTCTGTATTACTACTTATCATCGTACTTTGGCTCGCCGGCCGAATCAGCTGTTTCGCGCGGCTATAGAATAAAAGCATTACATCGACCGACGTCTCATAACTTGTGGAAGTGTTCGGTCACAAGATATAGATACATCGATACATACCGACATACCGCGAACTGGGAGAAGGTTCCAAAGAATAGCAATAATAATATACGCAAGAAAATGAGAAATACGGCTTTCATGAACATCGATTAACAATGACAAAAAAGAAAACACCTATGATATTAATTAGCGGGCAAACATAACTCACAACTTCAGGGATGATTTTCTGAGTTAGGTTAAACATGCTGTCGCAGAGGTTTCGGCTGAAGTCGAAGAAATTGTTAACCCAATTAGCGTTGAGAAATAAAATACATCTTAGCAAGATTCGAAAACCTTTACTACGAAAGTCTAAATATAAGAAAATATATTGAAACCTATGAAGTCGAACTGGCCTATCAGTGCTGAAATTTTGGCGCGAAATTCAAACATGTCAAGTTTGGCACTCATTTCTTCACTAACAGTGAGCTTTTAACGCGATAGCGTTAAGGAGCTCGTGTCGCAGAAAAGCCGGTGTCGTCGGCGTCGGGTGTCGGCGTCGGCGGCGTTGACCGTGAGCGATAAATCACGGCAGGCGCTTCATAAATAAAAAGCAACTTCCAAGATTGGCCCGGTGGGAATCGAACCCAGGTCTCCGGAGTGTGAGACGGAGACGCTACCACTCAGCCACGAGTTCGATGCTTCCAAGCGGTGCAAACGCGCCTCTAGTGAATGCGGTGTTGCCTTCGAAACGAGCCGTGGAAAGTTATACTGCGGTGTATATCGGTAATTATGAACATGTAACGTACAGAAGTCACAATTACACGAGTTGCGAAGTGCGTTTCCGCTGCATTTCTTCTGCGCTTTCCGCACACGCAGAGCCATCTTGCGGCAAACACAGAAGACCCCCTCCTCTCAATGTACGGCGCTGCCCCGACAGGAGGCGCGCCGCGCGCGCATTGGGACCGCTGCCAGGCGCGTCGCAGGACTCCCTCTCCCCTGACGACGCTTCGCCGTGCATCCGGTTTAGATTACTATCTATCTCTCTGCCCGTGCCGATCACGACGGTAATCGCGTAGATCGTTTCCCCTCCGAGACACCGAGTTCTTTGGTTCGTTTCGTTCGCTCAGGCGCACGTTTCGTTGACGCGCCGAACGCTGCGTTGCTCGACGCTCACCGCGTGATAGGTGGGCGCTAAGTCCGATGCGGGGCGCATCGTAAGTGATTGCTGTGCCGTAGCGCATTGTCTTATACCCCTTGGCGGGTCGACGGGAACGCTGTCGCGTCCCACTCTTGAAGGCGAAGCTTAAGCGTCCTCCAATTTTTCATCTTTTTTTCTATCAAATCAATGAAAAATAGAGTTATTCTAGAATATTTTACCAAGATAAATAATTTAGTGGTGCTTTTTAGTGTTCCTTTAAACAAAGAATATAGAAAATATTCAATTGAGATCCATGGTCAGGATTTCTTGCGCGTTTCAGAAGGCGATAAGCACATTTACTGATAATTTTCCATAGCAAACTGGCATAAAGTTAAAATTCTTGACATTTTCAATATTCCGCACTTGCATTTCAACATTACTAAAGCCTATTTGGAATTCATTTGTCATAAGTAAAATTAAAAATTAAACCGATGCTATGACTACCCGAGTAGTTACGTTAGAATAAAAATATGTAAGTTTCATGTTACGGTTCCTCAACGGAAATAATGTTGCCGTGTTAAGGCTCCGTGTCTGGACTAAATTTAGCACACACTTTAGAAAGCCGTGCAACTGAAGGGCTGCTGGCATCATTGACCACTGTAGAAAATCGGAAAAATATCTGAGGTGCAAATATAATTGTTTTTGTTTTGCTTTGTGTGCAGGGTGTATAAAGTGAAGAACCTCCGAGTCATCGATGCTTCAGTGATGCCTAAAATCACTGCGGGTGGCACCAACTCACCGGTGATGATGATCGCCGACAAAGGAGCGAGAATGATACTAGAGGACGCCATTGCTCAAGGCAAGAAGCTAGAGGTGCAGACAGTAGCTAAAGCTGAGAAAGAGAACCCAACGAAGCCAGCATCCCATTAAACATACCATATTTGTCTCCGTTTGCTTTGTGTTTTCCTTTAAAGCGTATTGTTATCACATAGTCACTGATTAGGATCGCATAGGCACACGCACGCGCGCACAATACGAACTCCACTGAACAAAACAATTCTTAGCGCTATGTCCTGTGGTTTTATTGCGTGTCCTGTGTCGCGCTGTTTAAAGCAGTTGTTCAACAAGACGCACCATCAAGTCCTAATGAACACGCCTGTATAGTGAAATACATCTTCCAAGTTGGCCATTATTCGAAAAAAATTCTTAGGTGTGTGACCCGATTCATTCAGATAGCGAGATCATTATAATTAACATAATGCTTATCTGACTTATATTCAGTGTTTTGCGGATGCTTTCGCACAGGTGTGGGTGTAGGAAGCGCGGAACGAACGCGATTTGCTTCAAGGAGGCATGCTAGGCTTACTTGCGGTCTTTAGAACCAGTTAACTGATTTTAAAGAACTTGTTGTGTGACAGGTTTTATTGGCCTCGAGCTCCACCACTGTAAAAGCCGGCGCCACCGTCGGCGTGACGTCCTATTAGCGATCACGTGGACATAGCGACCGCGTCGGCTGCTTCGGGAGTGCCAAAGCGAGCTGAAAACGAGAGTTTAAATTCCCTCGTACGCTGCAGTCCTCATTTAGTGGCGAGATTTTCCCGCTTCGAGTGTCCCGTTTACAACGTTTGAAAGCACTACAATAGGTAGTGGCTGCCTTCGAAGGCACGCAACATGGTAGACTACTGCTCGGTGCCGCAGTGCCAGACGTACGCAACGGAGCCCGGTGTCAGCCTTATTCACACGTAGCCGCAGGACAAGAAGCTGCGTGAAGCTTGGCTCGCGAAACAAAAGACCGACGAACAGTCGTCGGCTACAACTTAGGTATGCAGCAAGCGCAGAGCGAGGAAGATTTCTGCTACGGCGCCGGGTCTGCGATGTTCGGAAAACGCGCATTGAGACGCTCACTCGAGTCCACTGCCCGACTAATGTCATTACGGTTTGGTCTATGAACTTGTCGATGCTACAAATACTGGCAAGTTCACTGGAGTGAAAATGGAGCGGTAAGAAGCACATTTAAAAAAAGCATGGCATATGGTCATGTTTGTGTTACGAACTAATGCACTGGATAACAAAAAAGCAGCGGCTAGAAATCGCACGCTGAGAACACCGTTAAACATACAGTGCGACGCAACTCGAGAAATAATATTGAAACGTCCAAGAATTTAGAAGAAAAAGGTAAGATTGAATCGTCGCGATGGCACATCACAGTCCCCGTAGGCGTCGAAGTCTCTACAATTACATTATTGTTGAACAGCTCTGATAGCGCCCACGCAACAATGGCTGTCAATTGCTCTATTCCGCTGCCTAAAGCTTATGACACGGTGCGAAAACGCGCACGCGGCTAAAGCGCAACAGTGCGCGGACAAGCATGCAAACGCGCAGTCGGTCGCTGCGAATCTGTGGGACCGCTGCACTGAGGCTTCATTCTATTACGCTATATTTAGTTTTACAAACACAATAAGGATGTATTTCACATAGTTTGCTCTCAGCGTTTACCCACCTTTCACGCAAGAAGCCGGTTCGGGAGACTCCACCGCGGCGACGGCGCGCAGTGGCGTTCACTGTACGTATTCGGTACAGAGATAGCGTCTGTAAACGATTCTGCGCTTTCCGTTTGCCCAAGATTATTATTTAGGCAATAAAAACCTTCTCTCGTTTCGAAAGTACTTACAGAAATATCCGGTAGAGAATCATCGATTAAGGGTCTGTTGTCGTGTGGCAGCGGCCTTGCTCGCCAGGTGGATGACTCTAGTTTTCCCGACGCGGGCTCTGTGAAAGGCGCCTTGGGGAGCTTGATGCAGGATGGGGGCTCGCAAACCGATACCGCAACGGCACTATTGATCGAGGTTGGGGTTGCGCATAGACGTATGGGAAGCTTTGACGAGTAAACAGGTACTCTTCAATTTCATATGGAAGCTCACCATGTGAAAGGCAAGGCGCTTCCAGCGAAAAGCCACGAAGTCCTGCCTGGTGATAATGTACATTCTATAGAGGTGGCCAGCCTCACCCCAGTGATATCGAAGAGGTATTCGGTCAGCAGTGCGCCATACATCAGCCTTCCTAAATCTTCCCTCGTGTGGTGACAGCATATTTCGAGGCATCGGGTCAGTGCAGAGCTTTCGAGGCAATGGCTGCTACGTCAGCCCCCCTCCCCTTCTTTTCCCCGCAAGTTTGCCGCAACACATCGGCATATGAGATGCCCGGATGGCGCAGTAGTGACGCTTGGGGCTGTGCGCTGAGCTGTGGTTCCCGGACCCGCTGTCGCCCTCTTTGCGAACCACGTCCGCCAGCGAAGATAGCGTTGTAGCGTTCCGATCAAGCCGTTGCCTCTGGAGCTCTTATCGCACTGCAGGTCGCATGAGCTTCCGTATGACTTCCACGCTATTTCCGAAGACGGCTGGAACTGCGTCTTTAGGAGCAATGCTCAGTTCCCGGCTGTACATCCGAAACGAAACTTCGCGACGGTGCGCGGCGGGCTCTCATCCAACCCTGCGAACAGTTCGTGTTTAAGCCCCGAATTAGATGGCGAAGCTTCTTGTCCTCGCGCATGCTCGGATCAGCTCGGCGGAACAGTCGGCACATGTCTTCTACATAAACGGCCCCACTTTCATTGTTCCGCGGGTTTCTTGCGTGGACGACAGATTCGGCCCTCTTCAAGCGGTGTGCACTCGGGTTAGTAGGAAGCATACCACGACACAAATGTCGCTTCGTAGTTTTCGAACCATGTTCACGCGCTGTCCGCTAGCGCGAAATAAGCGTTCAGTAGTTTGCACTCTCCGTTCCATGCGTTCAACTGCGCGACGCGCTGAATATGTTCCAGTCCGCTGCGTGTGCATATGTGTCGACGCGGACCGGCTCTGGCAGCATCGGTGGGTTCACTACCATGTGAGTTACAACACTACTCCACAAGCAGCTGAGCGAGAGTCTCACTCCAACGTACACATTCTCTTTGCAAGAGTTCCACACCTCTTTTACCCTCTTTCGCCACGCTGATGACATGTGGCTTCAATCGCACGTGTCTTGTAAGCCCGTGCTGGCTGCTTCACTGCCGCTATCTTTCGCACGTAGCCGCAAACAAGTGAACGGGCGCAGGAGGCGGCTGACGCGCGTGATTTGAAGGCACCTTGTGTCAATGTACCTTGCAACGCTGCCTGTGCCTGTAATGGTTTCAGTCGCATTAGTCTCTTCCCTGTATTTTTTTCCAACAATACTCTAAACTACTTTTGCGTATTTGGAATACTGATCAGTTGACACTTCCGTCTCATTTAAATCCAAGCGCTTCTGGAAGTTGTACGTTGCTACTGGTTTCACTAGGTGAATCGTTTTGCATTCCATTAGAATTTGCTGAGTGGTCTCCGAAATTTTTATGGAGCATTGCCATGCCTCATGTTATTGAGAATATATGCTCCAGTATGTTTTGTCTTTAGGCAAGCAGCTCGAGTCTCAAATAGCCAGTCAATTAATTCCCTTCATGTTATACAGATTTTCACTTCTCATTTCATGTTTCTCATTCTTGAAAATTTACATTGTCGTTTCCGTTTCTATTCCTTGCATCCAATTCGATGTGTCTGTTTCCTGATTTCTCCTTGTTCTCCATCTGCACTTTCTATTACCGTGTACTTCGGTGCCAACACTCTTGACCTCTTGCTACATTTTGTGTCTACGCTTTCTGGGTACTCGTGCACTTCAGTCGCCCATTCATTTTATCGATATTCCTGAGTCCTTCGAATCTAATGTTGTTCTGCGCTTCTTTGACTTCAAACGAGGTTCATACCATGTCTCCTTGCACGGCATCATTTGTGGTTTTGCCGTGGACTTCCAAAGCAGACCGGCCTGCTGATCTTTGCTTGAATTCCTACCACTACAGTATGTCTTTGTTTAGGCGCACAGTGGCACTTGAGAACGCCAGCGCTGGCACCATGACTCCTTTCCAAATGACCCGCACCTCTTAATACTTATTGTGACCCCAAAGGGCCGTATGCTTCATTGTTGCTGTCTTCTGCTTCCCCTTTTAAGATTATCTTGGTGCGTGCTTGAGTCTTTCCTTGGTTTATGTATACGCCGAGGTACTTATATTACTTGACGATGACTATGAGTTGCTGTTGAATGGACACCAAGTAGTTACTCGTTTCTTCATTAAAGGGCCCTTCATTAGGTCTGGCCATTTTGAGTTGACAAGCGTCGTGCATACAATGTGCGCTAACCATCGTGTCTGCTAAGTATTACATCGTTACGTGCCGTCGAAATAGCTCAAATTTCAAACCGAACGCCGTTTGCCCTTCTCCTCACGGGCGCCGTGCTCCCAGCTGGAGAGAGTCGACGCCTATCGCATAAGTGTGCCTGCGTACATGACAGTGCTGTGACGTCGCTCATAGTGCCACATGAGTTCGAAAGGTATTCAAAGCAAAAAAAAAATTAAATTGTGGGGTTTTACGTGCCGAACCCACTTTCTGATTATGAGGCACGCCGTAGTGGAGGACTCCGGAAATTTCGGCCACCTAGGGTTCTTTAATGTGCACCTAAATCTAAGTACACGGGTTTTTTCGCATTTCGCCCCCATCGAAATGCGGCCGCCGTGGCCGGGATTCGATCCCGTGACCCCGTGATCAGCAGCCCAACAACATAGCCACTGAGCAACCACGGCGGGTATATTCAAAGCAACATCTCGTATTTGTGTTTTTTGTGGCTTCAAGAGACGAACAAAAGTTTGGAGAAAAATAGAAAACGCACAATCCTAATGACCGCGTGTTTTTCTTTTACTTCGCATCGCAGCAAGAGAGATGTACTTCCGTTTGGTCTGCTTGTTCCCACGTCGTGCAGTCGATGTGGGAACAACCAGTTTTTTCGTGGGCCTTAGCATTTCATTATTTGAAGAAGAATCCGAGAGAAGAATATCTGAGGACCTTCCCAGAGGGAGCATAATTGTTCACCTCACAATTTACTTCCTGTGGGTGAAAAATATGTCGATCAGTGTGTATCATATTTGTAAAGATCGCCACAGATGCCGCATTTTGTCTTGAATTGGTTTTAATGTACCTTTTGTTGTTCATCTTCTGCTTCTGTATTGTTCTTCATTATTCTACAAGAGCTGGCTCAGGACTGTGACACACTCTCACTTACTGCTCAAGTACGTTTTTTCCTTAGTATTAACAGGTGTATGACAGTTTGACATTCATATTTTGATGCAATGTATTGTTTTATGTCCTGCAACAGCTTCCATATGGGTACTAGCAGTATGTATGAAATAAATAAATAAATAAATAAATAAATAAATAAATAAATAAATAAATAAATAAATAAATAAATAAAATGTACAGTGTGGCATCGAAGAAGACGTAACGAGTTGCCGGGCGCCACCAGCTCAACTTGAAGTGCGAAATACGCTTTTCTTATTCTATCTTTCGGGGCATCCTAATTAGGATGCTGCAATAGGCAGGTACGTTATGCTATATTTAATTTTGTGTGTGAAAGAAAGAGGTTACCATGTTGGATTTATGAGTGTATTTGTCCTCAGCATGAAAATAAAATGTTAACTTCAAACTATACATCATGTAATCATCAGTTTTTCTTGGCATGTCAGAAGCTTTAGATTGTGTGCCACACACTTTACTCATTGACTGATTTGGGGATGTTGTGCTTCCTAAAAGATTGACACTGTGGTTGCAGGCTTATCTGAAAAATGGCACGCAGTTTGTAGAGTCTGCAGGAGTCAGGTTTGTCAGGGGTACCACCAGGTTCAGTACTTAGTCTTGTTATTTTTAATTTATAAAACGGTATTCCTTCTAACATCGATCACTCTGTTACAGTACAATCATTGGCTGATGACTGCATGATATGCAGTGTTGTTAATAGCTCCTCTTGTCAAACACTACTGCACAGGAACCTCTGTAAACTTGCGCACTGGTGCGAACGAAACCGCATGCAAATAAATTTCGATAAAATAGTTGCTAGGACAATGACCACAAAGAAAATGCCACTGTCTCATACGTATTGCATTGCTAATAAAAATATTCAGTCAGTAACGTCTGTCAAATATCTAGGACTAACTATCGCAAGCAACTTAAAAGGGAATTAATCATTTGAAGAACGTTTGCACCACAGCATTAAAAAAACTTTGCTTCTGCGCAGAAAATTAAAAGACTCACCGTCAGGTGTTAAACTTGAGGCATACCACACTATAGTTCGACCAGTCCGTGAGTACGCTTCCGTAGTGTGGGACCCACACTACGTTAACTACAGCTCAAGTACAACGAATTCAGGGCTTCGCTGCTAGATTTATTGTATCTGACGATCGATATTCGTCATCTGCTAGCCATGTGCTGCAGCGACTGAATCTGGAACCCCTCCGTGTGCGGCTAAAGATTTCGAGACTAAAAATGCTTTATTTGATCTATCGGAACAGAATTGGTCTGCCGCGCGAAAGCCATTTTTCCCGTGCAAAGCATAGGTCATCTCGAATTAGACCCTCGAATGTTATCAGCCCGTACTTTGCGAGGAGAATAATGATTTAGAAGGCTTTTTTCCGCTCACATTTGAAGTGTGAAATTGTCTGCCGGCGTCTCTTGTTGATTGTACAAATTTAAATGCCTTTGTGATTTCTTTGTCATTCCACTTGATGTAAAAAAAGAGAAATCCTTTAAATAAATAAATAAATAAATAAAAATAAATATAAGCTTACATTTACACTAGAGCTTAGTATTATTCAATATGTTAATCATAATGCGCACAATTCAATCTAAGCTATCGTCCCGTTTTAGTTACTGCTGCCCGATTCAAGAGCGGTTACTCGCATTGGGCTCAGCCGTACGCACAGGCACCAAACGAAACTAAGCTTAATCGGCTGACGCGAGAAATCAGCTGAGACCTGAGCTTGGACTGTTTTGTATGTTCTCAAATGTGTTAAGCAAAGTCCCTCATAATGTGGCGGAAGTGCAGGACACACACTCAAGCCGGAACCCCAAAGCCGCACCTTGCCTTCAGCATAAACAAGGCCGGACGAAGTCATAGCGCAAGGCATTTCTTCTTAGCCTTCAAACCTTCGTCTGTCTCGGCGTGCTGCGTTAGCGAAACGCTGCACTATTGAGTTTAGCCGATGCCCAAGCCATGGAGGAATGGTTGTCGTCCTGTTATAGGGTAAGCGCATGCCGGACTTGACCAATGTTGCCAATCTCTGGTTCGGCAATCATGAAGCGGATATTACCAATTGGGCTGCATTGCAAACAAGTTTACGTAAGTTTGCAGCCGCTCTGCAGTGCGAAAACTCCACGCTGAAGAGCAATTCCATGGGCGCACTCAACAGCCACCTCTTCTTCACGAAGTCCCGAGCTGTTTGGCAGGCGCAGGCCTTTGGCTTAGGTCAAGAAGTGTCCCTTTGGAACTCGCGCACTTACCATATTTGGCCACATCATCTCAAAAGAACAAGGTCATTTGCTATCATCCCAAACTAGCGGTCTGACGGAGCGCTTTTACGTTA
Source organism: Dermacentor albipictus (assembly GCF_038994185.2). NCBI lineage: Eukaryota > Metazoa > Arthropoda > Arachnida > Ixodida > Ixodidae > Dermacentor > Dermacentor albipictus. The sequence goes on from NC_091828.1 coordinate 62,261,927, forward strand.
CTCTTGGTGACATGCTCATACATAGCTATTCAAATTGGGATCAGGTGCTTCCTTCTGCAACACGCGCGTACAATGCAGCCACGTAAGAATGTATGGAATTTTCTCCATTATTTTGCCTACATGGACGTGAACCCTCGTCCACAATCGATACAACTCTTCGTAACGCCCCGATGCTTCCCAATGTCGCACGGCGCCTGTACTCACTGAGAGTGCCAAAGAACAGCACCAGCTCGCATTTACATCAGTGACGCAGCCAATAGAAACCCGAACATTGCCTTATACAGACAAACACATTTCCAAACCTACACAGATACAGTAAAATGTTCCCACATACATATCGCGGCATCTGCCCCTGGTGCGGCGACACACGCCCTACACTCTTTCACATCTCGTGGGGGTGCGAGGGCAAACCTCAACACCTAAAGACTCCTAGCACGTCATTTGAGCGGTGGGAGGTAGAGCTGACCGGCGATACCCTCGCGGGACAAGAATACCTCGTCCAGCAAGTACGTCGAGAAGCCACGGCCAGTGAATTCCTGGAATGAGGACACCACCCACTCGACCTCAAGAGCAACCACCTCGATGGTCCGAATAAATGTTTTTTTTTCTCTCTGTCTCTCTTGCCTTCTTATTGCTGCATTGCCGTGAATCGTCGGGATGGCTCTCTTTGTCGAAGGAGATAATGTAGTGAGTAGCAAAGACCACATACGGGAGCGCCCCGAAGTTTTGTAGCGCCCACCGACGCGTCTATGCGTGGAAGCTAAAGGTCAGCGTTGTCGGTCGGCATGAGAAAAAAGATGAAAAATTGGAGGACGCTTAAGCTTCGCCTTCAAGAGTGGGACGCGACAGCGTTCCCGTCGACCCGCCAAGGGGTATAAGACAATGCGCTACGGCACAGCAATCACTTACGATGCGCCCCGCATCGGACTTAGCGCCCACCTATCACGCGGTGAGCGTCGAGCAACGCAGCGTTCGGCGCGTCAACGAAACGTGCGCCTGAGCGAACGAAACGAACCAAAGAACTCGGTGTCTCGGAGGGGAAACGATCTACGCGATTACCGTCGTGATCGGCACGGGCAGAGAGATAGATAGTAATCTAAACCGGATGCACGGCGAAGCGTCGTCAGGGGAGAGGGAGTCCTGCGACGCGCCTGGCAGCGGTCCCAATGCGCGCGCGGCGCGCCTCCTGTCGGGGCAGCGCCGTACATTGAGAGGAGGGGGTCTTCTGTGTTTGCCGCAAGATGGCTCTGCGTGTGCGGAAAGCGCAGAAGAAATGCAGCGGAAACGCACTTCGCAACTCGTGTAATTGTGACTTCTGTACGTTACATGTTCATAATTACCGATATACACCGCAGTATAACTTTCCACGGCTCGTTTCGAAGGCAACACCGCATTCACTAGAGGCGCGTTTGCACCGCTTGGAAGCATCGAACTCGTGGCTGAGTGGTAGCGTCTCCGTCTCACACTCCGGAGACCTGGGTTCGATTCCCACCGGGCCAATCTTGGAAGTTGCTTTTTATTTATGAAGCGCCTGCCGTGATTTATCGCTCACGGTCAACGCCGCCGACGCCGACACCCGACGCCGACGACACCGGCTTTTCTGCGACACGAGCTCCTTAACGCTATCGCGTTAAAATAATGTTGGGCAGTGCGTGGTCGCGGCACAAGCACGGCACGCGCTAATCTGTTCTCAGCGCCGGCTACGCTCGTACCCTAGTCCTGGAGCTCCGCTGAAACCTTTCAGTTCGCGACATTTCCAGGATGAAACGAGCAGCTCGGCGCCAGGAACTGGGCTGGCGCCATAAATCAGCTGGCTTGCCTGAGCTGGGAGTGTATTGTGTGTTTTCATGACATCTTTTACAGAATCCCACTTATAACTACTTAAACGCCTTTCTTCAGATGGTCTTGGGGCATTATGTTCACTTGGGATTCTTTTGCACAGGACAGCGTTCAAGCACCTATCAGTCCGCCGTGGCTGCGGCTTGGCGTTTAAGAAGGCCTTCAGATCTGACGTCTCCTTTACCCATTCTTTTATTTCGGCTATTGTGAAATCATTTTCCAAGTCGCAGATGATGAGGCAAGAGCTGAGTTAAAGAACGTAAGGATTTTAGTCTCGGTGAATTGATTTGAAAGTTCCGTCTGGGACCTTGAACAAGACTGGTTAAGTATTGTACTAGAAGTGATGTCATGTGCAAAATCATGCAGCGCACCTACGACATCTGAGGTATTTCATGTTCCCTACATCTACAGTAGTACTGCGAAGGGTACTTTGCACCTGTGAATACCGTGAGCTACTGCACAAACAATGTGCGTTGCACCTGCGATGCAACTGTTGCCTTTGAGTCTGTCAATAATTTGGACGTTCTTTTTCCGCAACCATCCCCTAATGCGAGTATGTGACATTCCTGAGGCTTATGATCACTATTGTCATGTACGCCTCCTTCGTCCTATGGACGCTGAGTTCGAAAGCAGGAAAATGCACAATTGCAGGCGAATGCTCCACCGTTTGGTCAAGAAATATTTCGGTGTAATGCAATGCATATGTGTGAGTCCTCATCCACTGCAGTATTGCTCCTTACGGCCTCCGAAATACCAGGGCAGATGTCCCTGTTGTAAGGCTCGTTCGTTAGAAATGCTAAGGGAGGTGGCTGTTTAGAAGTGCTATTTTGTTGCACGCTATATCTACGGCGAAGCTAGGGATGATGAGGTGACTTGAGGACGAAAGAAACTTATCATTGAGTGCCGACGATGACGAAACAGTCGTTGTTGGCAGCGACCGATGTAACAAAATTGACGGATGGGCCGTAGGAATGAGACAGACGGATGGGACGGATGGGCAAGGCTAACCTAGTTGCGGGCACACACCTGCTGTTAAAAAAAAAGTTGCAGCTTTTGCCAAAAGGCGAAGGGTCGATTGCGATTACTAATACGATATACAGATATGCGAAGTAAATATAGTTGCTTTATCGGCTGTATAGTCTTGAAAACATTCGCTTACTAACTGAATTAAGCTCGGTGTCAACGCGCACAAGTATAGATGAACATATCACACTCGATGAGATGTATATTGTCGCTATGTATATGCCTGAGGCTGTATAGCGGCACGCTACTTGCAAGATGTATTCACTTGAATGCAACTGCCCAAACTATGACCTTACTTATGGAGCGTCTTTTCTGCTTTTAAGAGCTATCAAATGTTCAAGCAAGCGCAACCATACAACCCTCGACTGTTTGAACAATTCACCTTGAACATATAGCGCATTTCCCATAGGGAGTTTAACAATCTAAATATATGGGCGCGGAGATATCGTTTTGCTCGGCATAAACTACAGCGAGTGAAAGAAGATTCTTGAATTTAAGGACAAGTTAAAATTTGTCCTCTGTACAAAAGGGTATTGAATTTAGACCACACATATCTTTTACCTTGAAGAACAACTACTTTTGAAAAAAAAAAGATATGTCAAGTTTTACAATGTACAATGCTGCATCTCATCAACAAAAATGACTGCGTGACTTTCTAAAGAGCAGCACTTGGGAAATATATATAATTAAATCAGTGACATAATATGCATTGGTAGGATTAATTAAATGAAAATCAAACATCCACACGTACGTAAGAATTGCGACAAAGGAAACCCATACGTGTTCCTTGAAAGAAAAGCCTCGCAGTTGAAGCAAATTCGTCCTGGTCTGGGAATCGAACCTGGGACCACCCCCTTTCCGGTGCAGCCGCCGTACGATCTGAGCTCATGAAGCGGATTTCCACAGAACTATTACACCAAACTCTTGTCTTCGCGTTGTTGAGCGGTGCCGCATACGAGTCCCGTACCAAAACGAATGTTTCTTTAACTGCGAGGCTTTTCTTTCAAGGAACCCGTATGGGTTTCCTTGTAGCAACTGGTACGAAAGGGTGGATGTTTGATTTTCCATTAAATAGCTTCTAATCTTCAGCTTGAAAGTTTCCGCAGAACTTTTACGCCAAACTCCTTCCTTTGCTTCGAGTTATGGCCAAAATGGTAGGATGTACGCTACTAACTCGGAAGTAAAACTTATAAGACACCCTTGTAAACATTATAACAATTTCACGCAAGGTATCAATTGGTGCATCGGATTTGTTCATGCGAGATGTTCAAAAAGGACGCCGTTTTTTCTAGTACATTTATCATACATCTTTTGAACAGAAAACAGGTTTATTATGTGATTTATTCTTGCAAGAAATCTTTAATTTGTCTTTCTCTCGTGCCGTCTTGCCGGCTCAGCGTTGTAGGTCAGCCAGGAAGGAGTTTGTACGGCTGAGGTTGGGAAAGGCCGACGCTTTTGTTGTTGTGGAACGCCAGTGAAAAGTAGCAGCCAAGATGCTTAAGCGTGAGGTCCGAAGCGGCTGCATGATCAGGACGTCGTTGAGAACGAGTAGTCTGTTGATTTGGAGTCTAATGCAGGAAGAAACTTCGAATATACCGCAGGCCCCAGAAGTCCTATAGATAGATAGATAGATAGACAGATAGATAGATAGATAGATAGATAGATAGATAGATAGATAGATAGATAGATAGATAGATAGATAGATAGATAGATAGATAGATAGATAGATAGATAGATAGATAGATAGACGGACGGACGGATGGACGGACGGACGGACGGATGAATGGATGGATGGATGGATTTTAATAATAGGAAAGACAGAGAAGTCGACCTGAGCTATTACGCTCTAGTCTGCCACTCTACACAGGGGTTGAGGGAAGGAAAGAGAAAGTGCTGGGATGAACGATGATGACAAGAGAAGTGGTGAGTGCTTATGTACATTAGCTGGTGTCTCTACTAGAGCCGCTCGTCAAGTTTTGCGCCATGCATAAACTTCAACAGGGTTTTAGTCGTCCGCATTTAGGTTGCACTGTCAGGCCATGGGCCGAGAATAGGATCCCCCGACAGTGGTTGCCTGCCAACATTGGCTAGAAAATTATCTAACGTCCATCACTCCAGCATATATGCTCAGCAATCACACAATATATCGCGCAGCGTTTCAGGAATTTGACAATGTTCCCAATCAGGACTGTTGGACTGGTCAATGAGGCGTGCGTAGCGGCTGGTGAAAACAACGCGCAGCCGAATCTTGCGTAGCATTGACGCTTTGTCCACGCAACGTTCGGAGGCAAACAAGGTTTACATTTTGGGTCGATCGTATGCACCCTTATAAAGAGCTTTCATTTATTACGAGGAAGGGTTTGATTCAGTCGAAACCTCTGAAGTCATGGAGACATTACGGAACCAGGGTGAAGACGAGGTGTATGTAAAAATATTGAAAAATATCTATCGCGAATCCACAGCCACCGTAGTTCTCCATAAAGAAAGCAACCAAATGCCAATAAAGAAGGACGTTAGGCAGGAAGATACGATCTCTCCAATGCTATTCACAGCGTGTTTACAGGAGGTATTCAGTGACCTTGATTGGGAAGAATTGGGGATAAGAGTTAATGGAGAATATCTTAGTAACTTGCGATTCGCTGACGATATTGCCTTGCTTGGAAACTCAGGAGACCAATTGCAATGCATGCTCACTGAGCTGGCGAGCCAAAGCACAAGGGTGGGTCTAAAAATTATTCTGCAGAAAACTAAAGCAATCATTAACAGTCTCGGAAGAGAACAGTAGTTTACGATAGGTAGCGATCCATTGGAAGTGGTAAGGGAACACATCTTCTTGGAGCAGGTAGTGACGGCGGATCCGGATCATGAGACTGACATAATCAGAAGAATAGGAATGGGCCGAGGTGCCTTTGGCAGGTATTCTCAGATCATGAATGGCAGGTTGCCATTATCCCTCAAAAGAAAAGTGTATGACAACTGTGTCGCGTGATTCGGATGTCGTACTGTGCAGTTACGGTATTGCGTTACGAGGCACACGCACACAAAATTATTGCGCATATAGAACATTGCATGAATACAATGTTAATGTATGTTGAAATTTCTCCACCAGAAGCCTGTATTGAGGTTGAGCAGACTGAGGTCTTGCATGGGTAAAAATAGATGAAGCCAGTGATTTTCATGATCCACAATTGCGATTTAAAGGCATGGTTGCCATGTGGGGAGTGAAGAGGTACTGCATTGGCTTATCAAGGTTAGTATGAAGAAAAGCCTGGGTCAGGTAACGTTCGAGATCTCCGCGAACTCTGGCGACTCCCTCATATGAATGCACTAATGGTGACATAAAAAATTGGAGGACGCTTAAGCTTCGCCTTCAAGAGTGGAACGCGATAGCGTTCCCGCCGACCCGCCAAGGGGTGTAAGACAATGGGCTACAGGGCAGCCATCATTTTACGTGGCGCCCCGCATCGGACCCGGTGAGCGTCGAGCCATATGGTCGAACAACGCGGCGTTCGGCGCAGCAACGAAACGTGCGCCTGAGCAAGCGGAACGAACCAAACAACTCGGTATCTCGGAGGGGGAAATGATGCACGCCAGCCAAACGTCGTGATCGGCACGGGCAGAGAGATAGACAGATAGTGATCTAAAGAAAGGAAGGCCGCTTGATTCTGCGGAGGGAGCAAGGGGAAGCGTTGTCAGGGGAGAGAGAGTCCGGGCAATGACCCCCCTCGCACCGGTCCTTCCACAGCTCCAATGCGCGCGTGGCGCGCCATCTGTCGAGGCAGCGCCCTACATAGAGAGGAGGGGGTCTTCTGTGTTTGCCGCAAGATGGCTCTGCGTGTGCGGAAAGCGCAGAAGAAATTCAGCGGAAACGCACTTCGCTACTCGTGTAATTGCGACTTCTGTAAGTTACATGTTCATAATTACCGATATACACTACAGTATAACTTCCCACGGCTCGTTTCGAAGGCAACACCGCATTCACTAGAGGCGCATTTGTACCGCTTGGAAGCATCAAACTCGTGGCTGAGTGGTAGCGTCTCCGTCTCACACTCCGGAGACCCTGGTTCGATTCCCACCCAGCCCATCTTGGAAGTTGCTTTTTATTTATGAAGTGCCTGCCGTGATTTATCGCTCACGGTCAACGCCGCGGACGCCGACACCGACGCCGACGACACCGGCTTTTCTGCGACACGAGCTCCTTAACGCTATCGCGTTAAAATTCAACCGTCCGCACGTCTCCGTTTTGACAGGCTTATCTACATACGCTATTTTGTCATGCTCACTCGGTCGTTGCCTCTTGTGTGGCCAATAAGGAGTCATGAGTTCAAACCAGCTTCTGTAATTTATTTATTGTTCCGGCCTGTCCATTAATATAGCAAATATGGTATAGAAAAATGTTCTTCAGTACTTTATTAGCCAATTTATTGTAGCTGATGTACGGAGTATACTCTAAAGAATGTTCAAATTATTGCATTTTTCACACGCCGTTTAGGCACCCTAGAAGGCGGGGCAAGGGGCTTGTGGCGAGTGTGAGATTGATGGCGGGAGAGTCATGGTATTACGATATGGCGAGGTTTCGTTGATAACAATCATCATCGCCGAAGTGTAACACCACCCAGGCTTCTGTGTTTTAAACAAGGGAGTGGTGGCGGGTTCAGGGGGCACTCAGTGTTGACCTATGTGGCCTTATCTCCACCTGTTATTGTCTGCCGCTTGGACGCCTTCTGGGCTAGCTTTCTTCACGGACTGACATCAAATAAACTCTGGCTAGCGAGGAACTCGGGGCTTCTTGCAAAGCACCACATTATACATTATCTTACTTTAGATGATGTGCTTTAGAGGCAACCAAATAATTGATTGTTTAACTAATTTCGGCGCTCAGTTTGTGATGAGAAGCCAGGACTGCTGTTTGTGAGGTCATTACTGGTACCAATACTGCTACTGGTACTATTACCTTTACTGGTGCCATTATGGCACCAAGGAGACATTACTGGTTCTTTGGCGAAAGATATGAAGAAGCAATGCATAATTTCAAATTTATATTTCAAGAGTTAGGACAAGAGGACGGGTGTACTAGGGGCGCGCTGCGTGGTTGAAATTTGAATCCAATTGAACTGTGCAGCTCTTCGCAGCTAGTCTACAGCAAGCTCCACTTCTTTTCCGGTCAGTGTTGTCTCATCCGGGAGCGTGTTGAAGGCGCCGACTCTAAATGTGCAGCCGTGCAACTCGGATGTAAGGCCTAAAAAAGAAATAACAAGGAATAAAGTTTTATGTTAGAAAAACTGGCAAGGTTTAGGTACAATCGATATACGGGTTTCATGAATACCTAAATTGAAAGAGAAACTATAGACGTACAACAACAAAGCGGCGCAATATTACCATTTGTTTCTTTGTGATCTTTTGGCATCATCACTGTTACCAATTTATCGTAAGGTGTAATACTGTACGTGAAATTTACTTGATTTTATTCTCCTATGATAGAGCGCAGAGTGGTTTGCAACGAAATTGCGCGCGCGACGTGAGTAGTGTTACACATTTACGAATGCGCGCCAGCACCACCGATTCCTCTGAAATCCACGGTGATGCCTGTATAAATAGAGCATGAACTGTAATGATTACCTATTATTGCGATAGCAATTATATGGGCACTCCAGGGGTATTTCTGCGGTCGCCGCGGGCATCGGCATCACTGTGGTGTTCCATACAATGTCTTACGGCAATAACACCGCCGCGCGCCCTATGTCTGTGTGCGAGTAAAATCGTGCGATGGAGAGCCGACGATGGCGGTACCATCTCGCACACGCAAGGGAGGAAAGCGGGGAGGATGCGTGACGTCTTCCATCGCGCGTAAGATACGGGCGGAGGTGAGAAAGTGGGTGCGTTCTACTCCGGCGGCTGCTGCGTATATTCCCCTAAAGATGATAGGACTAATTTTACTCTGCAGGCCAATAGCTTTTCCTATTTCCTGGAAGATTTCACATTTTCACATTTTCGCTTACTTTACGTTGACACGAAATTCCCTTTACTACACCGATTATTTGAACTATGTGAGAAACACTTGGCTTATAAAAAGTCTGCCTAAAGGACAGAGCAGACTGTATAAAAACTTTGCAGTCTAGAGCACCTCACGATGTAGCCTTATTTTAATTAATAAGGAGCCTTTTCGTACGAGCCGATCCCGTTTCGCACAAAAAAACTTCATTATAGCGTACCGGCCGAGGTCGTGTGCCCGCTCGAATTGGAAACGAGAACTTCTCAGTCGCTTTGACGTGAACTACTAGCAGAGCCAGTCACGTTCCTTGCACTACTCGCTTCTCGCATGTAAACGAGATGAAAAAATGACGGTGTATACTAAAATATTTTCGCGCGAAGGTTAAGGCGACTTCTGATGCCGGTTTCATCAGATATGCCATAAATGTTCCCACGCACATGAGTGACGTACCGCCCTGTGTTGTCGCCTCCCTCCATCCTGTGTTATGAGTGGTTTTTCATTCCCACTGTCCCACCAACTGGCCCACAACTTTACCTTGCTAAACCTACGTATACTTACCTGAGATAACGATGTTCAAATCTTTCGTAGATTCCGTATTGTTGACACCGTTGCAGTTCCAGGTTACCGAATACCCGCTTATAGGACCTGCCGGGTTCTTGGGTTTCTCCCACTCGAGTTTTGCAACACCCTCCTTCATCTCGTTTATTGTCAGGCCTCTGGGCTCGCTCGGCACTGGAAACCATTATAAACATATTCAGGTTGGGCTTTCCAAACTTTCGCGTGCATGGGAACAAAAAAGGCACTTTGAGAAATAGCATCAATAGGAATCTAGAAGAAAAATTCTTGCGTAAATGCAGGTAAGCGTCAAAGCAGGAAAGCAAGCGAGATACACTATTCCGACATACCACTGCTTGTCACAGCGCAAATTATTTGTCGCATCTGCCTGTTGCTCCTGCAGGGCTGGATAGACACAGAATTCCTAATGGTGCTGTGACAATTCGTGCATTCTCAATACTTTGGGTAAATCCTCCTAGAATATGTCTGCGAGCTCGTGATCAATTGGGATTTTCATTTCTGACCATTTTAGTCTATTTCAGAGAGAAGTTGCTTGTGCAACTAAAAGCGCTAGAAACCACTATGTACGTATTTTCTTGGTGTCTTGACTAGGAAACGGTGCACCAATACTAAAGCTTCGAAGATCGGATAGGTTTTAAAGGTTATATGTTGCACATATTGAATTGCTCACATTTACCAAGAATGGTTTTAAATATGAAAAATCTTTTTTAATTACGCAGGATCATTATATGTGTACAGGAAGGGGAAATATTCCTGCATACGCATAGTATGAAACTAATAAATGCTTCGCGATTACGTGAAAACCTTCTGTATTCAGTGTGCAAAGGGATGCGCGTGATGTTATGCGTGATGTAGTACGTATTTGGGTGCAGATAGTGCAGGTTACATACACCGTCTGTATAAAATTACTCGAGCATTTGAGTGCATTTACTGAACCACGCAGCAACTGCGCATGGTTTCCAGAGAAAGCTGAATTCCGTCTATGCAGCATGATTGCATGCAGTTCAGAATTTATGGAAACATACGGATGCACATTTGATCTGATGTGCGTTTAAAGTTTGTTTGTGAGTTTATTGGGGCTTGTGACATTATATAAACGTTATTAGGCGCACTGTACCTAACGCTGGCTGTATTCTGAAAACAGTTACATAGGTGAGGTAGCATTCATCTTCTCTAGAAGTGAGGCTTATAGTGGTTGATTCTTAGACAAATCCTTAGAATTGGGTTCAATGCGCATTGCTAATGACCACGCTTGGTAGAAATCTAATTGACTGAAATTAATAAATCTTCAGAAAATATCATTGGATCCGCACTTGACACACGCCTAATTGACTTAATTGGGGTAAGAGTCGATTATTCCACCCTCGACACATATATATTGAAACAAGAATTGAACTCTATCAAGTTTTAAAAGTTTATAGCTTCAACTGTAAATGCGTCAACAAAAATATAACCTCGTATTTAGAGAACTCATCGAGAAAACAGGTAGTCTCTAAAGGGGCCCTCAACGCTCCTTGAGCGTGCTAAGTAACCATACTAAACGCAAGAGAGTGCTTCCGTGAACATCTGGGATTAATATTACTGAATTCCACATAGCGGGGAAAGCACAATGCCTCTGTAAAGAGCGATTATGCATTTCCATGGCTATGTCAAGACCACTATCTAAATTGTACATGAAGTCATGGCGCAAGAGTCGACAATTGGTTAGATGAGGGAAAATGTCAGTAGCAATGTTAACTTTATTAACTGCCTCAAAAATGTATGCAATGGTAACGTTATGCATGACACTTGACGGCCTAAAGATATATGAAAATATACTGCAATGAGAGTGTCCGCACAAAACACAAGGGCCCGCATTCACAAAACGATCCTACGATAAAATTAGTATTAGTGAATTCGAGGTAAGCATCGTGCTGCACATATTAGCGAAGGCCGTCATTTAATGGTAAAGAGCTCTTGAACGACAAGCGTTGTGAATTCGGCTCGAGCTTTACACGTGTTTCCGGTATTTGGCGGCCATCGGCTGCTCCAGTTGCGCCGCCTCCTCCACAGCCCAATCTCGTAGCGTCACTGAAGTTTCGCTGAAACTATCACAATGCGCGTCTGTGTGTCCCAACGCATCTTTCGCTTTGTGTACGAAATTATTGCACACACAGGCTCAGTTCAAACGCAGCGTTCGTGACGCAGAGTTTGCGACATTCACTGTGCAAGGGAAGGTGTGCTGTAACTGTGCTGCCCACTTCAGAAGAAGGTTTTCTCCTAACACGAGTGAGAACGTTTCCTCAGATTCTTGGTCATGTATGGGATTTTATGATGCAAGGGCAATAATGGCGCAAAAGGCACCAGGATATAGTATTATGCATTTGATGGTGCAGTGAATAAGAAATGATGCAGATGAAACTTGACTGCATAGTGGCCTGAAATACTCGCTGCAATATGCGTAAAATATAATGTATATGCATGCGTAATAAAACTATGACACGTGAAGTAAGAATGTAGAATTCTATTTGAGAAGTGATTGCAAGAAAAGAATGTACGAATATTCAGGTAGCGGTAATGCCACTTTTATGCAAGGGCAAGAACGCACGAGCTCTAAATGCTACAAACGCAGCAGTAGCCTGTGCTACGGATCACTTATGTGTATAACATACAGTAAGCAAACATGATTTAAGAACGCCAGCACTGATTTCCTATCAAGAAGCAGGTCACTGCCAATGGTCATTGCTATCTGAAGTGGAATTAGCTTACATGGTATGGTAAACGAAAACGTTTTGTTTATCATAGAGCTTTCATTTCACGACATTTCAGCAAGACCTGCAGGAAAGTCAACGTCTGGCCCACAGCACCACATCTAGGTGGGTCATCACCGATCAACACAGAGTGTGCAATACGTATGCACAATTTTTAATCGACATGATCACCTCTATTCGTCGTGTTTTTGTTATGTGGGGCCAATTTCTTCATTGTTAGTTAATTACGCACAGGTTAATAAATGTTCCAGTGTCCCATGAGTGTAGCATGTAGTCTGTATGCTCTTTCCGTAAAAAGCGTTCAAATCTGTTGCTGGGAGAGCTACAAAGTTGCAGTTTTTTTATTGCTACTGGCTTGTCAGCTGTCTCGTCTTCAAGCACACTGTCCTTATGCCTGTACTCAGGAACTCGGCATATTATGACATGTTGGCACTGCATGCATGCTTTAGATAAAAGTGAGTAATGCAAATTTAGTATGGTATGTTTGCTTTTACAGAAGAACTTTAAAAATCTTAAAAGACCTAAAGAGTCAGTGAAGATAATGGCGTTTTGTATATTTCCTTTCTGAATATGTCTCACATGTGGCAGTACTGTGTATGTTTCTGCTGCAAAGGTGCTTGTTGGCGGATGCAGCACATCGGATTCGGAAAGGGATGGCCCGAATGCTGCAAAGGAAATGCTGGCCTATGATCTTGTTGTGTCAATGTAATGCTACTGGCAAAAGTATTTCGCTGGAAATTCAAAGTGCATTCGAATGTGTGCCGCTGGGGCGCACTTTGTTACTTTAATTGACAAAAAATGTGTCACGTGTACCAGCTGTCTCTGCCACAGTGGTGGCATCTTTGCTGGGGGTATTATATGAGCGTCTAGTGTTCGGACTCCTTTTTCTTAATTTAACTTTCTTCACTGAGAAGGCTCACGGGCTTCGTGCCGATAATTAAAAACTAAGGTTCAGGACACAGCTTGAATTTTTGTAAAAGACGCACAGGATTCGACTGTACATTGCGATAATATGTGAAAAAGGAATGTGACCTCTGCAGACGGAGTGACCGCTCACCTCCCTCTACGTAGAGGCTTTCTACAGGATCACTACTGATCACTTTCCCATTTTGTTCGTGACGAATTTTTAAAAAGGCCCTAAAGCAGCTTCTGTCGAAGCTAAGAAATGTATGTGAAGTTCAAACTGAGAATTCCAGAAATACTTTGTAGCAAGAAGTTCCTAAATGTGTTCAGCACAGGAACAGCTGCTAGTAATCAAAGGTCGCTTATGTCCCATCCTGATATATCCTGCTCCTTGCTCACTGCCTTGCACTGCGAAAGCTAGGGCGGAGCGGGACGTGGACGCAGCTCTCCGCCAACTGATGGTCACCATGGTTCCCAATACGTGATCGTCACCGTGGGGCACGTTGACGTTACTATGTCCATTTTAGGGCTTACGACGCCCGAAACCCGGCTGCCCTCAGAGACCCCCAATATTCACCGCGAGCGGACTCATTGCGACACTCTTCGGCTGCCGCAGTGTTTACGCTACATAGTCAGAGCCGTAGCAGCGTTTGCTGTGTGCATGAGTGGGCTTGAGTGTGCGCTCGCGCTCATGTGCTCCTCTCTAGCCGAGCTACGCGGTGTGGGCATGCGTTGTCCTGCACCAGCCTCACTCATGGATAGTAGCCACATCCTCCTGCCGAATTTCGAAGGGCTATCAACAGCTCAGTACGCAGCCAAATCTGCCAAGGCATCTAGCCAGGAGCGGCCTGGAGTGAGCACTCACTGGCAAGCGTATGTGTGGTGTGCCAAGTTCAGCGTGGTTCGAGGATGAACGTCGAAAGCGAATCAGATTTTATGGAACCTGACGGCTACGACATCAATAAAAAGTAGGGCCAAATTTTTGTTCCTATGGGGCGGTCATGGTTGATCATGAGCACACTGTCATCGACTCATGATCCACCGCGAAATTACAGAAGCGCGTAATTCTTATCAAAATTTGAAAGTATATTTTCGGATACTTCAGCGCCTTTATTAAACTGCGTCAACACATATGCACTAATTGAAGCAAGAACACTGATGCAAACACCCTTCTTGACTAAGGACAGCTATCGGCGAATAGCAGCCGTGTATGCGAATGTACCACATGGCGAAATATAGCGCCGGAAAAGAGCAAGGAAAAGGCTTCTCTTGAAAAAAAGACATTTGTTTTAGAAAAATAGTGACCTTGCACTGCGCGAACTCTAGGCGTCGCGCACGACTGCGAGATTCCACTGAGAGTTTCGCAGCAGCGTAAGGCATCGGTATAGTGCGTTTTTTTCATCAAGCTCGAGGGGTACGTGTTCAGGACCCCTTTAAGAACTTCATCGTTTTCACACATTTGGCCTCCACATAACCATTATATGGAGAATAAACGCAAGGTATGAGCATAATGTTATTTCTACGAATTCATGTTCTCTTCGTGCAGAGGGTTCATCTCCCTAGATCGCAATACATTGCAGTGGTGTTAAACCCCTTCTATTTTCAGAAGAGTGAACAAGTTATTTTTCGAACGTTTGTTCTAAACATGTTTTCATATGCTCATTTAGACAATTTGTTCGTGAAAAGCGGTACTTGTCATTCGCAGGTGGCAATATTGGATGAATAAAAACCTAAGAGCCTATTTACAGAACGTCGACATAAACAGACGATAACTTTGTGCTTGGAATGAATGTATGCAGGGGATTCACTTTTACAACGAATAATGACAAGTAAGCAGGCCCTCTTGCAGCACGCCACTTTCTTACGTGAATGGCCTGGACAAAGCTCTGCCCACACTTACGATAAGTGCGTGGTTAGACAGGTATCTTTCCGTTGTGTTTACCATGGTGTAACCGACAACTATCGTGGAAAGAGCTTGGAGAATTCGGAAGCGCTATTTGGAATCGTAAGCTTTCTCTACGTCGCGATATGCAAAGAGAAAGAACAGCCTATGTGTACAGGCCTCTCTGATGCATACCGCAATGCGAGCACGGTTGTCTATTCTGGAAAAATCTTCCCTAAAAGCACAGTGGAGAGGATGTAAGATTTTGTTGCTTTTTAGATCACAGATCAAGCGCCGCCTTAACATGTTTTTTCAGATAGTTTGGAAAGATAGCTAATCAAAGCTATGGCCTATAACTACTGGGTAATGAGAGCTCCTAGCATTCTTTAAGCATGCGGATGATAATACTTTCCTTTGAAGAGAATAGAACATAGCCATTCGCGCACATCGCAGTGAGAGCAATTAGAGTGTTTTAGAGTTACGTGGTGCAGGCGTATAATCATTCCGTAAATGACACCGCCGACCCACTGTACCTACAAATACCCACAAAAAGATAATTTCAAATAAATTCACTGGCCGATGTGCCTGTGGCAATGAGGGGCTAAATTC